>NC_090835.1:79687144-79996866 GCF_028021215.1 Eschrichtius robustus
TTTTTTGTTTGTTTGTTTTTTGGCCACGACATACAGCTTATGGGATCTTAGTTCCCTGAGCAGGGATTGAACCCGGGCCACTGCAGTGAAAGCACTGATTCCTAACTACTGGACCACCAGGAAATTCCCGTAAAGGGTTTTTTAGTATCAAAACAAAAAAGGAAATGAAATCTTACTAGACACATTATTCTGCAACTTGTTTTTTTTTTTTTTAATTTAATTCCGTGATTAAAGTTGAGGAAATTGAGGGCCAGAAAGGTTAAATGATTACAGTCCAGGACTAGGAACCATTTAGTGACTGAACAGAATTGAAATCTTTATGTCTTCATCCCCTACACTGCCTGGTCTTGATGCTACCCTCAAAGCAACACAGACCTTGCCTGAGATGGGATTGGTAGATGCAAGACCCTTTGCTGGTGCAAAGCTGCACAATTTCTGCTCCTCTACAGAAGTGCAATTCATTCCAGATCTTGCAGAGCTGAAGCATCTGACTGGGTGAGTCTTCCTTTTTGTTCCTGTCTAACAAAGAGACAACAAGCCCCAGAGGGGGTCCCCTGGGCCTGAAAGTGGCAGATGCCCTAGAGGCAGAGTAAATAAGTGACACAGAGAGATCAACTCTAAAAATTCTGTCCTCTCTAATCCTTGTCACAAAGTCTGTTTGTATCTAATATATATTTATCTTGGTGGAAGATGGCAGCTTTGTTTCATTATGAAGACAATAAATTTGTCTCTTCTTGGCACAATGCCGTTTCTCTGTTTAGGGGAGTGTTTTCTAAGTGTCTTTGTCTTGTTATTCTGTGTTATTTAGATGAAAAATTCCGGGGACAATTGTCAGATAATACATTGTATTTTTCGGGATTGTTTAAGAATAGAGAATGTGTATACCTGTAACAAACTCCAGGTACATAACAGTAAATGGATAAATGATATTAATGTGTATACAAGCTCTTCTAAATGAATTGTCAAATATTATACTGTAACAATTGAGACGGTATTCATGGCACTACACCATTTGATATAAGGGACTTGAGCATCCTCGGATTTTGGTACCCACAGGGTCTCCAATCCCCCAGGGGATACTGAGGACATCTGTATAATGCTGGTAACGTTAAGTACTTTGAAGAAAAACAAAACTAGGATGGGGACAAGAGAGCAGTGGGAGGTGGCATTTTAGGTAGAATCGTCAAAGAAGTCCTCGCTGGTAGATGACATTGGAACTAAGCCTGAATCAAGTGAGGGAGTGAGATGGTGGATATATTAGGGGCAGAAGGAAAGGCAAGATTTGAATACATAGCAGATAAATATCACTACCTCAGTGACCTACTTATAGAAATGTTCTTCTACATAAATGAGCACAAAGTATTTTCATTTCCTAGACATTTAGCTATACCACTGTACCCTTCCTATCTGCTCATCAAATTTTTTTTAAATAAAAGTGCCTATATAACAGATGCCATTGACCCTCCATCTCCTTTAGAGTTAAGCGTCAAAGTATCGTCAATGGCCCCAAAGTTATACCTACTCTGCCCTGCCTGTAACCTTCTCCTTCCCCTCTCCAATTCCCTTTCTGACCCTATTTCCTACTACTGTGCCTCTCCCTCACTCAATTCAGCCACTCTGGCCTCCTTCGTGGCCTTTCCAGTCATACTTCAGCTTCAGGACCTTGGTACTTGCTTTTTCATTTGGCCAGGATGCTCTCCACCCACATGGCTTTTATGAATCACTCCCTCACTGCTCCCCGGTCCTGACTCACATGCTGCCTCCTCGTGCATCCTTTCTTGACTAGCCTTTCTACAATTGCAGCCTCACCCCACAAACAAATTCCTTATCCCTCTTCCCTGCCTAATTTTCTCCTTAGGGTTTAACATCAGCTAGCACACTATAGTCTAAGGTCTTATCTAATTTTCTTGTGTGTCCATGAGGTCAAGGATTTGCAGGGGGTTGATTTTGGGGGAGGGGTTTTTGGGTGGTGTTGCTCACTGTTGTATCACCAGCACCCAGGACAGAGCTAAGCAACCTGGTAGGCACTCAATAAATACTTGTTGAATGAATGAATGATTGACAACTTACTTGACAAAAAGATCAGCTATTTCACACTATTTAGCATTTCAACAGGTCACATCAGAACCATAAAGACATAGTTAAACCTGGGCTTAATCTAGGACATGTCAAACTCACTGTGCATTTCCTGTATCAGGGATAGTCAGGATCCAGGATTGAGATATGAAGCAAGCCAAATACTACCAGGGGAGCCAAGGTCAGAATAGACAAAGCCCTTGCGCTGGGAGCTGTCTAGATGAAGGGCTGTTGTGATGCTGTGATTTATAAGAAGAAATATATATAATAAGAATATGTATATATAATTCGAACTTCTTTCTGGCACAGAGCTCCTAAAACCCTTGGAATTTCCCAAGTGAAGAGAGCAACAAAGGTATCCTGTTATGTGGATGGGTGACTTTTGGAAGGAACCTAAGGAGGCTAACTTGCCAGGAGAACCAACCATTTAATTAGAGGGTTGGAACATTCCGTCCCAATTCGCACCCCCTCCAACCTCTGGAAAGGGGAGAGGGGCTGGAAGTTTAATCAATGGCCAATGGCCAATGATTTAATCAGTCATGCCTGTGTAATGAAGTCTCCATAAAACCCTAAAAAGACAGGGTTTGGAGAACTTCCAGGCTGGTGAACATGTGGAGATTCAGGGAAAATGGTGTACTTGGGAACCATTGGTACCCATGGAAGCTCTGTGCCCTTTCCCCATATCTGGCCCTATGCATCTCTTCCACCTGGTTGTTCTTGAGTTATATCATTTTTTTCAAAAATTGGTAATCTAGTAAGTAAAACGTTCTGAGTTCTGTGAGCTGGCAAATTAATCAAACCCCCAAGTAGGGGGTTGTGGGAATCTCTGATCTATAGCGTGTTGGTCAGAAGCCCAAGTGACTGCCTGGACTTGTAATTGGCATCTGAAGTAGGAGGGGAGACAGTCTTGCAGGACTGAGTCCTTAGCCTGTGGGATCTGACGCTATCTCCAAGTCATCCCTCTGTATCTGCAGGGGGATTGGTTCCAGGACCCCCTCGGATACCAAAATCCGAGGATATTTAAGTCCCCTGTATAAAATGGCATAGCATAGCAGGCCCTTCACATCCACGGATGCAGAAACTGAAGACAGAAAGGACCAACTGCAGTGTTAGATTTGGGTTGAATTGTAGGACATGCAGCTGGAGTCAGAGAATTACTTGGATGTACGGGATCCCCCTGCCCCCATGAACACACACATATATGTTGGAAATTCACTCCGGAACTTTAAGCTGTGTAACTCTCAGGAGGGAGAAGTTGCCTCCAGCTACTCAATGGAGACTTGTTGGAGGAAGGACTGGACACTGTTTATGGGTTGGCTCCCCATGAACATAGCTGGTCTTTAAGCTGCCCATCCAAGAACTCCCATACCCGCTCTTTTCCCTTCTCCTCCATCCCTGGCAACCAGCATCCTCCCAACTCAGGGAACATACTGCTATCCCTCCAGTGGAAGGGTAGATAAGACCTATTTGCCTTCACTGAAATGTGAGCTAATCCTTATGGCTTCATCACTACTGGATGGGAAATTGACACCACCAAACCGCTGGGGGAATCCCTTGAGAAGTTTCACCACTTAGTTACCATCACGTGGCATATCTAACACTCAGTAATGTTCAATGTGCTCAATAAATGCTGGCTCATGAATTAATTATCTATTAATTCTGTCTCTGGTCAATATAGAGCATTTACTCTAGAGTTCTCTACAAGACTGTGGGCATTGTGTACCTTGTTGGTAATTAGATTATGCCCTAGGGATTGGTAGATGAAAGTAAGCCTGTCCCAAATGTCATATTTCAGAGTCCTAAGTATAAAAATCCATAATCGGCTGCCTCTTTAAGAACAAAGAGAATGATGGCTTGTCTGCCCCGAGAAGGATATGCAAGATGGACACAAACAAAAAGTCGTTGCTGTAGGGACATAAGATTTTTAAATGACCTGGGAAAACCCGGTGGTATGGTGCACTGGCGTAAACTCTATGAATATAAAAACCAAGCTGGAACCTCCATACTGTTCTCCATAGTGGCTGTATCAATTTACATTCCCACCAACAGTGCAAGAGTGTTCCCTTTTCTCCACACCCTCTCCAGCATTTATTGTTTCTAGATTTTTTTGATGATGGCCATTCTGACCGGTGTGAGATGATATCTCATTGTAGTTTCGATTTGCATTTCTCTAATGATTAATGATGTTGCGCATTCTTTCATGTGTTTGTTGGCAATCTGTATATCTTCTTTGGAGAAATGTCTATTTAGGTCTTCTGCCCATTTTTGGATTGGGTTGTTTGTTTTTTTGTTATTGAGCTGCATGAGCTGCTTGTAAATCTTGGAGATTAATCCTTTGTCAGTTGCTTCATTTGCAAATATTTTCTCCCATTCTGAGGGTTGTCTTTTGGTCTTGTTTATGGTTTCCTTTGCTGTGCAAAAGCTTTTAAGTTTCATTAGGTCCCATTTGTTTATTTTTGTTTTTATTTCCATTTCTCTAGTACCAAAATGTTCATTGCAGCTCTATTTACAATAGCCAGGACATGGAAGCAACCTAAGTGTCCATCAACAGATGAATGGATAAAGAAGATGTGGCACATATATACAATGGAATATTACTCAGCCATGAAAAGAAATGAAATTGAGTTATTTGTAGTGAGGTGGATGGACCTAGAGTCTGTCATACAGAGTGAAGTAAGTCAGAAAGAGAAAAACAAATACCATATGCTAACACATATATATGGAATCTAAAAAAAAAAAAAAAAGGTCATGAAGAACCTAGGGGTAAGACGGGAATAAAGACCTACTAGAGAATGGACTTGAGGATATGGGATGGGGAGGGGGAAGGGTAAGCTGTGACAAAGTAAGAGAGTGGCATGGACATATATACACTACCAAACGTAAAATCGATAGCTAGTGGGAAGCAACCGCATAGCACAGGGAGATCAGCTCTGTGCTTTGTGACCACCTAGAGGGGTGGGATAGGGAGGGTGGGAGGGAGAGAGACGCAAGAGGGAAGAGATATGGGAACATATGTATATGTATAACTGATTCACTTTGTTATAAAGCAGAAACTAACACACCATTGTAAAGCAATTATACTCCAATAAAGATGTTAAAAAAAAAAACCAAGCTGGGAACAAGGCTCTCATCAACACTTACGCAAATGCTCTCAGGAGAGAATGCTACGACTGATGTTGGGTCCCCCAGGATGCTGCGGAAGTTTGACGATAATCACCTGTGACACTCAGGCTTTCCTTGGGACACAGTTTTAAACAACTGACCTTATTTCTGAGCTGAGTGGATGCCAAAATTGAATTTCTGCTCAGTTGGAACCAAATTCATTCCTAGCCATCTCTCAAGTGAGTTGGCAATACTTGCTTTGCATTCTTTGTCCTACTTATGCAGAATTAATTTGGAGTCATTTTGAAGTCTTTCTCCTTTGGCCTGGGAAGGGGGGAGGGAAGCAGCACGTGGCATTCCGGACCCACGTTAACCTCTGGGTGTGTGTGTCTGCTTTGTTTTCCACTTCCTGCAAAGTCTTGTTCAAGTAATATGGTGAGCGAGTCTACAATTAGGGTTCACGTCAATTTCACAAATATTTGTTGAGTAATCACCCTAAGGTTGGATACCCTGTTAAATGCTGGGGTGCCTGGCCTGGAGGAGGAGTACGGTTTACAGAGAAAGTGATGGAGGAAAGAATACAGCTCTGGAGTCAGACTCTGGCTTCTAACCCTGGCTCCGCTACAGACCAGCAGGGAGAACTTGGGCAAGTCGTACAACACACCACATCCTCTCCACTGCAAAATGGGGTCATAATCCCAAATTTGAGGAAATTGTATTTGCAAACAAATTCAAATCATATACATCTCTAAAATAGCATAATACATAAACACACACACATACCTACAACACGTAATAATAAAATCACTTATTATATTCTTTTCAGTGTATCATTAATCCCTAATCGCTAGAAGTGGGCAACTGAGAAAGGGAAATAAGCCTCACACACTCAAAACAAGTACAGAGAATCACAGACGGCAAGAGATCAGATTCACATCGCTGATACGGGGAACAGCCAAAGTAGGCACAAGTTTCAAAATGTACATTTGAGGAAATAAGTGCTGTGAGCAATAAGAAAGCACATCACAATTCCTGCTTAGGGATTTCTTTTCCCCCATCGTCTATCATCCAAGCCTCAGTGCTTATGTGATTAGAAAATGCAGGGTGTTTTGCTCTCACTGTGGTGAGTGTGCCTAATTTAAATTCTATTGCATTCCAGTCCAGATCAACATATAAATTAAAAGCTGTTTGACGCTCTGAGATGAGATGCAACTTTTGACTCTTCTGCTTGAAGGAACAGTACCATTGCCACTCTACTAAATAACCAAAAAAAGAAAAACTTTTTTTTCTCCCCTCACCCTCATGGACTATAAAATCAAAAAGACAGGGAAAATCATGCCCAAAGTTTGACTGAGGAAGAGTCTGATTTATTAATAAAATTGCTCCCAGTAGTTGTAATAATGTATATATGTGTATGTAATGATAAAACATATTGTAATAATGTGTATGCATGTATATGTAATAGTGATGTGTATATGTAATAATGTGTATGTTCATGTAGGTATATGTAATAGTATAATTCATATATGTGTATGTAATGTTATAATAACATAACAACTATCATCAATGGCCAATCTATAACCTCTACAGAGGCTATAACTTTTTGCACATGTGAGATCTTTTAAGGTCAGTGACCCTCTAAGTATAAAAACAGAACATGTGAAACCCCACCTATGGGTGTTCAGAGCTTCAGGAAACAGGTGACATGTGAGAGAAACAGATATTTAAGGCATCGACTGTCCTCCAGAAGTGAGCATTTCTGGTTTTCTGACTTGAAGATGTAGATATTTTCAACCTTTTAATTCTAGGCTGCCTTATTCTTGTCACCTATGGTGGGGCACACACCCTACAAATAAGGCCTGTTTCATCCGAGAAAAACAGCCTTTGACAGGACACTTCCTCATCTCTCACCTGATGCAAAGCAGTTGGCCTATCTTTGGGTGACATCAACACCTTGAAATGTGCACAAATGGTCACTTTACCAAAACGTCTAAAAGGTCCATTAAAAACTAATTCTATCTTAATTTAATAATGACAGTCTCTCTTTGAAAACCAGTTTCTGGTCAATGAAATCATTGAGTCAAACGATTATGTGATCAAATTCTTCCCATATCCTGCTAACATAGCTTGATGATTTTAATTCATGATCATTTTTAACTATTTCATGCAGACAGGTTTTTTTTTTTCCCCTAAAGCATTCACGATGCCAAGATTTTAAATAGAAATGTATCCTTCCAGGCAGCTTTGGCAGACTATTCATTTGTTTTCCCTTCCAAGGTAAGCTTATGTTGGCTGGATTTCAGAGTATTACTGATACAGTGTTCCCTTTTTAAGGAGGTTCCCTAATTGAAGGCGGGGAAAAGTTGGTTGTGTAAAAGGAAAATATTCTCTTTTTATACAGTTATTGAGTAATTGGAAGACATTGTAGAAATCATCTAAGTCTCCTCTGTAAAATGTGGGTGCTGAATCGAATTTCCTTTGTATCTCCTCCCGGTTTTAGCATGCTGTGAGTCTGTCACCCACTCAGCTTTGAACTCCTGGGGGACAATCATCTCAGGATGTCCAAAACGCCCCTCGCAGGGCCTGGCCCACAGTAGGCCCCCATTACTGGTTTGTTAATAAATGAATTAATCATCTTGCTTTTTTTATGCTTCGTTCAGTCGACTGAAAAAATGCACAATGTAAAATTTGAGAATTATGTTTTATTCAGTGGACTTGCGAGGACTTAAGCCCAGGAGACAGCCCCTCAGATGGCTCTGGGGGACTGCTCCAAAGAGTTGGGGGGGAGCCAGGACACAGAGGAGTTTTTGTGACAAAAAACAGGTAGTCAGAACCTCAGAAGATGACTGTTAATTAAAGAAAATCATACATCTCAAGTTAATGAATAATTTAGTGCTTTTCTCTATATGGGAGATGCAAGAGTCTGGGTTCATTGAAATCATTCCTTTGATATGCACCTTAACTATCTAAGGCCAGTATCCTGTTTTTTTGTTTTTTGGGTTTTTGTTTTTGTTTTTTTTTTTCCCATCCTGAATCCCCTCAGGGTGAACAGTCAGGAGGTGGCTGTAGTGGCTGATGGCTTGATGGCCACAACATCCTGATATGGCAGGTGACAATTTTCATCCACGACTCCAATACCTTCTGAATATAGCAAGAATCATACTTTGCCATTAATGGCTCACAATTCTGTTCTTCAGGATCACAGAATCTTAAATTTTCCCATTTTATGTTCTATTCTGTTGCTGTAGGGCACATACACATTCACTAACTACTTGTCAGTACTGATGATTTTTGCTTGAGGTCCTTAATTCATTCGGTAAATATTTGCAGAGTGCCTCCTAGGCACTGGTAGGTATTACAGTGCTGAACTAGACACACTTCCCTCTAGCAAGGAACTTACAGTACATGAAGGAGACAGACAAGTTAATACAAAATAACATAGCTACTATGAAGGGTAAACACAAGGAGCTGTGAAAATGGAGGAGTAGCTGACCTGGTCTGAAGAATTCAGGGAAGGTTTCCCAAAGGAAATGATTTAAAAATTCAACCCTTAGAATTAAATAGGAGTTAGCCAAGTGAAAGTGAGGAGGAGGTAAACAATATTGAAAACAATGAGAACTAAGATTGCTGCATTGGTGTTTATTTAAAGGGCAAAAGAAGATTCTAGAAAGAGTTTAAGCAGGGGAGTGATACGATCTAAATTGTGTTTTAGAAAGATCTTTCTAGTTGCAGTTGGAAAATTGGAAAAGGACAAGATCACAGGCCAGAAGTGTAGGCAGGCTTTTAGAGGGGCAGCGAGGATGAAGATAGTAGCAGCAAACATGAAGAGAATTAGATGGATTCTGGATACACGGAAAGAAGTGAAGTGTGATATTTGCTTGGAGAAATTGGATGGATGGTGTGTCACTCACCGAGATAAGAAACACCCTCTAAAGCAGCAACACTTTGGGAGGGGTGGGAAGTGATGATGAATTCCATAGGGTAGCCAAGAGACCTCCAAGATGAGGTGTCCGATAGCCATATGATTATATGGATCTGGATCTCAGGAGAGAGTTTGGGGTTAAAATGATAGAATTGATAGTCATCAACATATAAATAGAAACTGAAGCTATTAGAATGAATATCCTGGGGAGGAGAAGAGGACTGAGGAAACCTAGGAAATACCAGTCCTTAAAGGTCATTCAAGGGAATCCCCTGGCAGTCCAGTGGTTCTGACTCTGCGCTTTCACTGCTAAGCGTCCAAGTTCGATCCCTGGTCTGGGAGCTAAGATCCCACAAGCTGCGCAGTGCAGCAAAACAAACAAACAAACAAACAAAAAAACCCACATCATCCAAAATACTCAGCTTCCTAAGTGGGAGGTTGGTGTTAGCAGATGTAAGCTATTATATATAGAATGGATAAACAACAAGGTCTTACTGTACAGCACAGGGAACTATATTCAGTGTCCTATGATAAAGGATAATGGAAAAGAATATCTAAAAGAGAATGTATATGTATGTATAACTGAATCACTTTGCTCTACTGCAGGAATTAACACAACATTGTAAATCAACTATACTTCAATAGAAAAAATACTTAGTTTCCTGATTGATGTCACCTGCTCAGTCCCCATTGCTAAGGACCAGATTCACTCTAGGTGGTAAAGAATCTGACGAGGTACTTTCTCGTTCCAACCGGGAGCTCCCTGGAGGACAGAGCCAGGCCCGAGGCACTTAAGGATGTCTCACATAAATTATTAATTACTCAGTCAAAAGGATTGGCAAATATTCCTTGGTCATATGGGTGTGGAGTAGAGGAAAATTATTGTAAAGTATGTGGGTGAAAAGGTATGCTCCGGAGATGAACGCAAGCATGTTTTCATAGATTGCACTGAGCACTACGGACATAAGATACAATATCATAAAAATCCATCTAGGAGGGATGTGTCTTGTGTTTGTCTCTAAGCTGTTACTGGAGCCAGGGCAGGGGCAGCACAATTCTCTGCTTTCACCAACTTCCCAAATCACAGACACAACCTGGAGAAGATGGCAGCCGTGAAGGTATCAGCAGAATGAAGTCTGTAAAGAGCTACAACTACAAAGACACTTTTATCCCTGATAACAAACTGAAAGCAAGAGCTCTGGGCCCAAGACTTGAGTCACAGACATATGATATCTGGGCGATCACAGAGGCTGGTCTCAGAAGTATTTCTGCAAAAGGGTTAGGCAGAAATCCGTTAACTAAGCAAATCATAGTTTCTTTTATAATTTTATAAAGCCCTGGGAAGATTGTAGTGATTTTTGATTTTGTTTTGTTTTGTTTCACATAATCCAGAGCTATTTGAGATCCCATCTGTTGAAACCTTCCAAGCTTGTTGTCAATCTTAGAACAAATGTTTTGATTTACTAAGGAGCTTAAATCAGATAAGAGATTCTGGAGGATGTGGAACCATCCAAAAATTGTTATCTTAAGAGATTTAGTTACTTCTTAATCACGCATCTGCTACAAACTTCATGTTTTAAAAAGCTAACTTTCTGCGGGTGCTCCAGTTCTAAGAATATAATGAATCCCTAAGATTAGACCTCTTGGTGGTAAACATAGACTTGTGGATTAGTGGCAGATAATAGGGTACCCAAAATGGAATCATATATACTGCTTAAAAGCCTCTCAAAGTTTTAAGCTATTTGAACTTTAACAGGAATCTGAATATACATTGGCCCAAGATGATTTTGTAAATAAAAATCCATCACTTTTAATTTCCTTTGTAGTGGAATATTCTAATTAAAATGAAGCTGTATTTTTTCATTGAGTGTTTTTTATTGAGATATAATTGACATACAACATTATACTAACGTCAAGTGTACAACATAATGATTCATTATTTGTGTATATTGCAAATGATCACCACAATTAACATCCATCACCATGCATAGTTACAAAAAATTTTAACAAGAACTTGTAAGACCTACACTCTTAGCAACTTTCAAATATGCAATACAATATTATTAACTATAGTCACCATGCTGTACATTACATTCCCATGACGTATTTATAACTGAGATTTTTGTGCCTTTTGACCCCCTTCACACCCATTTTGCCCACCTCCAACCCCCGCCTCTGGCAACCAACAATCTGTTTTCTGTATTTATGAGTACTCAGTGTTTATTATATTTAAGGCACTTTGGTGGGATTTGCTGGGCTGTTGGTGAATATCTGAAAGAAAGCCTGGTTTAAGCTCACCCTGCAGAAAAGTCTTGCTTTTGACAGTTTCTCATATTGGCCACGAGGTGACAGCATCCACCCAAGACAATGCTGCTCTTCTAAGAAAGGAGAAAGGAAAGCAGGTGTATAGGTGTACATATACAATAGCTGAACATACAGTTCACTTTTTAAAATAGACTTTATTATTTTTTTACAGCAGTTTTAGGTTCACGGCGATTTTGAGCAGAAGGTACAGAGATTTCCCAAATACTCTGTGGCTCCACACATGCGTCCCTCCTCTATCCTCAACATCTCCCACCAGCGTGGTACATTTGTTGCAACTGATGAACCTACATGGCCACAACATTATCACCCAAAGTCCTAATTTTACATTAGGGTTCACTCTTGGTGTTGTACAGTCTATGGGTTTAGACAAATGTATAATGACATGTACCCACCATTCAAGTACCAAACAGGGTAATTTTGCTGCCCTCAAAATTCTCTGTCCCTGGCAACCAGTAATATTTTTACCATCGCCATAATTTTTCCTTTTCCAGAATGTCATATAGTTGGAATCATGCAATTTGTAACCTTTTCAGATTGACTTTTTTTACTTAGTAATATGCATTTAAGTTTTCTCCATGTCTGTTCATGGCTTGATAGCTCATATAGTACACTTTTTTAAATTTAATTTTTATTTTATATTGGGGTATAGTTGATTTACAGTGCTGCATTAGTTTCAGGTGTACAGCAAAGTGATACAGTTATACATATACATATATCCATTCTATATCGATTCTTTTCCCATATAGGTTATTACAGAATACTGAGTAGAGTTCCGTGTGTTACACAGTAGGTCCTTGTCATATAGTACACTTTTAACTCAAATATCCCTACCTCAGAAAGGGCATGTGTAAACCTATACGTGTATAAATCTAAAAATACAAGCCAGGCAGGTAAGTGAAAGCAAAATCTCCTCAATGGTTAACATTAACTTTTCTTCTTACTAAATCTTCCAGTTGAGGAATTTCCTGACATGAAAATGGGTTTGGTCCCAAAAGTGAGAAATGGTAAGTCATTATGTCTTAAAACCACAAAACTTACTTAAGCTGTAATTTTGCTGTCAGCACTTCAGAACCTAACCATCACATCTAAAAATGTTTCCATGGGGAGTGTTTTCATTCAACTTAGTATGCCAAAAGACTGTCTTCTAGTCTTCCCACTCTCCCAGGTAGTGGGGATTTCTTCAGCTCCAAGCCAGAGTGTCAAGTTGTAGCGGAGGTCAGAGATAAAAAGTTTGGTGGACTCTCTTTTTCTTCCCATCTCATCAGGGTGGGGTCATCAGCTTCATTTTCAATGGTGTTTCCATGGGGACGTTAGCCCTCCCAGTGCGCCATGCATCAAAAAATTGGATGTGACCCCATGACTGCCTTGAAACCACAGAACCTTTTTAAGATTTTCCAAAGACTTTTTGTTTGGTTAGATTTGGCTTTACTGTTTTTTTGTTTTTTTTTTTTAAACAGTTGTTTTTATTTATTTATTTATTTATTTATTTATTTCTGGCTGTGTTGGGTCTTCGTTTCTGTGCGAGGGCTTTCTCTAGTTGCGGCAAGTGGGGGCCACTCTTCATCGCGGTGCGCGGGCCTCTCACTGTCGCAGCCTCTCTTGTTGCGGAGCACAGGCTCCAGACGCGCAGGCTCAGTAGTTGTGGCTCACGGGCCCAGTTGCTCCGCGGCATGTGGGAACCTCCCAGACCAGGACTCGAACCCGTGTTCCCTGCATCGGCAGGCAGATTCTTAACCACTGTGCCACCAGGGAAGCCCGGCTTTACTGTTTAATTATAACAGGAAACCCGAAAGGGGTCAAAACACCAAAGAGAAAGCTACAAAATTTCAAACAATTCCACAATAAATAGTCTCCCAATGAGAGTTGTCCCTGGTATTCATTGAAACGTAAATGAAATTAAGCTTTGATGGTTCTCACTACTCTACAGTTTAGCTTAGTTCTTTTTTTTCTTTTTTTAATTTATTTATTTTATATTTACTTTTGGCTGTCTTGGGTCTTCATTGTTGCGCACGGGCTTTCTCTAGTTGCAGCGAGCGGGGGCTACTCTTCGTTGTGGTGCGCTTGCTTCTCATTGCGGTGGCTTCTCTTGTTGCAGAGAACGGACTCTAGGCACACGGGCTTCAGTAGTTGCAGCACGCAGGCTCAGTAGTCATGGTACACGGGCTTAGTGGGTTTAGTTGCTCCGCAGCATGTGGGATCTTCCCAGACCAGGTCTTGAACCCTTGTCCCTTGCATAGTGATTCAGTGTTATTGCACTTAATCACTGCGTCACCAGGGAAGTCCTAAGCTTCGTTCTTGAGAGCCTTGCCCAGCTCTTGCCCTCCAAGACATTTCTCTGTCATCTTTGCCTCCCCTTCCTCCTTCATTTATTCAATACTTACAGGAAAAGCTGTAGATATATATAGCAGTTTGGGAATACAAAAATAACAAGATTTAATTACATTCAGAAGAAAACTTTTTTTTTCTTTTTTTCTAAATTAAGTATAGTTGATTTACAATATTGTGTTAGTTTCAGGTATACAGCATAGTGATTCCGTGTTATTGCAGATTATATCTCATTATAGATTATTACAAGATATTGGGTATATTTGAAGAAAACAGACTTTTTTGTCCAAGTTTTCCTTCTTTGTAAAAGAAGGTTGTTGTGTGTTTTTTCTTACTAGAGCAGGGGTTGAGGAGCAGATTGGGAAGTGAAGACTTGGACCAAAGCTGAGGATGCTGCTGTCTGTTCAAAGACAGACAGTCACAAGAAAAGGGCGATGAGATGCCTAAGGTACACTTCACGTCCAGTAAGTCCTACAGTACTTTATTAGGATCTGCCTAATCAAGACAGCTCTTTCAATTTTAAATAATGTCATCCAGTTTGCTGCCAGCACTAGGGTCCCTTTGCCCATTGACTTTCTCTGGACACTGAAGTCCACTCTGCTGCACCTGGCTTAAAGGACTTAGACATCTGGGTAGTAGCGCTTAAAATAATGACTGATGGAGAATTCCAAATAACATATGAGGATACTCTCCTCTCTAGGAGGTGGAGCTTAATTGCCTCTCCTTTGTTGTAGACTGGTCTTAGTGACTCAACTTCCAAAGAACATAGAAAGAACTTCCAAAGAGTATAGAAAGGGGAAAAAAGGAACTTTACGGTGTTCGAGAAACCTGGCAGATACCACGTGAGCCAGGTCACTAAGGGCAACATCACCAGCATTGCCATGTCGCTATCATGCGCCCTGTGATGTGATGTGATGTGATATGAAGGGCACTTCACCTCTTCTCCAAAACCCATAACCCCAGTCTAACCAGAGGAAACACCAGACAAATGCAAACTGAGGGACATTCTACAAAACAACTTACCAGTACTGTTCAAATCTTTCAAGGTTATGAAAAACAATGAAAGACTAAGGTACTGTCACAGATTAGAAGAGATTAAGGAGACATGATGACTAAATGCAGTGTGGGATCTTGGATTGAATTCTGGAACAGAAAAAGGACATAAGTGAAAAAAACTGGTGAAATTTGAATAAAGTTTATAGTTTGAGTGAAAAAAAAAAAACGACAGATGGGAACTAGTGGAGTGATATCCCTTTTCCTTCATCCGCAGGGAGTTAGCTCTGAGGTCTGTGCTGCACTGGATCCCAGAGTTCCCAGCTGGATTAAGTCTCAGTTGTTCATAGTGGTAACTGGCTTGATGACACACATCTTGGTTGCTTTCTCTTCCTTGCCTCTCTTCCCCACTCACCAATATTACTTGGGATCCCACAGAAAACACTTCCTCTTAAATCCTTGTCTCACGGGGTCTGTATTTTGGGGAAATCCAAATTAAGAGTATATAAACAAATGAATTTTTTAATTGTGGTAAAATATACATAACACAAAATTTACCACTTCAACCATTTTAAAGTGTGCAGTTCCATGGCATTACATCGTTGTGCAACCATCACAAACCATCCATCACCAGAACTTTTTCATCCTCCCAAACTGAAACTCTGTACCCATTAACAACTCCCCATCGCCTGCCCCTGCCACCGTCCCCGGACTTTCCAGCCCCTGGTAACCACTATTCTACTTTCTTTTCTATAAATTTGACTATTCGAGGTACCTTATATAAGTAGAATCATACACTATGTGTTATTTTGTATCTGGCTTATTTCACTTAACAGAATGTCTCCAAGGTTCATCCATGTTGTAGCGTGTATTAGAATTTCATCCCTTTTTAAAGCTGAATGATATTTCATTGTATGTATAGACCACATTTTGTTTACGCATTCGTCCATTGATGGACATTCATTTCCATAGCCATAGCCATCTTTTGGCTATTGTGGAAAATGCTGTTATGAACACTGGTGTACAGGCGCCTCTTCCAGCCTCTGCTATCAATTCTTTTGGGTATATACTCAGCAATGAACTTGCTGGATCACATGGTAATTCCATGTTTAATTTTTTGAGGAACCACCATACTGGTTTCCACAGTGATTGCACCATTTTACATTCCCACCAGCTATACACAGGGGTCCAAGTTTTCCACCTCCATGTTGTTATTTTCTATTGTTATTGTTGTTGTTCATAATAGCCATCCTAATGGACATGGGGTGGGATCTCATTGTGGGTTTAATTTGCATTTCTCTAATGATTAGTGATTTTGAGCATTTTTTCATGTGCTTACTGGCCATTTGTATATCATTTTTGAAGAAATGTCACTTTAAATCCTTTGCCCATTTTTGTAGTCAGGTAATCTGTATTTTTGTTATTGAGTGGTTAGGAGTAAATTCTTTATACATTCTGGATATTAACCCCTTATCAGATATATGATTTGAAAATATTCTCTTCCATTCTCTGGGTTGCCATTTCACTCTCTTGATAATTTTAAATTTTTATAAAGTCTAACTTATCTATTTTCCTTTTGTTCCCTGTGCTTTGGGTGTCATATCCAAGAAATCATCAGCAAATCTAATGCCAGAAAGCTTTTTCTCTATGTTTTCTTCTAAGAGTTTTATAGTTTTAAGTCTTATGTTTAGGTCTTTGATCCATTTTATGTTAATTTTTGTTTATGGTGTAAGGTAAGTGTCCAACTTCATTCTTTTGGTAAATAATGTGGTAAATTAATTTTTAAAATAAAGCCTCGGTTATTATGAATTAATATGAGTTGTTTTGCTAAAGGCAAGGGGGAATAGTTTATTGTCTTTAATAGTCCTCCTAAATTCTTATGCACATTGTGGAGTTCTGGTCAATTATCCATGCCTTTATAAGAGAGCTAATTCAATGGCAGGTAAGGTATGATAATTCTGAAATCTATGGGATCTGAAAAATGAGGTCTGACTGGTACACAAATGAATGGTTTTAACTCAAGTATCTCTTTCCTGACTTTGGAGGGGCAAACTGACTTGTAATATTTAAGCGATAAGGATATCCCTCATAAAGAATATGAAGAAGCCACAAATTAGATGACATTCATTCCTAGTTCGAACATACATATCAATAGCTTGAGATCAATTAAAACATAATCATCCATGGACAGAACCTGTTTCATCCCATTACACACAAAAATTTATCCAGCTTTACCCCAAATACAAGTATTGCTGGCTACCAACAAAATCATTTTCAAATACCTAAATGTCTTTACTATGTCAAAAAGCAAAATATTGTTTAAAAATGTAATCAAAATAAGGGGAAAATTTTTTTTTTAAATCATGCTGGTCAAAGTCTTGCACTGAGGTCTGATTAGCAGTAAAACTCAAGGCATTTTACTATTTTTTGATTTATTTTATTTTTTTATTGAAATATACTTAATTCACAATGTTGTGTTAGTTTCAAGTGCACAGCAAAGTAATTCAGTTATATATATATGTATGTGTATATATATATATATATATATATATATATATATATTCTTTTTCAGATTCTTTCCCATTATATTTTATTACAAAATATTGAGTATAGTTCCCTGTGCTCAAGGTATTTTATTTTTTAACCTCAAATCATTCTTAGGTTTTGTGAAAAACCTATAAAACACATTTAATTGTTTAGAACTTTGGAGCTGGAGCTTTAGAAAAACAGTTTGGTTTTTAAAAATCCTAAAGAAGGAAATAAGAAGAGCTTAGAAAACTCTGCCTTTCAGCTTTAATAGGAAACACTGAAATACATTTTCTAAGCCTGAAGGTACCTTACGAAAAATTAGTATTGCAATGAGTCGATAGGAGAGAGATAACGTTAAAAAAAAAAAAAAAATGAATAGGAGTAAACATTCCAGAGCCTCACATTTCTAGTTTAACCAAAGCCGTCCCCACTCTGGCTTTTCTCTCCTCTCTAAAGTTTAAAAACAGTAATGTTTCCTAAAAAGAAATAAACAAAGGGACAGGTACACAGAGGCAATTCACTTTTTAAATGTCTTTCCTACATTAAGTACTATTATGCCTTGCATCCAATTAAAGAAGAGGAATTTCCCCCAATTATCCGGCTCCTTCGCTCTATTACTCCTTCTTGTCGAGAAATACTTTGAGTCTGAATAAGACTGGCAAACTCTCCTTGCCCGTGGATAATCATTATCCAGCATATCAAATCCCCATCATTTACAATTAGATCACATTGACTCTCCATTCCCAGAACTACAGCAAGAGAAAAGAAGGGCAGAGCAATTAAGAAGCAAATTTAATTTCTTACAATTTTCTGTAACTGGGTAACTTGAGCTTTCTTTCCTCATTTTTCCTAAGAAATAGCCCAAATGATTGTACAATTAGTTATCATATTATTTTTAAACAACAATAAGCTTCCCTTAGAGATCCTAAGTCCCCAATTAATAACAAATTGATGAAAGGCAGGAAAATGAAACCAAAAGTCAACAATAAACCAACACACATTTATTAGATGTAGTACTTATTATACGTTTAGCAATGATGCCAAAATTTTCTATTTTGTTAGCTGAATTTGGCTCTAAGCTTCCTGCCATGGAGTTCAACTTCAATATCTCCTGCTTTTGATCTTGGCAAATATTTTATCAACATGCTGAGAAAACAAACAGCATCCTCTGCCTCCAGCTCCCCTCTTTCTCCTTTGTGTTTTGTTTGTTATTCTCTGTCCTGTTAAAAAGCAAGCAGGCCAGATTCTTGACCCGCTCCTTCCCCAAACTCTACCGGTTCTAGAGCTGGTGGGCAGTTAGGAAACAGTATGTGTTCCAGGTGTTGTATCAGATGCTAAATTAATTGTCACATCAGGATTAAAATATTTGGAATTGCCCAGAAAACAGCTGTGGGAGGCTGAAGCACCAACCTTCTGAATTCTGAGTCATCTCCTTGGAATGGAATACCGTGTAAATATGTTCACACCCACCCAATTTATCTCAACCTCTGGAAATTACCTTGAACCAAGCAGGGATTTCACTGCATTGGCCCTCGGGCTTGCCCTCCTGGAAACAAACCTTTCTCTGTGGGAAGAATGAGACATATTTGCTAAGAACTCTGAACCACCAGGAAGCTTTGAAGAAAGGTTTGTGCTTCTGTAGACCATCCTTTCTATCCTAAGGAAGATTTTGCTAAAGCACTAACTTAGAGTCTTCAACCTGTTCATCTGTATTGCAAAATGTAAGACGTATTTCTTTTTTTTTTTAATTTATATATTTTTTTAATTTATTTATTTATTTTTTGGCTGCGTTGGGTCTTTGTTGCTGCGTGCGGGCTTTCTCCAGTTGCGGTGAGCGGGGGCTACTCTTCATTGCGGTGCGCAGGCTTCTCATTGCAGCTGCTTCTCTTTGTTGCGGAGCACGGGCTCTAGGCGCGTGGGCTTCAGTAGTTGTAGCACGAGGGCTCAGTAGTTGTGGCGCACGGGCTTAGCTGCTCCATGGCATGTGGGATCTTCCTGGACCAGGGCTCGAACCCGTGTCCCCTGCATTGGCAGGCAGATTCTTAATGACTGCACCACCAGGGAAGCCCCAAGATGTGTTTCTTAATAAGGAACTTAAATACTGGCAGCTGGCGCTGATACCTAATACTATTCCATTATTTATGCACATAAATCAACTCTAAACTTTCCATAGCCATTTTCCTCTTGTGGTGCCGTCCCTCTACCATTATATTTCTGGACTGACTCCTTGTAGCATACCTTGTGCTCAAGGAATAGAATGCATTACAATGTTAATATGAGTGAGTAAAATCACATAAATAGTAAAAATTATATTAAAAGTAAGATATTTGCATACCTATCATTATTGTTAAATTGTTTCCTCCATTGAGTTGATTGCCTGTCAATGTAAATATACATATATATGTATGTGTGTATATATATATATACACACATACATACACATACTTAGCAAACATTTTTATTGGTTATTATCCTCAGTTTAGCATGACTATCTCAGTCCTAAGAGGTATTTGAAGGAAAAAAAATGTGTGTGTGTGTGTGGAGTGGGGAGCGGTTGAACAGGTCAATGACATTATATGGATAATCAATAGTAGAAACAGAACTGGAGTGCATTTTCTTCCCTCAGTTTGCTCCTTGACACACACTAATCAAAGTAACCCATTACCCAAAGTAAAATAAAACCAAACTCTCCATTCAAGGAGCATTTATTATTCACCACTGCTGATTTTTTTCCCCAGAATTCAACATCGTCCTCTGTCAATAATACAGCATTTGTTTGCACTTGAGAGCTGAGTCTAATTAGCTTTGCACAAGGCTGGTTTCCTTTTCACATCTACACAGTGGCAGCCTGCTGAAAAATCTTCTTATTGTTATTGCTATTAAACTACACTCTATCTTACCGCAAGGGGGATCTGAATCTGATGTAAGTCTGTCCATCTTGTGTTCTCTACAAAGTTCTCATTGTCAGAAATCTCATGACCCGTGACTCAGTTTCACCAATAACACTCTCCAGCGTTTGCCTAAAGACAGTATGAAAGAGAGTTTCCCTGTACTATCTATAAACTCATTTTGAGAGCTGAATATGAACTACCCCAAACCTCATCTAACATCATCATGGAAAGGGAAGCAAAACTTTTCTAGGTTGAAGTTCCCTTATTTGTCACATTAGGAAGCTGGGCTCAATGACCTAAGACAATTTTGGGCTCTGTGAATGCTGATTTTTACTTTCTGTAATGTTTTAAGAACTTACAGCCACAGAGATGGGACCCATCTTTAGAGATTTACTTCCACACTTGGCTTCTAATGAGATTTCTCCCTTTCAGAAGAGGCTTCTAATGTTCCACATCCCGACCTTTTTTACCCAGGGTAGTTAGAGATGGCTTTATATATATATAATAATCCATGGTACAGCTCATTTCTTATAAAATAAAACAAGAACCCAGGTCCAGAAGTTAAATGTCTTTTGAGGGGGTTCTAAAAGAGCCAGAGTTACAGTCCAAATTTACAATAAGTTTCCAAGTCCGATGTTAAATATTGTCTTTATTTGGAAATACACGGCTCAGGTGATCATTCTCCTTCCTTTACTTAGTGGACAGAGAACTAGATCAGCCTGGCTGCTTCTATTTCCTGTTAAATGAAAATGCAAGAATCGTGTCCCAGCATGAGTCAGTCTAATGATGTTTACTGAGTGAAAAATAGCTACACTTTCAAAAGGAGTATGAGGAAATATAATGGAAATTTAAAATGTATATCAGCCAGAGAAAGACAAATATCATATGATATCACTTATATGTGGAATCTAAAAAAAAAAAAAAAAAGGTACAAATGAACTTACTTACAAAACAGAAATAGAATTACAGATGTAGAAAACAAACTTATGGTTACCAAGAGCGAAAGCTGTGGAAGGGGGGGCGGGGCGGGCAGATAAATGGGATTGACATATACACACTACTATATAAAAAAATAGATAATAAAGACCTACTGTATAGCACAGGGAACTCTTCTCAATACTCTGTAATGACCTAAATGGGAAAGAATCTAAAAAAGAGTGTATATATGTATATCTTTAACTGATTCACTTTGCTGTACATCAGAAACTAACACAACATTGTAAATCAACTATACTTCAATAAAAATTTTTTTAAAATGTATATCCTCTCTGGGTAGCTTTCAATCTCATATAAAGAATGGAGAGAAATACTTCTGTTTTATCTAAACTGTTGAAATTCACAACTAAGCATAGTAGTTAGTGACACTGTACAAAGTTAATACCATGTAGCTGTGTGTGGTTAGTGGGGTAACTAAAGCTGCTTGGGGTGAGAAAGAGGAAATCTTTTTGAACAGAGTGAGTTTTAAAGGGAGGGAGGGACATGGTTAGGTGAGAGGAAGATGAGAGTTCTGGGGCAGAGGGATGGTGTGTGTATGGCTCTGAGATAACAAAGAATAAATAGGTAATTCAATTTAGAAAAGATCATAGAATTGCCTTTCGATGTTTGATGTCTTTATTAACTCTCATTCATTTACTCATACAGTAAATACTGTCTACTATGTAACATTCTTGGGGCTTGATATTATGTAACTAGCTGTAAATATCATTCCTATGATGATGAATTCCAAATACATACTCTCTCTAACTCCATTCTTATCATCTCTTATCACAGATTGTTGTGCCACTTTATCATGGAAGGAAATCTTTAAGTTCAGTCTGCCAGAAATCAACATGTAGACTTCCCTCGTGGCACAGTGGTTAAGAATCTGCCTGCCCATGCAGGGGACACGGGCTCGAGCCCTGGTCTGGGAAGATCCCACATGCCGCGGAGCAACTAAGCCCGTGTGCCACAGCTACTGAGCCTGTGGTCTAGAGCCCATGAGCCACAACTACTGAAGCCTGCGCACCTAGAGCCCGTGCTCCACAACAAGAGAAGCTACCACAATGAGAAGCCTGCACACCTCAACGAAGAGTAGCCCCCGCTCGCCGTGTGCAGCAACGGAGACGCAAAGCAGTCAAAAATTAATTAATTAATTAATTAATTAATTAATTAAGAAAGAAATCAGCATGACTGTTAGCTGGTCAGCCTATTGTTCTAACCGTTCTCCCCTGTCTGTCCACAAGTGTGAGGCTTGAATCTCAGGGTGTACCCCAAGGGTATTCTCTATCTCAATAGATAGCATCCCTTCTTTTCCTCGTGTACCATTTCTCCCTTCTCACACATAGTCTCACAGTTCTTTTTAACCTTTTAGCTCCTACGTAAGTTAGGGGATGTGCTCAAATGTATAAAACAAAAACCCAACTAGAGTTGATTGGGGAAATGGTTACCTAAAGCAATAAGAATCCAAGAGGTAAGCAATCCAAGGCTTGCTCTAAGGAAACAGGCATCTTTTATTCTCCTACTTCTTCACTCCTTAGTACTGATGGCTGCAGTCCCAAGCATTCTATGCATTCCAAGTAGAAAGAAGCAGGAAGGAGATGATTTCTATTTATCAATGTCTCACTGGCCAAATTTAGTCACGTGGCCATCCTTAACTACAAGGGAATCTGGGACGGCAAGGTTTTGGTAAAGGAAAGACTAGGTAGAAGGGGGCTGGAATGGGTGGTGAGTGTGCCCCTGCCACAGATTCTAGCTCCAAAGTCCTACATCCCCTTTATTATTCCTCTGCATGAGTTGTCAGTCATTATTAGACACATCTGCAACTATAGTTGGATGGGTCTAATATGCACGTCTGCATATTAGACACGTCCCAACCATGTGTTTGGGATGTGGAAGGGCTGCTTCTGATTAAGACTTGAAAAGAACCCTTGAGGTGATCAGACCTCAGAACAGAACATCTAAGAAATATTCAAAACTCTCCCTGTGAAGATTTACCTCTTCCTAGCATTTCTGCTGTTCTTTATTATGCTAAAAAATGTATGTGTTGCCTTTTCAGCCTAAGCTACAGTGGAAAATGTCACTTGCTATCCCTTTAGTCTCAGTAGATGTCATATTCTACAAAAAGAGGAAGAGATTGGAAATAGAATGACTCTTCCATGCTTCATATTTTCATTCGCATACATAGTCATCTCATCAAACTCAACAGGGGTAAAGCTTAAGTGCTTATATTATCTTTTTTTTTTAAGTCTTTATTGAATTTGTTACAATATTGCTTCTGTTTTATGTTTTTGGCTTTTTTGGGCCGCAAGGCATGTGGGATCTTCGCTCCCCAACAAGGGATTGAACCCATAACCCCTGCACTGGGAGGCAAAGTCTTAACCACTGGACCGCCAGCGAAGTCCCTCTTATTCTTGCCTTAAGAATAAATCCGTACTCTTATTATCTTGTTTGCCCTCACAAATGTTTCCCTCATCTGGTTTTCCTAATTTTGTTACTGGCACTATTCAGTCACTCAGTCCCCAAAGCTGAGAGTCATCTTGGCAATTTCTCCATCGTATCCTTCCCGAAGCCAACAGGTATACGGTCTGGCTGGTTCTTCTTTTTTAACGTCTCTTTTATCTGTTCTTTCCATTCCCTTTACTACCACACAGGGCAGGCGCACCCAATTTATTGCTCTCTCTTTAAAACCTAAACCTAGAAACAAAATCAGAAACAATTTGCCCATTTCCCCCACCCTCCACCACCTCCCTGTGGCAACCACCAACCTGTTCTCTTGCATTTAAGAGCTTGGTTTTATATATATTTTTAGATTCCACATATAAGAGAGATTATATGGCATTTGTCTTTCTTGGTCTGACTTATTTCACTTAGCACAATGCCCTCAAGGTCCATCCGTGTTGATACAAATGGCAGATTTCCTTCTTTTTCATGGCTGAGTAATACTCCACTGTGTGTATATATACCACATGGACTCTTAGGTTGTTTCCATATCTTGATCATTGTAAATAATGCTGCAGTGAACATGGAGGTGCAGATAACTTTCAAAATTAGTGTTTTTGTTTTCTTTGGATAAATATCCAGAAGTGGAATTGCTGGATCATATGGTAGTTCTATTTTTAATTTTTTGAGGAACCTTCACACTGTTTTCCATAGTAGCTGTACCAATTTACATTCCTATCAACAGTGCATGAGGGTTCTTTTTCTTGGAGAGCCAAGACCTTTCAATTGAAGATGGATCTGCTAACTGGGGTTCTAAATTCTCTTTCTAGCATAAACATAGCCATGATGTATCATCTGTGGTTTCCTGGATATGATTTTTGTAAAGTGGAGTAAGAACTTATACACAGTAGTGAAACAAGTATAGAACCCACCTAGATTTCAATTACTTTCCCTTAACCTCTTACTGTTGTTCACAGATTTGATAAGTTGTTGTTTTATTTTGTTTTGTTTTGTTTTTACCAACTCGTCTCTATGGAGTCCCTTCAAAACATTCAAAAAACTATGAAAAACTTCAACCACTTTCGTTTCTGTACTCATATGATTTTGGTTCACACAATGTTTAATTAGAATCTATAGAGGTTCAAGTTCCAAATAAGAATAAGCACACTTCTCCCTGTCTCTTTTATTGATAGCAGCTATAAAATCTGGACAGAACGCATGGAGAAGCTATTTGCCTGAAAAGTAAATAATGGCAAATTGAAGGGATGTTTTGGAATAATGGAAAATTGAAGGGAAAAGCCCAGAATTTGAAGTACCTATGACTGAAGCAGCATTGAATTTACTGCATTTTTTTCTCTGGTCCTCCCAAAGCTTAGCCCCACAAGTGGGCAAAGTTGTACAAGTTGGCAGCAGAATGGTTAAAAAGAGCCCCACCTTTCAGATGTGAGAACCAAAATGGGAGTTCAGGAAACTGGAAAGTACTGGGATGTCTGGGAGAGAGTACAGCTCAGGAAAGTGACCCCATAAAGTTATTTATGAATCCTGAGCTCACTCCAAAGTAGCACATACATGGGTCTGACTCAAGTCAGCATTTAAATTTAACAGACAGACTACCTGCTCATGTCTCAGGTTGGCCACTGGGAAGTGCACACATGGGACAGGTCCAAACAGCACCGCAAAGGCATGAAAACTAAACTGGCATTAAACACATAGCCCACTGGAAGTGGGTTAGAGATTGTGACCTGAACCCAACAAGACTGATTGCCTACTAAAACAAAAATAGCAACATTCATTCTCCATGGAATTTAAACAAGACCCAGAATCTTCTAACGTAATATTCAAAAAGTCCAGGATACAATCCAAAATTATTTGCTATCAAAGAACCAGAAAAATCTCAATCTGAATAGGAAAAGACAATTAATAGATGCCAAAGATGAGTGACATGGATGTCAGAATTACCTGGTAAAGACTTTAAAGAAGCTATTATAAAATGCTCCAAAAGCAATCACAAACACACTTGAATCAAATAGAAAACTAGAAAGTCTCTGCAAGGACAGAGAAGATATAAAGAAGAACCAAAAGGGAATTTGAAAAGTACAATAACCGAAATAAACTCACGTGCTGGGCTCAAGAGCAGAATGGAGATAATAGAGCAGGAGCCAATGGACTCAAAGATAGATCAATAGAAATTATCCAATTTGAACAACAGAGAAAAAGAATTGAAAAAAAATGGACTTAGCCTCAGGAAACTGTGGGATATTAACTGTGGGATATTTGATTCACTGGAGTCCAAGAAGGGAAGAAGTATGAGTGTGGTGCTAAAAATATTTTTGAATGAATAATGGTTGACACTTAACCAAAAAAGTTATGTAGATGGCAGATGAGCACATGAAAAGATATTCAATATCTTTAGCCATTAGTGAGATGAAAATTAAAACCATGATGGGATAACACCTCAAATCTATTAAAATGGTTTAAAAAAAATACTGACAGTACCAAGTGTTGATAAGAACGCAGTGCAGTTAGAACTCTCATACATTGCTGATGGGAATACAAAATGGGACCGCTATTCTGGAAAACAATTTGGCAGTTATTTATAAAGTTAAACATACCCTTACAACATGACACAGCAATCCACTTCTGCTGTACTTCCCCTACAAAAATGGAAGCTTATCTTCATGCAAAAATCTGTACCTGAATGTTTTTAGTAGCTCTATTCATGGTAACCACAAACTGGAAACAATCCAAATGTCCTTCAATGGGTGAATGGCTAAACAAGCTGGGGTACATCTATACAATAAAATCCTACACAGCAATATAGAGGAATAAACTGTTGATATGAGCAGCAATTTGGATGAATCTCAAAAGCATTATGCTGAATGAAAGGAGCCAGTCTCAAAAGCTTATGGTACTATATAAATTAATTTATGTCATTCCCAAGATGACAAAACTGTAGGGTTGAAGAACAGATCGGTGATTGTCAGTGTAAGGATGGAGAGACACTGTGGTCATGAAAGAATAGCGTGAGGGACTTTTGCAGGGGGGCCATGGAATTTTTTTGTATCCTAATTGTGGTATACTAATCTATACAGTAGGTCATACATACAATATAATATATCAAAATTCATACAACTGTACCCCAGAAAAGTAAATTTTAATATATGATCATTTGAAAAGGAAAAAATGTATAATTAAAATAACAAGTGCTCTTGGGACTTCCCTGGTGGTCCAGTCTTTAAGACTCTGTGCTCCCAATGCAGGGGGCCCAGGTTCGATCCCTGGTCAGGGAACTAGATCCCACATGCATACCACAACTAAGAGTTCGCATGCCACAACTAAGGAGCCCACCTGCTGCAACTAAGACACGGCATAACCAAATAAATAAATATTAAAGATGATCAAACCAAAAAAAACCCAAAAAACAAACCAAATGCTCTTAGCACAAGCAATTCAACAGATGGGAGTAGAAGAGAGCTAGAAAATAGTGAACTAGCTATGAGCAATTTTCATGACAGCACGCCATGGGCATCTGCCAGAATGTTACAGAGAGAAGGGAGAGGACTGGATAATCTGGAGATTTGGTTAAATGGAGGTCTGTTAAGAGAGCTTCTACTGTACTTTCAAAATTTTACTCTTTTTCAAAAAATTCATTCTGATTGTTTGCATTCTCTAGATTAAAAAAAAAATCTCTGTATAAATGTCTTTCATCTTTGATTACTGAAGATCAGTAACACTTTTTCAGGGCACATGAACTCACAGATATACTTCCCACATGGGCTATTTCCAACTCTTACTCAACTCAAAGTTCTCGATTCCTCCTCACTGCCCTCACTTAAAGGCGATGACCTCTGTTACCCTCCTGTGGGGGGATGGGGTGGCGGACAGCTTATGGAGTGCTAGTATGGCGAAGCTCTCCATTGACTGGAAGCAAGCTGCCAGCTCTGACCTTCACTGTTCCAGGAGCTCACTGATTTCACAAAATGCACGACAGATGATGGAATGGATTAGGAGCCTCATGGGGCTATTTACTTGCACTGGGAAAATCATTTTGAATATGGGCTCTACTGAGGCCAGATCTTGAGAAAGTTCCTTTTGAGATCAAGAGACACCCACCAAGGAAACTCTGGCTAACATTCCACCTTCCTATTTCCCTGTTTCCAACATCTTTTCTTTCTCCAAAAGTCTCAGAGAAGAGTGGACCCTTCTCAAAGGCTAACTATCCTCCTGTGTTCTGAATTCTACCAACTTCTCAAAGTCAAAATCTCCTCTTGTCCGACGGAACCCATTCTCCTATGCTCCAATTTTCCTTTATCCTTGTGTAATCATTTCTGTGAACCTTTAGATCATTTTCAAATGGACAAAGAACTATGGGGACATATTTTCACACCTCATCTGTTTGTTAAAACATTCTTCAGTTACCTCTTTCAGAAGAAACAAATAATTTTATCTTTTCCAAAGAGATTTATTTCCTATCTCTTACTATTATTGCCTTACTCAGGAGCTTTTCTAATCAATATGTAGAAATTCCATCTAGGTATGATATGTTGTAAAGAGTATTTCTGTCTAGTTAAGTCAGCGTACGAAATCTCGTGCCATTTGAGGTATACAGAAGCAACACTAAAGAATGGAGTGTCCTTGAAGATCCCTGTATTGAAAGTGTCCTGGTATGACCATGGGCATTTATTTTTTTAATCATTTTATGTTATTTTTTAAATTAATTAATTTATTTGTTTTTATTTTGGGCTGTGTTGGGTCTTCATTGCTGTGCGCGGGCTTTCTCTAGTTGCGGCAAGCGGGGGCTACTCTTCGTTGGGGTGCGTGGGCTTCTCATTGTCGTGGCTTCTCTTGTTGCAGAGCACGGGCTCTAGGCACACGGGCTTCAGTAGTTGTGGCTCGCGGGCTCGAGAGAGCAGGCTCAGTATTTGTGGCACACAGGCTTAGTTGCTCCACGGCATGTGGGATCTTCCCAGGCCAGGGATCGAACATATGTTCCCTGCATTGGCAGGCAGATTCTTAACCACTGCGCTACCAGGGAAGCCCATCATGGGCCTTTAAAGCATAGGGCTGAGGAGAAATCATTCAGCACCAGATCATGACTGTGGCATTTCTTCTGTTTCTGCAGAACCCTTTAAGGTTGTGATTTTTACTTCTTGAGAGGAAGCTGTAAGAAGAAGTCTTGGACTGGGGAATTAGAAAGAGACCACAAGAAATGCCCCACTGTCTCAATTATCTTCAGCTGTCCCAACCCTGATCTAAAAGGAACCCAAAATTAGTCTGTTAGGAGGCAGAGCATGGAGTCTGTCTGGTCAAGAATGGATACTGTGTGATGGTTGGAGCCATTGGACCTCCATTCCCCAACACTCTACGCCCACTCACCTGCACTGCTTGGCAGTCTGGGCTTTGAGCTCACCAGATTCAAGTCTGGGCTAATGTGGAAGATATAACGATACCTAGCAAGGACATTGGGCAAAGCATGAGAATGACAGCAAAGTTCTGATTGAAACGCTGTGTGCCCGTTTTTAAATTAAGCATTTTGCATGGAGATATCTAAAAGTCCACACTAGCTAATGGTGACAAAGTAGCTTTCTGAAAGAAATAGAGAAGTAACTTCACGTCTGAGTTGACACCTTGATAATTTATACATGTACTCTGCCTAGCTTCGTTCAGGGAAAAAAAAAAAAATCCTCTACATAATTCCCTTTTCCCCATTCTCCTTCCCCCTCCTTTAAAAGAATGGCTCCATGTGGAACGTGGTCTGTTGTTAGCAAGGCAAATGAAGGGTTGATGCCTCAGAATATTTATTACACCCTTCCTCTGTGCAAGACATTTCTAAACTTTGGGGCTACAATCTACAAGGATTCTGCAGCTCCTGCCCTTCTGAAGTTCATCCCCTAGAATAGTCTTTCTCTACCCTTTTTCATGCTTGCCCCCTACCAAAGGAAATTTGTTAAAATTTTTTTTCTAACTGGTTCCACTATGAAATTTTAATACTACAGATATACTGTATATCTGTTTATGTATTGTGTATATCTGTGCTTTAAACATAGAAAGATTAAGATTTTTTTGTCCCTCAAAGAACCAACTTATACCCTTTGGGGTGATATTATCCCTGTGAAAAATGCATACTGTAGGGGAAAGACAGAAATCAGAAAATAAATAGGAAAAATAATTGTGATGAATAAAATGAAGGAAATTAAAGGGACTAAAAATTGGGGTGTGTTACTTTGCATAGAGATAACCAGTTGCTTGCACTAACTAAAAGAGGGAAAGGAAACTAGCTGCAGCCTCTGCTTATCTTTCTTTCTTCTCTACCTCAGTTGTACTGGGAATATAGGACTGTTTCATTACCCCTGTGTAAGCAGTGGGTAGGGATGCTCGTAACTTCCTGGTCCCATTTTCCCTGAAGCCCGGTGTTTAAATCCCCCATCAGAAACTTAAAAGGAAAAGAAAGACTGAATGTAATCCACAATGTACAAGTAATTTCTCTCTTCCTGTTTTTCAAACAGACTCACATTAAGTCATGCTGCCTCTCTTAAACAACCTATTCACCCCAAACAGCAAGGCTGCCAAAAGCCAGTCATTAGGGGAACCAGTCTACCTGGTCATTGGTTTCTGTGCATCTCTGAATGGGCCACTGTTCCTTAGTATGGGTGTGAGACTATCAAAGATAAATTTAACTTGATATGTTTGTGGTGGAACAAAGCATGTAGATTTGCATAATGCTCTCCACATAGGTGTATTCCAGCAAAATAATGAAGGCAAGGTAGCTGAATGCTGCAGAACAATATAGTTCTCTGGTTATATACTCCGGTACAGGTTTTAGAGTCCAGACCACTATTTGCAAATTGGCAGGTAATTTAACCACCCTAAAACTCAGTTTATCCATGTGTAAAATGAGAATAATGACACTACCATAATGGGTTGTTATAAGAAATAATGTAAGTTTTGTATATATATATATATATATATATATATATATATATGTTATTTAGTGTAGTACATGGAGCATAGAAAGCCCTCTTATAAATACCTGCTGCTATTACAACTGTTTCTGCAAGACAACCATGTTTTGTTTTGGTAATCCTACCTAGTTTTGCTATTTTTTAGCATAACAAGATTAAAATTTGTTTAACATCAAAGCAGGATCTCTGGTATTTAATCATGAATAGCATTTTGCCTAATCTGCCCTTTAGTTACCCTTGCCCTTCAGTTAATGTTTGTTGGTATTTTTCTAAACTAATCTGTTACTTTATTTTCCTCTGGCTGCCAAGTTACAGTTTATAACTGTCATTGTTACTACCCTTCATTCAGGGCTATGAATGAGTGAGTTAATACTAGCAGATCTACTGACTTTAGTCTTTATGAAGGCTTACACAATCTGAGTCCTAGAATATTCAAAAACAAACTCTGTCTTCCCAATTCCTCCCTGAATCGGAATCAGCAATGAGATCTCTATCCTGGCTATTAGCGTCACCACCCCGATCACGATCTACTCTAATCCTCAGGGTCCTCTGGTCTCGTGCACAATCTAATGTCTCACCACGTCTATGTAATATTTCTGTTACGAGTTCCTGACTCTCCATTCCTTTTCCAAAACCTGGCTATTTCCTCAGAAGAGGTGCTCTTCCCACATGCCAGACACATGCTCAAGCACAATGGGAAGGACATTCATCATGTTTAGGGCCAGCCGGCATGTTTAAAAATGCTTCCTGTGTCTGGGGAGTTCCCCGTAGTTTTCTTAACCTGCTTAGTTAGGGTTCAGGGATTCACCCAGGGGCAGATCTTGCTTTTGTAGGGCTTGAAGCTAATGCAATTTAGGGGAAATTTCTTTCATATAAAAAGCAGCCAAATTTTGAACTTAAAATTAGGTTTAAAAATTAAGTACTTATTTAGAATGAGAAAAAAAATTAAAAATTAAAAAAACTGACCAGTACCATAAACATCACAAATCCAGAAAAAGAATGTAGTTTTAAACTAATTGCCTAATGCACCTCTTTAATATTTTTCTTTATTACTATTTATTATATATTTATTATTATTTTAGCTGCATAGTCTTTGATTGCCTCTTCACATGCAGTGGCTTTATAATATATTTTTAATAAAGAATAGAAAGATACTCGAGACTGTCCTTTAGTAAGGTTGGTCAAAGTTTTTTTTATTATTGTCAATAGTTTAGAGAAGTTTCTTTACGCTTCACAACACATAGCTGATCATGTTGTGTACATTTAGTAAGTGGGACCAGGAAGGCAGGGTTGCAGTTACAGTATCTTTCTTGTGTAAATTTTCCAAAACCTATGACCATCCTAAGACTCTCCCGGGGCCTTGGAAGGGGTCTGTGCAGATGAGGGGTCCTGAGGCTGAAGCTTCATTCGCTCCGCGGTGCATCCATCTCTGGAGACGGTTAGGTTTCACCCATCAGACACAGTCGTAAAGATTTCACTCCGGAAGTGAACAATCTTAGGAAGCAGGAGTCCTTGCAATCTACCATTTCACAAAAACGACAATAGAGGCATCAGCTCTTCCAGAACGTCCTTGGTGAAGCTTGTTGTGTTGAGTCCCCAGAGTCACTGGCTCCGTGGTCCCTGTGCCCAGCAGCAGTGAAGTCCTCTCCCCTCCAGCAGCCCTCACGGCGTGATGTGGGTATGGATTCTGGCTGCATGGCCTATGGGCCAGCACTCAGAAATTCCAAGAGGCACCAAACATCCTTTATTAAATTAAAAAAAAACACTTTTGTCCTAAACTCACCAGAGTGGTTTCCGTTTGCAATCTTGAATCCTGACTCGTGTGCAAGGGAGGGCTAAGGGCAAGGCTGAGGCAGCGTGAACCTGCCTGAGGTGATGGCGTGATCCAAGGATGGAAAAGTGAATCAAAGCATAGCGCATGGGTGAAAACTAGTGTCCAAATACCAGGAAAGTATGGATGAAGAGCAAACACATGGGCCCCAGAGTTGAAGGCAGAAGTCAGGGAGCCAAGAATCTTGATTAGTGGAAGGAGGTGAAGGCAAAGGAGATTGAGAAGAGGCAAAGAAGCGTAGGTCAAGAGTCCATCTGATGGGACAGCAGTTAGGTGGTATGAATGAGGGTTGGGTGGGCTTAAAAAGAAATGGAAGCAGACTCACAGATATAGAGAACAAACTAGTAGTTACCAGTGAGGAGAGAGGGGGTCGGGGCAATATAGGGGGCAGGGGAATGGGAGATACAGACTATTGGGTATAAGATAGGTCAAGGATGAATTGTACAACAGGGGGAATACAGCCAATATTTTGTAATAACTGTAAATGGAAAGGAGCCTTTAAAAATTGTATAAAAATTTACTGCATAGCACAGGGAACTCTACTCAATACTCTATAATGACCTATATGGGAATAGAAATCTAAAAAAGAGTGGATATATGTATATGGATAACTGATTCACTTTGCTGTACAGCAGAAATTAACACATTGTAAATCAACTGTATGTCAATAAAAATTAATTAAAAATAAAAATTTTAAACTTGCATAAAATTTAAAAATTTCTAATAAAAATTAAATATCATAACTAAGTGAAAAAAATAAAATTTTGTCTTTAAGATATCATTAAAAAAAAAAAAGAAATGGAAGAAGCCTGCACAGTACAATCACTCAGGCTCTCATTAGCTTGCATTGGGAAATGAAAGCCTTCCAACCTCTTCCCACCTTCTTTTCTGCCCTGCAGTATGTTCTCTATGCAAAAAAACTGTTGAGACCATTGTAATTGCTCTAATTTAAAAACAAAAATCAATTGTGGCTCCCCATTGCCTACAGAACATTACAAAACTCATTAGCCTGGCATTTCTTACCCTCTCTCATCTAGGTCAATCCATCCCTCCAGCTCATTCCTCGTTTATCTTCTCATACCTAATATTAGAGGCACACGAAACTATTTAATGTTTCCTAGACATGCATTGCATTTTCCCACGGTCATGTTGTTCTTTCTGCCTGGGGTGCCCTCCCCGCCTTATCTCAGCACATCCAAATCCCTCTGTCTTCCAAAGCCCAGTTCAAATGCCATATCTCTTCTTCAGCAGCAATATTTCTTCCCCTGAAGCACATTGACTGCATTGCTCATGTTACTTTTCCCACCTTCCATTATTGTTATTGAGGCAAGTGTTTTCTTTCCTCTAAGAAGCCAGAAGCTCACTTTGGGCAGAATTCTCGGCACGATGCCTCATGTACTCAGAGGCCCAAATAGTGTTGAACAAAGGGTTTGAATGAAGTAACTCTTGACCTGTAATTTTCTCCAGAATCTAAAGCCTAAGTGACGGTGATGGTGGCCTAAGACGTGAAAGGAAAAATGCAGGTTTTGATATCAGAAAAGCAGCAGATGGAGTCACAACTTCGTCACTGACTAATGAAGAATCTTGGGACAAGTTACCTAATCACAAGAAGCCAGTGGGAAGATGGAGATAATACTCCCTATGGCATAGGATTATTTTGAGAATTGAGCAAGGTGCTGGAAGGCACCTAATACAATTCCTGGCACAAAAGAGATGCTATTTGGATGTTAGCGGTTTTCTACCCCTTAGTCTTCTCTTTTTCAGCCTCAGTATCCCTCATTCCATACACTGTTCCTCACACAACTCAGTTTTCTGGTCTGCTCATCCACTTCATTTCATCAGTATTGCTCTTAAAAATTTGACTATTAAGATGTCCCAAGTGTTGGGACTTCCCTGGTGGCACAGTGGTTAAGAATGCGCCTGCCAATGCAAAGGACACGGGTTTGATCCCTGGTCTGGGAAGATCCCACATGCCGCGGAGCAACTAAGCCTGAGCGCCCAACTACTGAGCCTGTGCTCTAGAGCCCGCGAGCCACAGCTACTGAGCCTGCGTGCCACAACTACTGAAGCCCGCATGCCTGGAGCCCATGCTCCATAACGAGAGAAGCCACCGCAATGAGAAGCCCGCTCACTGCGACGAGAAGCCCCCGCTCGCCGCAACTAGAGAAAACCTACCCACAGCAACAAAGACCCAACGCAGCCAAAAATAAATAAATAAATACAAATTATTAAAAAAAAAAAAAAAAAAAAAGGATGCCCCAAGCGCGGCCTGATTCATTCATAGAACAGTGGGGATATTACTTGTCATGATCTAACATTCTATTTTTGCAATACAAGATAGTCATATCATACTTTGACTAATTTTAGGCTTTTTTTTTCTCCCTTTTTTTTTAAAATATTTATTTATTTGGCTGTGCCGGATCTTTAGTTGCGGCATGCAGGCTCTTAGTTGCGGCACGCGGGATCTCGTTCCCTGACCAGGGATTGAACCCTGGCTCCCTGCATTGAGAGCTTGGAGTCTTAACCACTGGACCACCAGGGAAGTCCCTAATCTTAAGCTTTTGATTAACTAAAATCTACAGATTTTTTTGGAACAACCTACCTCCAGGTCACATGTTCATTTCATACTTCAACCTAAATGCAAACGCTTACTCTTATCTCTGGTAAGTTTCAATTAATTTATATAAGCCCAGAATTTTACTTTACCAAAATCACATTCAGCCTTGATTTTAATCATCTTTAAAAAGGTGTGGGGGGAGGTTGGTGGGAGAGGCACTAAGCAATAACTTCAGAACATTCTTCTTACTCTCATTTAATTGCAGAATAAATACCTCCCCCGGTGAGCTGTAATGCAGGCCAGCATTTGTGTCTGTGTGGAGGAAAAAGATGACTTTTGCACTTTGGCTCTGACAATAAGAGCCACATAAGCAATTAAACTTAACAAACTTAGTAACTGAATAACAGAAATGCATTTTTTAGAGATCACCTTAAGGAAAATGAAGAAGAAAAAGGTGGCATTCTTTAATGTCTCAAATAGAAAGGATTCTCCTGGTTTTAATTAAACACTGTGTTGTTCTACCAACAGCACGGCCCCAAAACTTTGATTAGCAATGCTCTATTGCAAAAAATCTCAGAAATTTTCTTCTCAAATAAAATTATGTTTTTCTTTGAGAACATGTAAAATAAACAGAGCAATCTAAATGTAAAAGCTTTTACTGAGATTCTTCTGAATAACTTCTTCATAGAGGAGCCATAAGTGATTTTTTTTATTATTGGAAATGTATAGGAAATGTTTTGGGGAGCTTTCCGATTTTTCCTTATCAATGTAAGTCCTACACATATCAAACATCATTTTAAAGAGAAGGATATTAAATAATAAGGAGAAACTTCTTCAGCCTAAAATTTCTATAAAAGTAAAAGAACTTTAGTATAGAAGAAATATTCTTTCTAAACAATGTCTAAATATCTGCCCACACTTAGGGGAAAGAGAATAAGAAATAAGGTCTAAACCAAAAAATAATATTATAATAAGTTAGTGGGATTTACCTAGTCTGGGACCAATCTTTCTTTTCCATTAAGGACTGTCTGAGATCCAAACAAAACAAATGAGCCATCAAATAAGTTGAGATTTCAGAGCCAATAACATTAGAAGAGGGGGAAGGTGGAAGGTAAGGTCAGGGCCCGGAATCATTTTTCTACTATTTATATAGAACTCAGAAAATCATATTTTCCCAGCTATAGCTGGGGATTCAGTTACTTAATATAAATAAGGAAAGATATCTAAGATAACCAAGACTAAAAAATGCTACAATTTTTGTTAGTTGTTCAAATGCTTTTAGATGTATTCTATATTCCCTAGATATAGGAAACAGACCATGTGAAATATACTTAAGCTTTTTCTCTATCAGTTAAGATTGTCATTATCAACATTTTATATTGTTTGGTAAATGGAGTCTATTGGGGGGGGGAGCTATCACACTGAAAGGGAATTCATGTTCTGAAATATCTTTTCTTTCACAAATCCTTTATATTTTTTGATTTGTTTTAGAACACATATCTTTAAGGCCTACAGGAAAGGTCTTTATTAAGTTGAACCATGAAATTGTTGATACTTAATTATTTTTAACCTATAAAACATCAGTTTCTCTTGCTTTAACCTAACATAATCAAAGATTGAGTCTAAAGCTGTAGAACTTTTCTGTCAACTGTCTCTATCAGCATCCTTTGATATTTACAGAACTCTTACCATATCCAATATGATGAAATATAGGCTACGCTGGGCCATCTCTTCCCCTCCCAGCTATACAACCCCTGGAGTCGTGGTCTTGTTCTCCATTGCCACTATCCAGAGACAAGAAAGCTACATCTCTAAGAGAATGTCATCTTGCCCTGCTGGCTTCTCTGGCAAAATAACTTTTGACCCCGTAGTTCTGGTCTGCTGTCATCAAATCTCCACCTATTGCTTTGTATTAACTTTTAGTACATTGTGATGAAAAGTACTTGGAATTTTCAGTCATTGAGTTTTAGAGCTAAAAGAGATCTCAGTAATCACTTAGCCCAACCCTCCTCTAGTTAACACTGCTGATTGCCAATTCCCTTTGTCAGCCCAATTTCCATCTAGTTTTTCACCCTCCCTGATGCTGCCAAAGTGTTTTGGCCACGGGCTTGACTTCCCAGTGGGGATGATCTCACTGGTTTGGAATCTCGGCCTAAGGCAATGGGCTCACCCAAGTCCCCGCTATTAGGATGGGTGTTACGGGCTGAATTGTGTCCTCCCAAAATTTATACGTTGAAGTCCTAACCCCCAGTAACTCAAAACGTGACTGTATTTGGAGATAGGGCCTTTAATGAGGTCATTAAGTTCAAATCAGGTCATTAGAGTTGGCCTTAATTCAGTATGACTGGTGTCTTTTTTTAATATATATATAAATTTATTTATTTTATTTTTGGCTGCGCTACTGCGCACTGGCTTTCTCTAGTTGCGCCGAGCAGGGGCTACTCTTCGTTGTGGTGCGCGGGCTTCTCACTGCAGTGGCTTCTCTTGTTGCGGAGCGCGGGCCCTAGGCTCGTGGGCTTCAGTAGTTGCAGCACCCAGGCTCAGGAGTTGTGGCTTGCAGGCTCTAGAATGCAGACTCAGTAGTTGTGCGGCACACGGACTTAGTTGCTCCGCAGCATGTGGGGTCTTCCCGGACCAGGGATTGAACCCTTGTTCCCTGCGTCGGCAGGCAGATTTTTAACCACTGCGCCACCAGGGAAGTCCATGACTGGTGTCTTTATAAGAGAAAATTTGGACACAGACATGTACAGAGGAAGACAGTGTAAAGACACAGGGAGAAGATGACCATTTGCAAGTTGAGGAGAGAGCTCAGAAGAAACCAACCCTGCTGACACCTTGATCTCAGACTTCCAGTTTCCAGAACTGTGAGACAATTAATTTCTGTTGTTTAAGCCACCCAGTCTGTGGTATTATGTTATGGCAGCCCTAGCAAAATAATACAATGGGATTGGGCTTTGGAATGGAACCAAATTTGAGCCAAAAAGGAGAGACCCTTTTTGGAAACCACTAGGAAACCACTCCCTTGTTTAAAAGAGAGTACCAGAAGAGATACTCTTTTTTCTTCTCAACATGGTGTGATAGGGATGTGAAGCTTGTAAATTCTGCCATTGTTTTGTCAACAAAAGGGATGCTACCCTGAGAATAAGCCGATACTCAGAGATGATCATAGCCAGGGGAAATGAGGAAACAGGAGCTGGAGTTACTTAATTAAAGCAACCTCAAACCCTGCTCAATCTCTGGACTTCCAGTTAAGAGAGCCAGTAAACCTCAGTTGTTTAAGCCAGCTAAGGCCAAGTTTTCTGTTACTTAGAGTCTCTACTGTATTTGGTATGTTACCTATTCATTCACTTCACACAGAGGTGCTCAGGCCTCTTCAAATTTAAGTGACTTGTCTGATGTATCAGAACATAGATTAAATAACTCAAACCAATGCTCCTTCCTTAACACACCTAGGTTCAAGACTGAGGGTACACATAAGCCATGGGAATGTAATATACAGCACAAGAAATTGGTCAATAATATTGTAATAACTGTATGGGGACAGATAGTTACTAGATGTATCATGGTGATCATTTTATAATGTATGCAAATGTCAAATCTCTATGCAGTACACCTGAAACTAACATAATGTAATATTCAACAGTTTCAATTTTTTTAAAAAAATAGCAAACACTTAAAAGAAAAAAAAAGAAAGAATATTAGTGGTATACCTAGGAAACAGAATCCATCCCTCTCCTTTGTTGGTGATAGAGTTGCCCACTGTACTCAATCAGCAATATTTTTAAATGTGAATAAATAAAAAAGAATTAGAACCATAAAAAAAAAGATTGAGAGTGCATACATAATTGGTAGGAATATTAAGAAAAGTACAAGTAAAGGGTTTTATGAACACAATGAAGAAAATATTCACTCTTCTCTGAAAAATCCAGGAAGGCTAAAGAGAGAATTGGAAGTATTAGAAAAGAAGACAAAGGAGGGACTTCCCTGGTGGTCCAGTGGTTAAGATGCTGCACTCCCAGTGCAGGGGATGTGGTTTCCATCCCTGGCAGGGGAAATAAGATCCCACATGCTGTGTCATGCGGCCAAAAAAAAGGAGAAAAAGGATCCAAACCTAGCTTTTTATGTCAGTATGTCAATTTTTTTTGTCCTTCCCTGTAGCCTCATCTTTAGTCTCTTTAGAAGGGACTCTCCCCTCCAGAACATTCTTCCCCTTTATTTCTTTCATTGCCTTCCTGCTTATGGATCTCAAGTTTCCTGTGCTACTCCAAACATCCTTCCACCTGGGAGTAGCCCGCTTGCACCTCTGCCCAGTTTTGAATACCTGAGCTCTGTTAGGTATGCTCTCTCCCATGATCTGCAAAGCATGAGTACATTTTCAAAACAGAGTCCATATTTGTTAAGTGGTTAAGACACATGTTTTATGAGAATGTTGTTGATCCCCTACATAGAAAAAGCATATTAACCATTTGGGGAAGTGGGAATTTTACCACATTTGGCCAATTTAAAACTTCTTGACAGCTTCAAACCACTCTATCTCATTTACATTAACATTTTTGTTCCAGAAAGCGGAAAATGTCACCCTGAGTTATTCTCATTTTATACATTCTAGGCCATGCTTTTGTAATGAATTCCTTCTTTTAAATCTTGGCGAGCTCAGCTATGACTAGAGATTATCAATCAAATTTCAATTTCATTTATTAAAAAATGCTATAACTATAATGAAAGTAGGAAAATCTCCTCAGAGCTTAGTACTGTGCCTGGCATATAGTACATGATAAATAAATATTCGTTAAATAAATACTTTAATGAATAATTCTGTTTTTTTTTTTTTTTTTTTTTTGCCCTTTTCCCACAAATGAATGCTTTCTGACACAACTCTGTGATATATTTGTGCATTGCAAGTTGTTGGATTATTTTATTTTTTAAAGAATGACCTCTCAGGTCAGTTTAATATCAAATCTTCAAAATTTCAAAATAATATATATGATAGAAAATAACAAGCTGTGCTATCAAGTTGATGGGGCTGTACATGGGATGCTATTATTTGAACCTACCAATTATTGACAGAGTTGGACAAATATCAGGCAAAGCCTTAGCTTTTGGGGGATACCATTATGCAAGGAATCCATAGAAGGTATCCTTTTCTTCCTGGGGGTAGGAGAAGCAGTTAGAGTTACAACTGACCTAAATTGCTACACTGTCCTCTTTTCACATGGGCACATCACTTTTCTGGTCTCCCTTTTGTGTGCTGTGGCTCAAATCAATAAAACCAATCTGGGTTTTTACGGTTGGCATGGATAGAGTACCACACTTATGTCTTCTGAATGTCTCCAAGTTTGCTGGGGGAGCCACACTAAGGAGTTAAGCAAAACAGAAGTGGAAAGACCTGTACAGTCTGTGCTACAAAATTCTAAGCAAGTTTGTTTTTTAATAAATTAGGCATAGTCAAAATCCTGCTGCTGTTTTTGTTTTGATAGCTCATAATCTTCTCACGGTTAGCTCTCTTTTTTGTCATTGTCCTTGTTTTCATGATTTCAAACTTTGAATTGTTTGGGGGTTTAAGTTGCTTATTGCCTTAAAGTACATTTAGTATTACATCAAAATGTATGACCATCCCCTCATTATAGTCAGGAACTTGAAATGGGAAAATTATCATGTTATGAGTGTCAATCTACTTGACCACTCATATTTTTCTAGGAACCGTAGTCTAGAAATTGGATATGAATATTCTAGAAACTGCAGTCCAGAATTTCTGCATTCTTGATTTTAAATCTTCAATATCCAGAACACCAACCTTTGAAGTTAGCCAAGAGCACTCGCTGATGCCCGGGTTGATTTTGTATGTTAATATACTCTCTGTCTCCTTTCTTCTTGCCAGAAACAAAACAGTTCTTTTAAAAAATGTTGCCTACTTGCTCAAAGACTGAAAAGGAAAATGCATTTAAGTTTCATTAACAACATTCATGCTTCTCTGCCCCTAGTTCAGCTTTCTTTCCCTCATTTTGTGTATCTAGTGCCACTTTTTCACAGAGTTTTGAAGACAAGGCTGAATAAAAAGAATGTGTCCCGTTTTTTGTGTCTCCAGCAAGGACTAAAAAGTGTGCCACTTGGCAGCCAGTCAGCCATAATATTTTTTTCCCTTCACCCTCAGTGTTCACATAACAACAATGTGAATTTGATCCTCTAACCAAGTTTTGCCAACTGTGACTCTGTCAGGAGAAGGCTCTCTCTGATCTCCGCCATCCTAAGAACTATTGTCATTGAATAATTGCCATATTAAATTACATGGTAAACAGGGTATTTTTAGTTTTAGGCTATCAAGGAGACTTTGACAAAGTGCTATGCATTTCCATTTGTTTTCCCAGGACCAATGTTTTCTGCTTAAACCACCACTGTCATTTCCAATCACTGAGCTCTAAGAACATAACCGAGACGAGAACAGTTTCAATGTCATTTTGGCATCCAACAAGAAGCCATTAGAAATCCCTGAAAGTGCGTAAACCTGCCCACAGATTCTAGGAAATAGAACATCAAATAAAACTTCTATCCAGGATCATTAAAAAAACAAACAACACAATAACAACAAAAATGAAAACAGATTAAAAAAAAAAAAACTACAGCTCTTCATTTAACCTCCCTATTGGCAGCAGATTTGAGATTCAGTTGAATATGCCAGAAGCAGCTGGCCAGGTCTTATGACTCACAGACACATGATGCTTCTGCTGGGAGCACGGACAGGTGCATACAGACCTGATCTTTTCACCAACTTTGTTCTGGGATTTCAAATATATCACCCACAAGTTGGTGAGAAATGATGCCATTTGCATTATTTCAACAAACGCTTGTAGATTCAAGATCACTTTGAAAAAGGAAAGAAAATGAACATTCAAATCAAATAGGTTGTGTGGCAGCAGCTTCAGTGTGAAGGATTTGCTTTTAGGGGTGATCTAGGTGAGAGTCTTTGTGCCTCCAAATCACCGGGAAGGTCCCTACAACTTCCTAGTGCCTGGACTCCATCCCTAGAGATTCTGAATCGTTGACTGAACAATTCCATTTCCAGAAGGGAAGCAGAAGGTATTTTACTTTTTATCTTGTAAAATTTATATCCTGTTTGAATTTTGCATGTTTTATATATCTTTTATTTTTAAAAATTAACTTGACAGGAATAAAGACGCAGACGTAGAGATTGGAGTTAAGGACACAGGGAGGGGGAAGGGTAAGCTGGGATGAAGTGAGAGAGTAGCATGGACATATATACACTACCAAATGTAAAATAGATAGCTAGTGGGAAGCAGCCGCATAGCACAGGGAGATCAGCTCGGTGCTTTGTGACCACCTAGAAGGGTGGGATAGGGAGGGTGAGAGGGAGATGCAAGAGGGAGGGGATATGGGGATATATGTATATGTATAGCTGATTCACTTTGTTATACAGCAGAAACTAACACAACAATGGAAAGCAATTATACTCCAATAAAGATGTTAAAAAATAAATTAACTTGAAAAGCATATGCCCTTAATATGGCCGTTCCTAAGTGCACCCCACTTGCTAGTGATTATAGTTCTTCTAGGTATTCAAAATACCAACCCCAAATCAAAACAGAAATCTATGTATAGTTTTCAGTGTATTGGACCAATATTATGAAATTTTATGATAAAAAATGGATTGGAAATTGTGGTTCTGCCAATGTGTAAATTTAGTCAAGGTCTATTACCTCTCTGAGTCTCAGATTCTTCAACTGTGAAATGGGTACGTTAACCCTACCTATACTTGTTTCTTGAGGTTGAGTGGAAATTAAATGATATCCACGCAAAGCAATTTTTATATAGCAGGTGTTCAATAATGGTTTGTATCCATTATCTACCCTAACCCCCATTCCTGCCCTGACATAAGGGGTAGTTTACAGTATGTTTAATTCATATCATCTTTTCATGCAAATATGTGAGTCATTCATTTACAAATGTAGAAAATATATGATCACTTCCTGAGCTGAACCCAAAGGCAAATAGTAGTTATTATACAGAAATTTTTTTTGGTTAGCAGATGTTCTCTGATTCTTTTCTGCGAGCTTTTCCTTATCACCTGCCATTTGTATACCTATCTTTCTTCACTGGTGTTTGTTTATATATAACCACAACTTTCACAGCTTCACAAAACTCGAATGATGTTTCAGAGAGAGGTGTGTTTTTAGATAGGAGACAGATGGATTGGGGGTAGGCATGAGTCTTTGTTGTTGTTGATGATGGCATTTCATGCTTGCCAGGTAGATACAGAGTCTGGGGACTGAAATGAGACAAGGAGCCAGATAGATTATATTAATATAGTGTGTGGCCTGTGTTTGGGGCTTTACAGTTTTCCCATATATTTTACCTCATTGAACAAAGTTCAATTTCATTGCTATTTAGCATTCTCCTGCCAGCTCTGGAGAGGGTCTTGGAGTCCCTTGTGGCTGGACCAGCAGCAACAGCATCACCTGGAAACTTGTTAGAAATCCAGAATCTCAGCTGCCCCCTCCCCAACTAGTGAATCAGAATCTGCATCTTCAATAACACCCCTATGTGATTTGGGTGTACAGTACAGTTTGAGAAGCTCTGACCTAGGGAACACATAAGTCTTTAACTCATCAGTTGCCTAGGATACCTGTCTCTCTCTCGAGATGTCTCAATTTAATTGAGATGTTAGTCAAGACCACAATGTTCAGAATAGGTTTACTACATCTTCTTGGTGGTGTACCATGTTAGTTACCTAGCAGCTGATTTTCAGTTGAAAAGGTAGGGTTGAATCATAGACTGAATTCTACTTGGCAAGGATACCTCAAGGACCAGATAGGCAATTGGGACTCACTGCCTTTTATGCCCTCTTTTAGCAGTAAAACTCTGTGCTTACACTTTTCTATTACAGAATTACAGGGATAGTTAAAATACTAGCAGTAGTTAAAATAATCAGAAGTAGAGGGTGACAGCAGAAGCAAGAAGAAGTACAATCCTGCAGCCTGTGGAACAAAAACCACATTCACAGAAAGATAGACAAGATGAAAAGGCAGAGAGCTATGTACCAGATGAAGGAACAAGATAAAACCCCAGAAAAACAACTAAATGAAGTGGAGATAGGCAACCTTCCAGAAAAAGAATTCAGAATAATGACAGTGAAGATGATCCAGGACCTCGGAAAATGAATGGAGGCAAAGATCAAGAAGATGCAAGAAATGTTTAACAAAGACCTAGAAGAATTAAAGAACAAACAAACAGATGAACAATACAATAACTGAAATGAAAACTACACTAGAAGGAATCAATAGCAGAATAGCTGAGGCAGAAGAACGGATAAGTGACCTGGAAGACAGAATGGTGGAATTCACTGCTGCAGAACAGAATAAAGAAAAAAGAATGAGAAGAAATGAAGACAGCCTAAGAGACCTCTGGGACAACCTTAAACGCAACAACATTCACATTATAGGGGTCCCAGAAGGAAGAAGAGAGAGAGAAAGGACCCTAGAAAATATTTGAAAAGATTATAGTTGAAAACTTCCCTAACATGGGAAAGGAAATAGCCACCCAAGCCCAGGAAGTGCAGAGAGTCCCATACAGGATAAACCCAAGGAGAAACACGCTGAGACACATAGTAATCAAATTGTGAAAAATTATTGAAAGTAGCAAGGGAAAAATGACAAATAACATACAAGGAAACTCCCATAAGGGTAACAGCTGATTTCTCAACAGAAACTCTACAAGCCAGAAGGGAGTGGCATGATATACTTAAAGAGATGAAAGGGAAGAACCTACAACCAAGATTACTCTACCCGGCAAGGATCTCATTCAGATTCGATGGAGAAATCAAAAGCTTTACAGACAAGCAAAAGCTAAGAGAATTCAGCACCACCAAACCAGCTCTACAACAAATGCTAAAGGAACTTCTCTAAGTGGGAAACACAAGAGAAGAAAAAGACCTACAAAAGCAAACCCAAAACATATTAAGAAAATGGTCATAGGAACATACATATCGATAATTACCTTAAACATGAATGGATTAAATGCTCCAACCAAAAGACACAGGCTTGCTGAATGGATACAAAAACAAGACCCATATATATGCTGTCTACAAGAGACCCACTTCAGACCTAGGGACACATACAGACTGAAAGTGAGGGGATGGAAAAAGATATTCCATGCAAATGGAAGTCAAAAGAAAGCTGGAGTGGCAATACTCATATCAGGTAAGGTAGACTTTAAAATAAAGAATGTTACAAGAGACAAGGAAGGACACTACATGATGATCAAGGGATCAATCCAAGAAGAAGATATAACAATTATAAATATATATGCACCCAACATAGGAGCACCTCAGTACATAAGGCAACTGCTAACAGCTATAAAAGAGGAAATCGACAGTAACACAATAATAGTGGGGGACTTTAACACCTCACTTACACCAGAGGACAGATCATCCAAAATGAAAACAAATAAGGAAACAGAAGCTTTAAATGACACAATAGACCAGATAGATTTAACTGATATTTATAGGACATTCCATCCAAAAACAGCAGATTACACTTTCTTCTCAAGTGCACGTGGAACATTCTCCAGGATGGATCACATCCTGGGTCACAAATCAAGCCTCAGTAAACTTAAGAAAATTGAAATCATATCAAGCATCTTTTCTGACCACAGTGCTATGAGATTAGAAATGAATTACAGTGGAAAAAACGTTAAAAACACAAACACATGGAGGCTAAGCAATACATTACTAAATAACCAAGAGATCACTGAAGAAATCAAAGAGGAAATCAAAAAATACCTAGAGACAAATGACAATGAAAACACGACGATCCAAAACCTATGGGATGCAGCAAAAGCTGTTCTAAGAGGGAAGTTTGTAGCCATACAAACCTACCTCAAAAAACAAGAAAAATCTCAAATAAACAATCTAACCTTACACCTAAAGGAACTAGAGAAAGAAGAACAAACAAAACCCAAAGTTAGCAGAAGGAAAGAAATCATAAAGATCAGAGCAGAAATAAATGAAATAGAAACAAAGAAAACAATAGCAAAGATCAATAAAACTAAAAGCTGGTTCTATAAGAAGATAAACAAAATTGATAAACAATTAGCCAGACTCATCAAGAAAAAGAGGGAGAGGACTCAAATCAATAAAATCAGAAATGAAAAAGGAGAAGTTACAACAGACACCGCAGAAATACAAAGCATCCTAAGAGACTACTACAAGCAACTCTATGCCAATAAAATGGACAACGTGGAAGAAATGGACAAATTCTTAGAAAGGTATAACCTTCCAAGACTGAACCAGGAAGAAACAGAAAATATGAACAGACCAATCACAAGTAATGAAATTGAAACTGTGATTTAAAATCTTCCAACAAACAAAAGTCCAGGACCAGAGGGCTTCACAGGTGAATTCTATCAAAGATTTAGAGAAGAGCTAACACCCATCCTTCTCAAACTCTTCCAAAAAATTGCAGAGGAAGGAACACTCCCAAACTCATTCTATGAGGCCACCATCACCCTGATACCAAAACCAGACAAAGATACTACAAAAAAAGAAAATTACAGGCCAACATCACTGATGAATATAGATGCAAAAATCCTCAACAAAATACTAGCAAGCAGAATCCAACAACACATTAAAAGGATCATACACCATGATCAAGTGGGATTTATCCCAGGGATGCAAGGATTCTTCAATATATGCAAATCAATCAATGTGATACACCATATTAACAAATTGAAGAATAAAAACCATATGATCATCTCTATAGATGCAGAGAAAGCTTTTGACAAAATTCAGCACCAATTTACGATAAAAGCTCTCCAGAAAGTGGGCATAAAGGGAACCTATCTCACCATAATAAAGGCCATATACAACAAACCCACAGCAAACATCATTCTCAATGGTGAAAAACTGAAAGCATTTCCTCTAAGATCAGGAACAAGACAAGGATGTCCATTCTCACCACTATTATTCAACATAGTTTTGAAGTCCTAGCCACAGCAATCAGAGAAGAAAAAGAAATAAAAGAATACAAATTGGAAAAGAACAAGTAAAACTGTCACTGTTTGCAGATGACATGGTACTATACGTAGAGAATCCTAAAGATGCCACCAGAAAACTACTAGAGCTAATCAATTAATTTGATAAAGTTGCAGGATACAAAATCAATGCACAGAAATCTCTTGCATTCCTATACACTAATGATGAAAAATCTGAAAGAGGAATTAAGGAAACACTCCCATTTACCATTGCAACAAAAAGAATAAAATACCTAGGAATAAACCTACCTAGGGAGACAAAAGACCTGTATGCAGAAAACTATAAGACACTGATGAAAGAAATTAAGATGATAACAACAGACGGAGAGATATACCATGTTTTTCGATTGGAAGAATCAATATTGTGAAAATGACTATACTACCTAAAGCAATCTACAGATTCAATGCAATCCCTATCAAATTACCAATGGCATTTTTTACAGAACTAAAACAAAAAATCTTAAAATTTGTATGGAGACACAAAAGACCCCAAATAGCCAAAGCAGTCTTGAGGGAAAAAAACGGAGCTGGAGGAATCAGACTCCCTGAATTCAGACTATACTACAAACCTACAGTAATCAAGACAATATGGTACTGGCACAAAAACAGAAACATAGATCAATGGAAAAAGATAGAAAGCCCAGAGATAATCCCACGCACCTATGGTCAACTAATCTATGACAAAGGAGGCAAGGATATACAATGGAGAAAAGACAGTCTCTTCAATAATTGATGCTGGGAAAACTGGACAGCTACATGCAAAAGAATGAAATTGGAACACTCCCTAACACCATATAGAAAAATAAACTCAGAATGGATTAAAGACCTAAATGTAAGACTGGACATGATAAAACTCTTAGAGGAAAACATAAGCAGAACACTCTTTGATATAAATCACAGCAAGATCTCTTTTGACCCACCTCCTACAGTAATGGAAATAAAAACAAAAATAAGCAAATGGGACCTAATGAAACTTAAAAGTTTTGCACAGCAAAGGAAGCTATAAACAAGACAAAAAAACAACCCTCAGAATGGGAGAAAATATCTGCAAACGAATCAACGGACAAAGGCTTAATCTCCAAAATATATAAACAGCTCATGCAGCTCAATATTAAAAAAACAAACAACTCAATTCAAAAATGGGCAGAAGACCTAAACAGACATTTCTCCAAAGAAGACATACAGATGGCCAAGAAGCACATGAAAAGCTGCTCAACATCACTAATTATTAGAGAAATGCAAATCAAAACTACGATGAGGTATCACCTCACACCAGTTAGAATGGGCATCATCAAAAATCTACAAACAACAAATGCTGGACAGGATGTGGAGAAAAGGGAACCTTCTTGCACTGTTGGTGGGAATGTAAACTGATACATCCACTATGGAGAACAGTATGAAGGTTCCTTAAAAAACTAAAAATAGAATTACCATATGATCCAGCAATCCCACTACTGGGCATATACACAGAGAAAACCATAATTCAAAAAGACACATGCACCCCAATGTTCATTGCAGCACTATTTACAACAGCCAGGTCATGGAAGCAACCTAAATGCCCATCGACAGATGACTGGATAAAGAAGTTGTGGTACATATATACAATGGAATATTACTCAGCCATAAAAAGGAACGAAATTGGGTCATTTGTTGAGACATGGATGGATCTAGAGACTGTCATACAAAGTGAAGTAAGTCAGAAAGAGAAAAAGAAATATCGTATGTTAAAGCAGATATGTGGAACCTAGAAAAATGGTACAGATGAACCAGTTTGCAGGGCAGAAATTGAGACACAGATGTAGAGAACAAACATATGGACACCAAGGGAGGAAAGCAGCAGGGGGTGGGGATGGTGGTGTGCTGAATTGGGCGATTGGGATTGACATGTATACACTGATGTGTATAAAATTGATGACTAATAAGAACTTGCTGTATAAAAAAAAATAAATAAAATTCAAAAAAAAAAAGAAGAAAAAATAAATAAAGCCCCAGGGGAGGGCTCTGGGCTGCTGCCCCCATGGCTGGCCTGCAAATAAAATAACCAGAAGTAGTGAGTTTACACAGCATCTCTGAATCTTAGGTCCCTTTCCCGATCACTGGCACAATACTCTGATGTTTATCTGTTAAATCATTTTCTATTTCCAGAACATCTGACTTAAAGTTTTGCTTCATTTTGGCAACTAGATACACTTGATCATTCTTTGCACTAGGATACTTTTTTTTTTTTCAGGCCACGCTGTGTGGCTTAGGGGATCTTAGTTCCCCAACCAGGGATCAAGCCAAGCCCGGCAGTGAAAGCCCTGAGTCCTAATCACTGGACCGCCAGGGGAGTCCCAGGATTATTCTATTTGATACCTGGTCCCAACAGCCACATTTCCCCGTGTCTTGGCTTCAAAGATTGTTGAGAAAGCAAAACTTTTATGCTGGGCATCCCCAGAACAGGAAAGTCACCTGCCACGTCTGTGCCTAATCCCACAGCAGCTTTCCTCCGGTTCCCCTTAGCAAAGGCCTGAGACCTCTGGGGACCTGGACACCTCTCTCAGCCCCCGGCAAGGTGGCCCTTCATCCTCCCGCAGTTCTTCCTGCTAAACGGCTAAGATTGCATCTGACTGAGTGTCTGCAGCGTTGTCCTTCGATGAAGTCAGATTTCTGGTCACGGGTCAGATCACTGCTTGAAGCAGTTTCTTCCGCCCCACCCAGTGAATTCTCCAGGGAATCGTGCGGGTTTACGCAGATTTCTACAGGCACTTGTAGGTAGTATTGGGAGCAGCCGAGAATGGTCCTCCTGGTCCTAGTTAGTGATTAACTTTTGAAGGCGATTCTTCTACAGCTCGTTTGATTGTGTGCATGTGTGCGTGTGTGTGTGTGACACAGAGGACCTGTTTTGAGTGATTCCACACAAAGTTACACGCTGCTTTTCCTGATCAAGCAACAGCCCAATTCCTAAGGGTTGTGACCTTTACTGAGTCTGTTGTAATTAACATGAGTATGTTCCAGAGGTCTGCTGTATAACACAGTGCCAATAGTTAACAATAAGGTATTATGTACTTAAAAATTTGTTAAGAAGGTAGATCTCATGTGACCACAAGAAAAAAAGGTGGGGAGGGGCCACGTAAGGAAGCTTTTGGAGGTGATGGATATGTTTATTATCTGGACTATAGTGATGGTAACCAGAATATAATCATATGTCCAAAATCACCAAATAGTGTACATGTGTTAAGTCCAGTTTTTTGCATAGCAATTATACCTCCATAAAGCTGGGGGGGAAAAAGAATAAAGTCCTATTCTCTTAGAAATCTCTCAACTGCCATAGAAGGAAAATCAGCATGCTTTCTCCCAGATGCTGCTCTCTGGTCACCTATGGGCTGACTAAACTCTTTTCCATTTAAGTCCTTTAGTGTCTGGGAGTCCACAGGCCAATTCAGTGGCATGCCCAGAGGAATCAACAACCTGATTGCTGTGAGAGCTGTATACACATTTCTCAGAGAGAAAGCCTCAGGTTACCACTTCTACTCAATCCCTACTGATTGATAGGTTTCATTTTATATTACTAAGAGTGAGACTCATTCATTATGTACAGTGGAAGCATCATGGTTTTAGCCTGAGGTAAAGCAGATTTTGTCAAGACCTATATTTATAATCAAGGTTTTATATGTGTTTGATGATTATTAAATGATGATTATTAAATGCATATATCCAGCAGACTTGCCTTCTCTTAAATTTCGGTTCCTCATTTCAACTGACTGCTCAGACTCTGCTATTTGAAAGGACTTGTCCAACTACTCACCAAATGCTGTGTAAATCAACTTATTATCTTCCCCAGCCAAAATACCACTTCCTCTGGATTCCCCATTTCTGTCCCCATTTCTTTAAACAAATCCTTTTTCTAGTCTCTCGAGCCCAGCATTATATTTAATTTACTCATCAAAATATTTTCATGGGATTGATTTTTGCAAGACTATCTTACAGAACTGTTCCCTTTTTGGAATCATGCCTATAATTTGCAGGTGCCAACAGTGGAATTGTGGCTCCTGGCTATGGAATTCAGTCCAAATGGTTAGCCTGACCCAAGTTATGAATAATTGAAAGTCAGTCTTTTGTGTATATATTAGTTAACTAGTCACACCAGGAAATGGGGAAGTAGCAAATGAGAGCAAAATGCAAGATTAAGACAATATCTAAGTAATAGTTAATATTATTTTTTACACATAAATGATGTCAAAAATAATAAAAGTAATATGAAACTAAATTCCAACAATTATCAATTAAGTTTCACCTAACTATGCTTTTCCTCACCTAGACCAAATAGAAAACACATTTATTTCAACAAGTATTAACTGACATGGTTACCTTGGTCTGTGGACCAGCTATATCAGAGTCGTTGGAGATCTTTTTATATTGATTTTAGTTTACTTAGTTTTGTTTTGCCCTATCCTATTTAAAAAATTATTTAGTTGTGAATAACCAATACATGTGCAAAGTTCCAATTTAAATAGTTACAAAGGATAGTGCAATGAAAATAAACTGTCCTTCCCATCCCATCCTCCAACCATTCAGGTCCCTTCTGCAGCTGCATCCACTGTACCAGTTTCTTGTATTTCCTTCCAGAACCATACCATGTGTGTTTCTAGCAGACATCTTGCTTAATTTGTTTAATATCCATTCTCAACCTCCTGCTAGTAATCCTTCCTGTGTTGCAGAGGCTAGAAGGCTAAAAATAAAATCTCCCAGCCTCCATTATAACCAGAGTTCTTGATGTGATTTACGTTCCTCTAATCAGATGCACTTGTATGACACTTGATTTTGAAACTGAGCTAAGTGAGGAGAGAGACAGGGCAGGGCATTCATTTTGCTGTGTGGATCCAGGCAGAGGCTGCATGATTCAGCAGTGTAGTACTGGATTCCCAATTTAGCAGAGGCAGCTTTCTGATTGTAGTGGAGGTGAGGTAGCTTTACAGACAACAGCCCTACCCACGGCTTCCAGATTCCATAGGCACATACCTGATTATATCAGAATTGTCAGCTCTCTGGTGGCCTCAGTCTGCACTGTATTCTTTGGAAATGACTCCTAGAAGCTTAGCTGAAGTCTAGTTAGTTAATCAACCAACTTTTCTGAGGCTATTGAAATAGATTCTTTCTGCTTAAACTAGCTGGAGTAGATTATATTTTCTGCAACTGAATCTTGATTTATAAAATGTATGTAAGTACATATATGACAGTAGGCAGAATAATGGCCCTCCAAAATGTCCATGTCTTAATCCTTGGAACCTATGAATAGGCTTAATTCCAAAGGAAATTAAGATGGAATTAATGTTGCTAATCAACTGTTTTTAAAATAGGGAGAGTATCTTAGATTATTCAATGTAATTATAAGGCTCTTTAAAAGTGGAAGAGAGAGGAAGAAAAGAGTCAGTCAGAGGAGGCTGTGACTTCTGATCAGAGAGATGCAAAGTGTCTGGCTTTGAGGGGAGAAAAAAGAGCCAGGAGGCAAGGAATGCGAGTGGCTTCTAGAAGCTGGAAAATGCAATGAACTACATTGAGTGTAAAAGTAAACATTGAGAAAGAGTTTGGGAAGGACATTGTATAATTTTTGTGCAGTAAATGTTTATAAAATTTAAAATAATACAACGAAGAAAAATAGAAATTGTTTCTCTCATTGCAATTTTTGTATCGATAGAACCCTTGGTAATGTTGGCATTCATTGCATTAAAGAAAATGATGTTTATGAAGTTTATTTCATTTTTAGTTATTTCTTTCCAGTTAAACAATTGATCTTCAAGAAAAAACATCTTAGGGACTTCCCTGGTGGCACAGTGGTTAAGAATCTGCCTCCCAATGCAGGGGACATGGGTTTGATCCCTGGTCAGGGAACTAGATCCCACATGCATACCGCAGCTAAGAGTTTGCATGCCACAACTAAGGAGCCTGCTGGCTGCAACTAAGGAGCACACGTGCTGCAACTAAAGGAGCTGGCGAGCTGCAACTAAGACCCGGTACAACGAAAAATAAATTAGAAGCTTCAAAGCTTTTGCACAGCAAAGGAAACCATAAACAAGACGAAAAGACAACCCTCAGAATGGGAGAAAATATTTGCAAACGAATCAACGGACAAAGGATTAATCTCCAAAATGTATAAACAGCTCATGCAGCTCAATATTAAAGAAACAAACAACCCAATCCAAAAATGGGCAGAAGACCTAAATAGACATTTCTCCAAAGAAGACATACAGATGGCCACGAAGCACATGAAAAGATGCTCAACATCGCTAATTATTAGAGAAATGCAAATCAAAACTACAGTGAGGTATCACCTCACACCAGTTGGAATGGGCATCATCAGAAAATCTACAAACAACAAATGCTGGAGAGGGTGTGGAGAAAAGAGAACCCTCTTGCACTGTTGGTGGGAATGTAAATTGATACAGCCACTATGGAGAACAATATGGAGGTTCCTTAAAAAACTAAAAATAGAATTACCATATGACCCAGCAATCCCACTCCTGGGCATTTACCCAGAGAAAACCATAACTCAAAAAGACACATGCACCCGAATGTTCATTGCAGCACTATTTACAATAGCCAGGTCATGGAAGCAACCTAAGTGCCCATCAACAGACGAATGGATAAAGAAGTTGTGGTACATATATACAATGGAATATTACTCAGCCATAAAAAGCAACAAAATTGAGTCATTTGTTGAGACGTGGATGGATCTAGAGACTGTCATACAGAGTGAAGTAAGTCAGAAAGAGAAAAACAAATATCGTATATTAACGCATGTATGCGGAACCTAGAAAAATGGTACGGATGAGCCGGTTTGCAGGGCAGAAGTTGAGACACAGATGCAGAGAACAAACGTATGGACACCAAGGGGGGAAAACTGCGGTGAGCTGGGGATGGTGGTGTGCTGAATTGGGCGATTGGGATTGACATATATACACTGATGTGTATAAAATTGATGCCTAATGAGAACATGCAGTATAAAAAAAAAACCAAACAAAACAACTAATACTAAACTTTCATTGGATTATTTGTATGGAAATGTGTTAATATAAACGTTTCAGATATAAAAAAAAAAAAAGAAAAAACATCTTATATGGGAATTCTTTCCATTGTGTGATGAGAAATTAAAGGCAGGATGTCAATTCCATTTCGATATTTCATAGAGAGGAAAAACTTCAAAATCACGCACAATAATATCCATATTAAATCATCTTCATTCAGACAGAGTAAAGACTGAAGAAATGAAAAACAGAAAAGAGAAAACAAATGAGAAACAACAACCAATTTTCTCACCAATCAAAGAAAAAAGCAGGGTTTAAAAAGAATGCTGTGATAATTCCATATAATTGTGAATCCACGGAGACATTTCTCTAGTCAATTACCATTGGAGAAGTAGGGAGGTGTGAAAATTTGGTGGCAATATTACAGCAGCATCCTATGTGGACAAGGCTAGTCTAAAAGTCTATTGCTCACCCACTGTCTACTGTTTAAGATTTACAAAATATGCATAACGATGACCATAGGAGCAACTGAACAGAAAAGAGTGCTAAGAAATTTTTGTTCCTGCTCTGTAATACCAAACAAAAATTCAACTTCTAAAATTTTAAATAAAATTGGAATAATACTTTTTAATGAAAAGTTCAGATTTATTTTTGTATGCCAGAATTTCAACCTACGATGGCGATATCTAGCTCTGATCATGAGTTCTTTTTTTGTTTGTTTGCTTTTAATGAATTTATTTTTTATTTATTTATTTTTGGCTGTGTTGGGTCTTCGTTGCTGTGCGCGGGTTTTCTCTAGCTGTGGCAAGCGGTGGCTACTCTTTCTTGCTGTGCGTGGGCTTCTCATTGCAGTGGCTTCTCTCATTGTGGAGCACAGGCTCTAGGCACGTGGGCTTCAGTAGTTGTGGTACACGGGCTTAGTTGTCCCTCGGCACATGGGATCTTCCCGGACCAGGGATTGAACCCGTGTCCCCTGCATTGGCAGGCGGATTCTTAACCACTGCACCACCAGGGAAGTCCCTGATCATGAGTTCTGATGGAGATTAATTTTTAATACTCAATCAGTTGGAATTTAGTCAAAATGTGTGCTTGACATACTTTTAATGCTCAGTCAGGAACCACTTATTTACTGAATATTACATGTGCCAGGTCCTGGCTAAACTGGCAGCAGAAAGATAAATATCTACTCATGCTTACACAAGACAATTTATTGACTATGTTTTCTGGCCTAGAGCTTTTTTTTTAATTATTATTTTTATTTTTGGCTGCATTGGGTCTTCATTGCTGTGTGCGGGCTTTCTCTAGTTGCTGCAAGCGTGGGCTACTCTTCGTTGTGGTGCATGTGCTTCTCATTGCGGTGACTTCTCTTGTTGTGGAGCACAGGCTCTAGGCGCGTGGACTTCAGTAGTTGTGGCAGGAGGGCTCAGTAGTTGTGGCACATGGGCTTAGTTGCTCTGCGGCATGTGGGATCTTCCCGGACCAGGGCTCGAACCCATGTCTCCCGCATTGGCAGGCGGATTCTTAACCACTGCGCCACCAGGGATGCCCCTAGAGCTTATTTTTGATATTGAATCACTCTTTCTTGCAGAGGCAGGGTCGTTTTGTAATTCTAAACATTTAGAAGAGTTTATATTCTGAGGATGAGTAATTAGGATAAGGGGGAGTGTTTTGCACAATTTTATATTAAAACTTTAAGAAATATCAAAATAAAAACATGGGAATAGATCAGACTCCAAATACTGATCAGGTACATACAGGATTAAGCATATGATAAAGTTGGCATTTCAAATCTGTAGAAGTACGGATTACTGCTCTCAAACATTATGATAACTACTCACTGAAGGAAAAACAAACCTGAATTCCAATCTTACTTCATCAACCCTAAATCAAATCCAAATATATCACTTTAAATGCAAAAAGTGAAATTATAATATGACCAGAAGTTCTTAGTTTGTGAAAATTTAACAAGCTGTACACTTATGATACATACACTTTGCGATTATATATTATCAACAAACATTTCAAAACTAGATAAAGTGATAGGTTATTTTTATATATATGTAAATTTATTTTATTTATTTATTTATTTTTGGCTGTGTTGGGTCTGCGTTGCTATGCGCGGGCTTTCTCTAGTTGCGGTGAGCGGGGGCTACTCTTCGTTGCAGTGCATGTGCTTCTCATTGCGGTGACTTCTCTTGTTGCGGAGCACAGGCTCTAGGCACGTGGACTTCAGTAGTTGTGGCAGGAGGGCTCAGTAGTTGTGGCTCGCAGGCTCTAGAGCACAGGCTCAGTAGTTGTGGCGCACGGGCTTAGTTGCTTCATGGCATGTGGGATCTTCCCAGACCAGGGATCGAACCCATGTCCCCTGTATTGGCAGGCGGATTCTTAACCACTGCGCCACCAGGGAAGTCCCAGGTAGGTTATTTATTTTTATAATTTTGGAGGAGAAAAGGCCTCTCAATGGTAACATAAAACTCAAACGTCATTACAAAAGATTGATGTTTAACTGCATGCAAGTTTAAACACTATTAAAACATTATCAGACATGAAATAAACACTATCAAAAGTAAAAAACAAACATCAGATTGGGAAAACATATTTGCAACACTTTGGACAGACTCTATCAGGCAGGGTCCACCCAGGAAAAGATATCCCTAAACATTGTAAACAGAAACTAATACAGGACGACTTCTCTTCATTGGTGATGGAAGGGGTGAGAAACCAAAAAGAGGTTGGCAAGAACAAATGCTGGAGAAGATGTGGAGAAAAAGGAACACTCCTACACTGTTGGTGGGAATGTAAAGTGGTGCAGCCACTATGGAAAACAGTATGGAAGTTCCTCAGAAAACTAAAAATAGAATTACCATATGATCCAGCAATCCCAGTCCTGGGCACATATCCAGACAAAACTTTAATTCAGAAAGATACATGCACCCCTGTGTTCATAGCAGCACTATTCACAATAGCCAAGGCATGGAAACAATCTAAATGTCCATGAAACAGATGAATGGGTAAAGAAGATGTGATACACATATACAATGGAATACTACTCAGCCATAAAAAAGAATGAAAAATGCCATTTGTAGCAACATGGATGCAATTAGAGATTATCATACTAAGTGAAGTAAATCAGAAAGTGAAAGACAAATACCATATGATATCACTTATAGGTGGAATCTAAAATATGACACAAATGAACCTATCTACAAAACAGAAACAGACTCACAGACATAGAGAGCAGACTTGTGGTTGCCAAGGGGGAGGGGGTTGGGGGAGGAATGGAGTGAGAGGTTGGGATTAACAGATGTAAGTTTTTATATATAGAATGTGCATATATATACAATAAGGTCCTACTGTATAGCACAGAGAACTGTATTCAATATCCTATAATAAACCATAGTGGAAAAGAATATTAAAAATGTATATAGGGACTTCTCTGGTGGTCCAGTGGTTAAGAATCCGCCTGCCAATGCAGGGGACACGGGTTCGAGCTCTGGTCCAGGAAGATCCCACATGCCACGGAGCAACTAAGCCTGTGCGCCACAACGACAGAGCCTGCTCTCTAGAGCCCGCAAGCCACAACTACTGAGCCCTCGTGCCACAACTACTAAAGCCCACACACCTAGAGCCCATGCTCCACAACAAGAGAAGCCACCGCAATGAGAAGCCCGTGCACCGCAACAAAGAGTAGCCCCTGCTCGTCGCAACTAGAGAAAGCCCGCGGGCAGCAACGAAGACCCAACACAGCCAAAAAATATATAAATAAATAAAATTTTTAAAAATGTATATATATATGTATAACTGAATCACTTTTCTGTACAGCAGAAATTAACAAAACATTATAAATCAACTATACTTCTATTTTAAAAAGTTAAAGAAAAAAAAGAGGATGGTAAACACCTTGGAAGTTATCAACAGCAGGTAGCCTCCTAGCCCCTAAACTGGAGAGGGAAAGGGAAGATGTGGTGGTCCCAGAGCTCAGGGGCCAAGATCAACTAGCTGAAGCCAAAACCATGCCAGCGGACAGTAGTGGATGCTGGAGATGCTGCTTGAAGTAGGTGGTGGGGGTGGATTATCCCTTTCTCTGGCCCTCTGTATTAGTTTCCCATTGACGCTATAACAAATCACTGCAAATTATGTGGCTTAAAACAGCACAAACTTATAATTTTACAGTTCTGGTGTTCAGAAGTCTGAAACAGGCCTCAGTGGGCTAAAAACAACTGTCAGCAGGGCTGTATTTCTTTCTGGGGGCTCTAGAAGAGAATCTGTTTCCTTGGCTTTTCTAGCTTCTAGAGGCTAGAAGCCTTGGATATGGCCCCTTTCTCATCTTCAAAGCCAGCAATGACTCCTCAAGTCCTTATACTACCGTCTCTCTGGTTCTCCTGCTCTGGCTCCCTCTTCCACTTTTAAGGATCCTTATGACTACATTGAACCCACCTGGATAACGCAGGATGCTCGCCTTATTTTAGGGTCAGCTGATTTTCAAACATAATGCTATCTGCAACTCAATTCCCTTTTGCCATGTAACATCACATGTTCATAGGTTCCAGGGATTAGGACCTAGGCGTCTTCGAAGGGCCATTATTCTGCCTTCCACACCTTCCAACCACCCATCAGTGCCTCTCATTGTCCAAACTCAGCTGGAAGACAGTTGACTGGGAAAGCAGTATGCAGGGATCAGCACTCCATACCTTTCCTTACCCCACACATACCTAGGGGAAAAACACAAGTAGATCTAAGAGCAAATGGATACCCAGAAAAATGACAAACGTCTCTAGAATAAAGAACTTTTATAAAGCACTGAGAAAATAATAAATAAAAATAGGAAGATGAGCCAAGAATATGGGCTGGAGGGCTGGCAATTTTATTTTATTTATTTAGTTTTGGCTGTGCAGCTTGAGGGATCTTAGTTCCCTGACCAGGGATCGAACCCGTGGCCGCTGCAGTGGAAGCCTGGAGTTCTAACCACTGGACCACCAGGGAAGTCCCCGGGCTAGCAATTTTAGACAAAGAAATAAAAGTAGTCAATCTACAGAGATTCTCAGCCTCCCAAATATAAGTTGAAACAACGAGCTATAATATTTCTCCTACCATACGGACTAAATTCAAAAGATCGTTAAATACTCAGTTTTGGTGATAGTGTAAACTGTTGAAAATGAGTCATTGGCACAACATTTTTGGATGACTTTTGATCTAGCAATTGCACTTCTATGAAAAATTTCACACTAGTGTACAAAGATCTATATACACAGATGTTCACTGAGGCAGATATATGGTACCAAAAAATACAAAAACCTGGAAGTAATTCAAATACTCATTAATATAAAATTGGTCATGAATCAGTAAAACAATGGAGTGCACCATTTGAAGCAATGACTTGATATGGAAATAAATGCATTGGCATGGAGATCCGTCCATTGATTAGATAGGAAAAGTACAGTTGCAGAGCAATATGTATAGTGTAATTATAAGCAATTTACATGTAAGAACATGAATAAAACTACTGGTTAATATAAACCGAACTGTTAATAGAGGTTGTTCTGAGACATGGGCTTCTTTGGGACTTTCCCCTTTCACTTTACACATTTCTGTATTGTTTGAATTTTGTACAGCAGGCATTTTTTACATAATCAGAAGAAAAGCATAAAAATGTGCATGTGATTAATATATGGATTTAAGAATAGGCCAAGTTTTTATTTGTACTGGATAAATTTGATTTCAATTTATCACTTCATAAAAAAAAAAAAAGCTCATCCTGAGTCATGATTAAAACATTCTCCTCCGAAAATGAATGGATGAATGAAGGAAGGAATGAAAAATTAAGAGAGATTTTCTCTCAGGCCTTTCAACGTCTGATATTTCTGTCTCTGTCTCTGTCTCTCAAGAAATTTGTTTAAAGAGTTCCTCTTTCTCAGGCTTCTTCCCCTACAAATGAAACTGTCCTCACTGGCTTTCAATTCCTGTCTCTACAAGGTGTCTGCCATGAAGATCCTTTTCCTTTCATTATGGTTTAAGTAATATTCAAATAGACCCACTAACTAACACTTTCATTTGGGGAAGAGAGATCCTTAAGTGAACTTAACCAGAAATGGAAATTCCTCTGAGGCTGTTTCTCTCGGCATATCACTTCCCTGGGCCTTGGAAAACGGATGGTCTTTTAACAAAACTCCGCTGTGTGGTGATCGCAACATCTTTCTGTTTTGTCAATGTCTTATTGAATTGTTTAATCGGATTCTGAAACATTGAGCACGTCTCCCAATCCTGGGTTCTCGTTTCCACCTGATGTGAGGTGACATCGCACACCGGTGGTGACTAATTTCTTAATCAGCAGGGCATGACTCTTTAACATGTTTCGAGCACAACCTTGTAGTGTCATAATAGCTCGGATTTCTTCATCCTTTGTATACATTTTAGGGGTGAGAGGTAAGGTTTGAAGAAGAAGGTGATGATTCCATGTGGGAAAGGGAACACCGCATGCGTGTAAACACAAATATGCGTTTGCGCAGAGGCGGGGCTGAGGAAACCCAGACTTCACCTGTAAGGAGTGGCTACTCTGATGCAGACCACAGGGTAGATAAGATTTTTCCAGCATTTCCCTCACATTACCAGCATTTATGTCACTCCTTCCTCCCTCCTCATAATTCTTAGAAAAAACTACGACCTCGTAATAAATAGAACGCATTTATTCTGAATATACATCTTCAGCTTTTTTGAAATAATATTTGTACCAAAATTCTGGTATGTAACAATTAACTGAAAATTATGACAAGTGTTTAACAGGAACTGTCTTCACTACAAAAGATAAGGGACCACTTAGTCAAGCATATACCTAAGTAATCACATCTTGGCTAATCATCTCCAGGAAAAGTTTGCCACAGAATGGCAAATAATCCATTTATAAGACAGCATTCATAAGAAGAATCTGACCAAATCAATGAAGTCATAACTCCTTGATTTGAAATCTTCAGGATGTAGAGACATAATTTTATGGTGTCTTTCTATTGTTGAATTTAGTACACAATTATTGAGAGCCTCCTTTGGGTTAGTGGTTGGCAAGAATGCAAAGATAGGGAGGACAGAGTCCCAGTCTCAAGGCCATCACCATCATAACAGGAAATGCAAGTTGTAGGACAATAGCTGTACTACAAAAGAAAATATACCAAATGTTCCAGGAGAGGTATAAGTACAGTGTTTCTGAGGAAGGAGAGAACACATTTATGAAAGAAGGGGTCATGTGGGAGGTGACACGTGAGAAATAATATAGATGATTTACATTGTGTACTTGGGAAATGCAACTTCTTCCCTTAGACCACAAGTTCCATGAGGGTAGGGCCCACGTCTCCTTTATCACTTCTCTACACCCATCTACACAAGCACCTTGTATACCTCCTGGCACAGAGTAGGTCCTCAATGAATGCATAAAGATGGGAAAAGAGATTAGCATCAAGTGCCTACTCTGTCCCAGGCCCTTTCCTGGTTGATCTTTATAACAAACCATGGAAGAAGGATTCCTTTATATCCTCTTCCTACCCCTTTCTCTCTTTCCTCCTCTTTCTCTTTATTTTATTTTATTTTTTTTCTCCTCTCTTTAAGCAAAAAAAGAAATCATGGCTTAAGGAGCAAATTGACTTGAGATAAACTGAAACATTAGCTGTGGAGTTAGCTCTGCATTCAAGCGTAGGCTCTGCCATTTAATAGTTATGTGATCTTAGGCAAGGTAATTACTGGTCTCAGTTTCCTGCTCTTTAAAATGGGGATGATAATACTATGATTCATAGCATTGTAGTGAGGACCTTACGAGGTGAGGGATATGAAGTGTGTAGGTCAGTGCCCGAGACTTAAAAATGGTCAGATGCTGTTAGCTGTTATTAATGGTACTTTTGTTGCTAATATTGCAAAACAAGAAATAGCATCACCTAGTTCACTGATTTGTTTTAAGGAATAAGTTGAGATTACGTGCTATTAATGTGTAAAAACTTAGTTACCTTAAAACTGTAACAGTAAGGTCTCAATAAGGTCTAAGATTATTCTGTGAAAAGATATTTGGTGGCCAGGGAGGGTGAGGAGATCAGAAAGGCTACTATGTAGAGTTTACTAGACTGGACAAACTGGACTGGCAATCAAAGGTCAGTATTAAGAGAGAAATGGTATGAGATAGAAAGGGCGGGGAAGGAAGAGTGAAAAAGGAGGGGGATTCCGTCTAGGAAATTAAGGGTAAAGAAAAGGTAGCTCAAATATAAAATTATGAGTGGCCACATCAGAGATACGACTGTTGAGTGAAAAAAAGGGGACAGAGTCCTGTTAAAGCATCAATTCTAGAATGAAGAAGGTAGGCATGGTGTGCAGGAGATCATTTAGAAAGACTCGGGTTCCCTGCTTATAAACTGGAGGTATTGATATAAGCCTCAGGAGTAAGGAGGTTGAGGTGTAGTATGTGTCACTGGAATTTACCCTCAGATATTTAAGCAGATGTGAGAAAAGGCAAATCCTGGGTGAGGAGGAGTGGCCTGACCAGGAGATGGAGGAGATCTGCTTAGGAGCCATATACAGCATGTGGTGCAGTTGTGGGAGTCGTGACGCGGCTCAGAAACCGGCAGAACGGTATGTGAATTCTCAGGAATATGCAGAGAGGAACGTATTGGTTTATGAGCTTCTTTTGCTTTGGCAGGTATTTAATCCTGGGTTTCAAAAGAATGTCAGAGCAGGCAGTTTAAACACTCCCGTCTCAGATGGGACATAACCCTCGTTGTCATCTGTGCCCTTAAGGAAGTTAAGTAGGGATTTGAAATAAAGTTTCCACTTCTTGTTTCAGAAACAATTCATGGTTAGATAAGCAGAAGCATAGACATATAACAGTTTGATGAGTGCCTTTTAGGGTCACATTAGGCAGACACAGAAATGGTATTGCCCAAGGGGTAATGATTATAGATGGAGTCTTCTTCTGGATGTTCCTTTGGGTTATTTAAAAAAAAAAAATTCATTCTTTGTCATTTATAAAAGCTCACAAGTGAAGAAAACATAGATCACTAATATTTTTGTTTTCAAAAATCTACTCTTTTTTGAAACTTGTGGTACAGTAACTTGTGATACGTATAAATATCTTCTGATTTGGGGGCAACAAGTCATTTGCATTTACTGCTTAGAACTTGCAAAGAGATCTAAATAAGAATACTAATTCATTACTAAATTCATACTAAAACGAGAATGTGCCCAGTTTATTGGTTTGTGCCATGTCTGCAAAAAAGGCAGATTTTATTTAAATAAGTGTAAGTTCAAAGCAGTTAAGCATATCTTAGCTGGAAATCACAGTTCTTAAAGGCAGAGCTGCTGTTTTCACAGCGCCCAGCATACATAGTGTCTTGTCTATTATGTTAGTTTAAATGTTTTTTTTAATATTAGTGAAAAACATATTTATTAATTGGTTGAGGGTAGTGGGGCTTAATCAATGCTTATAGAACAAGTTTTTGGTACCTAATTTTTTGAGACATGTGAATTTTTTTCTGTGGCTGAAAGAGCAAAGCAATTGCCTACTTAAAACCCTTCATTAACTACCTATAACTTCTAGGATAAGACCTCAAATCATTTCCACAACACATGAACTCTCTGTGTTTGACTATGGTTCTCCCAGCCTGACCCCCCGCCAAAGGTATCCCAGGCTTTCAATAGTATACCTGCCTGTTGTTCTGGCTGTCTAAATACACTTCCTTGTCCTTATTGGGCAACTCCAATGTACCCCCCAAAGCTCCCCAATACTTGCTCTTTTAAGAGCAGGGACTATTGTGGGATGGGGGTGGTGGGATGAATTGGGATTGACATATATACACTAATATGTATAAAATAGATAACTAATAAGAACCTGCTGTATAAAAAATAAATAAAATTAAATTTAAAAAAAGATACGGAAGCAACCTAAGTGTAAAAAATAAAAGCAGGGACTATATTTTCTTTTCCTTTTTTTAAAGTATTTATTTATTTATTTATTTAGGCTGCACTGGGTCTTAGTTGCTGCATGTGGGATCTTCGTTGCGGCATGTTTTCTTTAATTTAAAAAAATTTTTTTTAGTTGTGGCATGCAGGCTCTTAGTTGCGGCGTGCATGTGGGATCTAGTTCCCCCACCAGGTATCGAACCTGGGCCCCCTGCATTGGGAGCATGGATTCTTACCCACTGGCCCACCAGGGAAGTCCCTATATTTTCTATCTCTATATTTATGACAGAGCAGGTGCTGAGCTATAATGGGTGATCAGTAAATATCTGTTGAGCTGAATGAATGTGTACTCACGGCCAGAAGTTCTTCACATGATATTGTGTGTATAATTGAATTGCCTGATATTTGAAAAATGCAAACGTATTTGTCATTTGGAATTGCTTAAAATATCTGACCCTTCAAAGGAGACTAGTTTTAACATTTTGAAAAAGTAATGCTTCTTGAAAGAGACTCTCTTTGAGGACTTAGAACAAGGCTCTATGACTTACCTACCAACCACCAGCTCTGTAATGACACTACCATCCGAATAAAGTACAAATAACATTATTAAAAAGGTCCTTTCAGTTTGCAAAGTAGTGATTCATTTGGATGGGCTCATCATGTTTTTATTTTTATTTATTTATTTAATGATAATAGTGCCTATTTTTAAATTAATTAATTAATTTATTTTGGGCTGCATTGGGTCTTTGTTGCTTTGCACGGGCTTTTTCTAGTTGCGGTGAGTGGGGGCTACTCTTCGTTGCAGGGCGCGGGCTTCTCATTGTAGTGGCTTCTCTTGTTGCAGAGCATGGGCTCTAGGTGCATAGGGCTTGAACCCGTGTCCCCTGCACTGGCAGGCGTATTCTTAACCACTGCCACCAGGGAAGTCCCTCATCATGTTTTTAACTAAATTTTTTCTTAATGTGCAATAATGAAAAGTGCTTAGAGAGACCTATGTTTGAGCACATGACCCAAATTGCTAACAGAGTAGCAGGATTTTGTTAGAAGCTGATGGGTCCAGTTTGAGCAGGGACATTTTCTAGCTTCACTAACCTCATAGTATGGGCATTGTGTTTGAGAGTATTATTTCCTTCAATTATTTTCTAAAGAATGATTTTTAAAAATTCAGGTTATACATTGATGTAATTTGTGCTTAAGTATACAATAAACTAGCCAAGGCAAAGCAAAATAACAATAAGAATGCTGGCTAGAAAATCTAGCTCTGTGGAACTGAGAATAAAGAAAAGAATTAGCTGCCTCTAAGATTTGAGCTAAATCAGTGTTTTAAAAAATAACACAATCAAGTTAATATTTAATTTTCTTTAGAATAATCTTCCTGATTAGAATAGTTTTCACCAGAAGGAAAGAAGGTAGATGGTTTTTTCAATATAGATATCTTCTGATAAATTCCTAAGAAAACATTAGGAAGACATGATGGCAGTTTAGAATGAATTAGATTGGTGGAAATTATGTCATTCTCACAGAAATTGTAATATTCTCTTTCATACCAGGTCAATATTCAGCAGAAAAAAAAAGAAAGTGAGTGATTAGAATGGTATTAGTTCAGGACTTCCCTGGCGGTCCAGTGGTTAGGACTCAGCACTCTCACTGCCAAGGGCCTGGGTTCGATCCCTGGTCAGGGAACTAAGATCCCACAAGCCGCATGGTGTGGCCAAAAAAAATAAAAGAAAAAAAGAATGGTATTAGTTCATTTGTCTTAGAATACAAAGAAGGGTGAGGATAGATGGATAAATAAAACCTAATTCATTATAAGATAAAGGAAATAAAGACTAAAAGAAAATGTAATTTGTTCTTAGCTGAAAGGAATTTGAGGTTAAATCTAAATATATGATGAGATTATCATCTCACCATATTTTTTATCATCCAACTAATAGTTACTACTGAGGAAGGCAGTATTTTGAGCTGAGCAATGTGCTAGTTACATAAAAATGTATAAAACATAGTGCCACACTTTGAAGGCCTCATTGAGGGGGTAAGACTTATAAGATGAAACAAGCTCCATGGAGTATTTAATAGCTAACATTTGCTCAGTACTCACAAATTTAGAACATAGTTTCACATACCATTTTGTAAGTTTAAAAAATACATTTCTAGATTTCATTCTTCCATTGGGATTTCCTTTGTCTTCACCTCTGGAAGACAGCATTAACTCCGGGATTGTGATTACTTCCTAGCTTTAGTTCAGTTTTCTCAACCTTTCTTATTGTCCTATTCCCCGATCTTTCCAATTTCTTTTATGATCCAGTATGTCAACGTCACCTCAATGGGGTATCGCCCTCTGAATTTGCAAAGTGATTTTGCTTATTTTAATTTTCAAACTTCTAAAATGCATGGTTTATGGTGGAAATAATACAGATCCTGAGATTTCTAGGCTATAACTGATTGTACTGATAGATACTTTATCTTGTCAGATTATGTGACCTGACTTTGGGTTAAAATAATATGTTCACCTTATCTACTTGTGGCCTCACTTCTTTACCGCTCATTTAGTCACTGAAACCTTTAACTAACTTTTAACTTTCCTATTCTATATATTCTGAATATATGCAGCTATATATATTACACATTCTGTCACGTATATTCTGAAATTTTACTTTCAAAGGTAAACTTATTGTCAAATCCAGAGTTCTTTTTTCCCTCCTTCTGTTTGTTTTCCTTACCCTCTCTTCATTTCTATTCATTGGCCTTTCTTCTTAAAATATCTAGGATCCTAGAGACCAAGGTATTTAGTTCTCTTCCAATATCTTGTATTTTTCTTTATCTTCTTCCATGAATCCTCTTTTGCCTCCCATCAGCCTCATTCTTTCAAAGTTTAAATCGTTTGCTTTCTTATGGGTTGCAGGAGCCAGACAGATTTCAGGGATATTCCGTTTGCATTTCCACTTTCACTCCTTACTTCTAGGACTCCTCCAGGGTGAAATTATTGCCTTCCTCCACGCTTTAGTTCAATTTATACCTTCCCCCTGAAGCTTGCCTTGCCCATAGTAATTTTCCTTTAAATTCTCAGGAATTTGACGCTCTCTACCTCATACTGTTAATAAACTATCTGTTCATGACTCACTTTCTGGTTAGAATTCAAAATCTTTGAGGGTAAGGGTGGGACTTCAGCTTTTTTGGTTTGTTTATTTGTTTGCTTGGAAGGGGACAATTAACATAATACTCAATAAATATTTGTCGACTGAAAAAAGTCACAATATGTTTCATGGTTTCAGTACAACACAGCCAATATGTACATCTTTTTGGGTATGCATATTAAATTTTTTTCTTTTTTCCTTTTTGGTCTCTGATTGGAACTGACAATTCTTGTTAAAAAGGTACCCTATGTAATCTTTTTAGAAATAAAAGATTAAAGGATGGCAAATGCAGGCCTATAGGAGGTAGTGGAAATGGATATTTACAAAGTTGCTACTATGTGCCAGACACTGTGCTTTGCACTATAAAGATTTCTTTCCACAGACTCGAGAAACTGAAATCCAGCGAGGTTAACTTATCCAAAGTCCCACAAAAAATAAATGGCTGTGCTGAGTTTCAGAAACCCGGGTTTGCCTGGATGATTGTGAGAATTAAATGACAAAATTGCTTTAAAAAGCACCAACAAATGTTGCTCTCACATGCATCTGTCCAGGAACTGGGTTTGCTTCAACAGTAGAGGAAAAAAGTTGGCTGAACTTTTTTTTTTCTTTTTGAGCTGTTTGGCATGTGGGTTATTAGCTCCCCTACCGGGGATGGAACCCATGGCCCCTGCAATGGAAGCACAGAGTCTTAACCACTGGACCGCCAGGGAAGTCCCTGGCTGAATTAATTATATATATTTCTAACTCTAAGAAAGTGTCATATCTGATTACAGTAATCCTATGCTCTTTTTCATATTCAGGCTAGAAAAAAATGCCAGGCAATCTCTCAAATCATGACTATCCCGACCTGCTCTCCCCTCCCCATCAGGTAACAATTTAAACTATACTTTCGAAAGAGAAAAGGGATTTAGAAAGTGCTCTTCAGCGGACAGAGACTAAAGGAACCCAATAATTTAATCCTGTAAAATAGAATTTACTCTGTGCCTAAGATTTTTTTCCGACTAAGAAATGCTTCTGATTCATGCGGAACTTTGCAAGGTAAACCGCGGGTTCTGCTTGCAGCTGGACCTCTAAAGTTCGAAAGCAAGCGGTTTTTCTCTCTACTTCTGTCCTCTTGCATCTCTCTCGCGCGGCGTCTTTTCTTTTAGGTCCCCCAAAGCCTGCTGCAGCAACACTGCAAAGTGGGGCAACCCAAGCTCAATTTGCCTATCAGCAAAAACTCTTTGTATCCATCTGAAGCGACAAACCACACAACACGCCTGTCCCAGCAGCTTCGAACTTCAGGGCGGAGGACTGGTCGCAGCTGTGCTGCACGGCTCCCCCATCCGCTCCGCGCACCTGGACGCGGGCGCCGAGCGACCCCTGGCCATGACGTCACCGCACCTGGCAGCCGCCGGGGGGCAGGCGGTGAGCCGGAACGCGGCGGGGGCGGGGCAGGGAGGACCGGGGATTCTCGCGAGATTTTCCTGCTCCCGGCCCAGCTCCCGGCACCTTCCCGGCCTCTGTCCTGGTCTCCACCTCAGTCTTTGGCGTCGCGTTAGAGGACTGCAGGCGCCGAGGGAGCGGCGGGGGGGGCGGGCTCCGGGGCTGGGCTGGCGCTCCGGGTTGGAGCCGGCGGCCACGACGAACCGGCAGGTCCCACCCCGTGGCGGGAGCGACCGGGGGTGGGGAAGCCGCCGGCTGGGCGGGCGGGGGAGGGCGCTCCAGCCGGCGCGGACGGGACTGGCCGGGGAACGCCGCGGGCGGATGGAGGCGCCTTCTTGCCCCGCCTGAGCTCAGCCGGGCTAGAGCCGACCGGAGGGCCCGCCTCCTGCCGCCGGAGCGGCCGCGCGAGCAGCCGGAGGAGGAGCGGCGGGCGCCGGGCTGCTCCCCGCGGGAGCCCCCAGCATGGGTAAGGGACTCGAGGACGCTCCCGATTCGGGGAGGCGGGTTCCCCTTCTCGATCTCGGCGGGGAGGGGGCGGGGGTCGGTCCCTGCGCGGCCACACGGCTCGCTCCCCGCCGCCCCTCCTCGCCCTGCCTTCCACCTTGCTCTTCTGGCGGAGAGGTGCTCCATCTCGTGCTTTCCTCTCTGCCTCTTTTCCTGGTCCCGGGAAAGGTGAGGGCATGAGGGGGGGGGGCGCCCGATCACCTCGCCCCGCGCCTAGCTCCGCTCAGCCCCGAACCTCCCTTCTTCCTTAGCCCCTTCTTTCCTCCCCGATCCTGGTGGGATGGGGGAGGGTGATCGAAAAACTTGACAAACTAGCACTTTCAACTTCTTTATCTTCTGCGAACCTTTGTATAGATTGGCCTTTTAAAGCATTTTGTAGTTTGTTCGTTAGAAAAGGCAATTTTTTTTTTCCCTGCTGAAACTTCCAAGGGGTGCCTCAAGGGCAGGGAAGCTTGAGTATTTACCCCGGTTCTACCTGGGCAAGTGTGTTGGCACTTAAATATTAAATCTCTTCCTGAGAACTGGATTGGCGTTTGGTAGGATTTCTGCGTTGAATCCTTTGAGAAGCAGTTTCCTGTTTGGAGTTAGACTTCCTCGCTAGAAGGGGAGAAAAGTACAAGGCCTTATATGTTATTTACTATGTGCTTTAAAGTTTTTGTTTGGAGCTCTGGCTCCAAAGAAAGAATGTGTTGCAGCCTCGTTTGAAAGGGAGTTTTGTTGAGTGTAACAATTTTTTTGATAACAAAGTTCGGTGTGGGCTAGGCACTATCTCCCTGAATCCTTTAAAAATGAAAAGCAGTTTAAAAGAGAACTTTTTTTTTTTTTTTTAAATCAAATGTGTGCCCCCGTAAGGCATATGCATGCTCTGTAAGAGTAATCCCAGTGTTGGTTTTGTAGAGCAATCAGAAGGACGCTATCACTTCTTGCAGTTGAGGAAAGAGTTGGTACTGCTTCATCTCAACAGACTATTAACTGAAATTAATAATTCATGAAACTAACAAATGATTTAGGAGCAGGACAAATACAGAGTACTGCTGATGTGGCACCTACTGCCCACACATTGTTTTGTGGGAAATGCCTTAAAGATCGCGTTTATAGACAGTCGCCTAGCTCTTCTGTGTTTTCTTAGACTTTCTACTTCTGTGCTCTCCTGTCTCCCTTTTGCTTTCAGGTTAACTTTTGTACACATAGTGCTCTTAAACTTAGAAACAGTGAAACCTTTGCTATTTGGAACTTTCCAATTAATTTCTTTCTAATTTATTAGTTGAGCTTACTGGGTAATTGAGTTGAGCTTACTGGGTAATTGTCCTCTAAGCTTCAAATTATAAAACGACTTTGAGTGAAAATCATACTAAAATTAAATATGGTATTCTTTTCTGTTTTAAGTAGGATGCAGAATATAATTAAATCTTTTGATGACCCAGGGTCATCATTTGTGACCATCAGTTAACTGTGGTGCCGTGAGGATCTGTTGGATTGTATATAGGACTGTAGATCAGATTTCTTTGCATTTTGAAGTTATTAAGTAAGCATTTTTCTGCTTCTCTATTGGATGTGCTTGTCACTGTGATCAGTGTCCCCCTTCACCTTCCCACTGGTCATTTTTCTACGCCATTTTTTCCTCCGGAAATCAAATTTGTAATTCTGCCTAAGGGTAAAAATGAGTTGACCCTTATTTAGTTGTGAGATCCTCTTTTGAGAAAAGTGAGTATCAATACATGGACATTGGAGTATTTATTTTGATGGTTCGGAGGCCTTTTCTCAGTGACTTTGCTGTGTTCTAGTTAGGTGAGTTGCCGGATTATCTCGGTAAAGTGTGATGTTTGTACACTCTCAACTTGACTACCCAGAAATGTGTTTTAAAGGTTGATTACTTGGGTGCATTTGCAATTAATTTTTGTGAGGTATTTGTCAGATATTGTCATATGAATGTGTACTTTAAATTTACTGGTCATGTATTCATAATAAAATTATCAAAATCATTTAAAGGGAGTTTTTTCTTTAATATTAATCTAACATACTTGGTTTTGCTGTCAGAAGTCTTTATTTCCTATGACTTAAGACGATAGCTTAAAATATTTACATGGTATTTTATCTAGTTCATCACGAAATGAAAAATCTTTAATTTCTTCGTTTCGAAATAACTTGGATACCTACTAAGTGATGGTTCTTAACATTTAGGTGGTACAGCTAGAGAGTTAAGAGCGTGCTTGGGCTCTGAACTGGGACAGTTTAAGGTCAGATCCTGGCTCTTCTACCTACTAGCTGTTGTGACTGAGCTTCAGTTTCTTAATCTATAAATGGGATAAAACTATCAACCTTATAGGTTGTTAGGAGGATTGAATGAGTTAATACTTGTAAAGTGCTTAGAACAGTGCCAATGTTGGTTGCTATTATTTTCATTTTCAAATGAATTTCCCTAAATCTTGCACCAACTTGAAAAAACAATTCTCAATGTTTGACCTTTGTTAGAAGCATGATATTGTCTTTGAGGGACCAGCGGGATGAGGTGATTTTGTACCAATGCAGAAACAGGAAGATAACTTTCAAAATTTGGTATACTGTGAGAAAGTTCATTATTGGTAGTGAGTTTAGTAGTTTAGGAAAAACTAAGTGGGATGAGTGTTAGTAGAGACTTATTTGAATTTTATCTTAAACTAAAGCACTGTTTTTAGTTTCTGCATTTATTCAATGTGGAAGAATGCTTATCATAAGGAAATTTGAGGCCTTCCGTGTGGAAGAATTGGGGAGAGCTTGAAAAAGATGGAAAGGCAATACTTATATTTCTTATTCCAAAAGTACAGATCTACATTTTGGAGTGGAATAAGACAGAAAGCAAATGGCACGAAGTGTTACTATATATAAATTTTTATTTCTGAAAAAGTAAGCAGATTTTAAGGATTGAATTTCTCTTAATTTTAGATAAGGTTATGAACTTTTTAGTTTAAATTATTTTTTACCACCTCACATATAATAAGTCAACACGTTTAAATTATGAGGCAGTTACTGGGCAGAAATATATACTTGGTTTAGATATAATATGTGTACTTCTGTAATACAGTGATTTATTTCTTTTCTTTGATTCACTCTTTGGATAAAATTGTGATTCATACAAATAAGTAGTGGCAACTGGAAATTGCCTCCTGGCAGCTTACCTTTCAATTTCAGGATTTACTTCAATTAAACTAATCCTGAGCATGAAAGAGGAATATTAGGAAATTTTTGTTTCACAGTTGGATTGGACTTCCCTGGTGGTGCAGTGGTTAAGAATCCATCTGCCAATGCAGGGGACACGGGTTTGAGCCCTGGTCCAGGAAGATCCCACATGCCGCGGAGCAACTAAGCCCGTGTGCCACAACTACTGAGCCTGCGCTCTGGAGCCTGTGCGCCACAACTACTGAGCCTGCGTGCCACGACTACCGAAGCCCGCGAGCCTAGAGTCCGTGTCTTCACAACAAGAGAAGACACCGCAATGAGAAGCCCCCGCTCACTGCAACTAGAGAAAGTCCATGCACAGCAACGAAGACCCAACGCAGCCAAAAAATAAATTAATTTAAAAAAGAAACAAAGTTGGATCACTAGCAAATCTAATACTCAGTTGTATTCCTTAATTAGTAAGCACTTGTGATCAGATTTTTCTAAGTGTTTCAAATTTTGAATAGTTATAATTCCATAAAATCACATTTAGGGTGAAAATTCACATTCTTAATATTTTATATTTTCCTATAGAAATTAGCCTGAAGTTTGCCATACATCTCTCTTAAATGAGGGGTTAGCAAAGTAAAATGATGTCTTATTCACTTAATAAGATGATCTAAATTTTAAGGCATTTAAGATAAGAAAGTTAAAAAAAGCATGAAGTGCTTTTCATTCCATATTGAATGAATATTCGGTTCATTCCATATTGCCAATTGAAAATACCTTCAAATTTTTATTTATAAGTCATCCAGTCTGTCATTTTTTTCCCTCCTCTCCTGTGTCATGGAATATTCTCCTCTATTAAGTGTATTTTAAGTATGATACCGTTTTCTAATGTATTTAAAAAGTGGTGTCATGTCAAGAGGTTGAAGATAGGCAAAGAAAGGTGTAATGATTCTTGATTTGTATGAGAATAGGACAGCTGCAGAAGCAGTTCCTAGGTAAACTGGTGCAAGTTGTGAAAGATCTGAGAGTTTTCAGAGTTTGTGTTCAGAAAAGAAAGAGGGAATAAAACCTAATATGATGTGATTGAAATTTAGGTAAATTGGTAATCATCATGATGGATCTGTGACTTGGTAGAATTTGATATCCAGCTACTAGGCAGGTTTACCTCAAGCAGGATTAGTTCTTTCTAGATGGAGAGGCCAGAACACTGGCCTGGGAAATCTGGATGGAGGTACTATAGTTAGCCTCTCAGCATGAGGGTTAAGAGTAGCAAAAGACAGTGTGCAGACAGGTGGAGTTGGCCAGGTTGGTGTGGGAGTGGGATGGTGGTGGGTAGCAGGTACTAGGTAGAGGTTCAGGCTGGCATCTTGGAAAAGGGAGGAAATGGGTTTTAGCAGTAGGCCTTGAAGACCTAGGAACCGGGAAGCAGAACCAGACAGGGTCCAGATTTCTTATGAGAGATACAAGGTAGCTATTTGTTCCCAGGAACAAAAGTGAGCTTGGTTATTGGGATTGTTTAGGATGTGGCAAGCAGTAATATTGACAAGATACTGAGCTCCTAAGCTGTAGATCTTATATATTTTCTGCTTGGCACTGCATCGGTAGCTGGATCTATATGTGTGTTACAAGTGGTCCTGGGTAACTGGAGTGAAAGGAGATTCTCTGCCTCAATGCTTGAGGATATTTCTTGCTTACAGTCTAGCGCTCCCTCTGTTTATTTGGTCTCAGGGATTTGATACATCTGCTCTTTGCAGCTATTTCTTTTTCACCTGTTCTTCTTTCACACCCAAGGCAAAGCAGATTACAAAGTTTCAGCATACCCTTCTGTTTCAGAAACATTCGCACCATCCTTAACAGTGTTATATAGTCATAACTGCCAATATAATAATAAATGGGCAAGTAAGGCATAAGAAACTTGAAAGTACTACTAATTGTTGATCCCTGAACAATTTCACTGAAGTGGTGTTAGGCTAGTTATTAGGCTGGTTATTAGAGAGAGCTTTCTTAGTTGTTTTTTTGTTCGTTCGTTTTTTGTAGAGTATACCTGCCCTTTTCAGTCCTCCCTCATACTCCCCCCACACCATACTACCCACAGCTTTTAGATTTATGTTAGATAGATGTTCAGACTAGTTGTTCCCTGCCTCCCTGCCTCCCTGCCTCCTTGCATCTTCGTTGCTGCTCGCTTTGTTTTGGTGCACAGGCTTCTCATTGCGGTGGCTTCTCTTGTTGCGGAGCACGGGCTCTAGAGTACACGGGCTTCAGTAGCTGTGGTGCATGGGTGCACGGGCTTAAGTTGCTCTGTGGCATGTGGGATCTTCCTGGACCAGGGCTCGAACCCCTGTCCCCTGCATTGGCAGGTGGATTCTTAACCACTGCGCCTCCAGGGAAGTCCCTGTGCTGTACTTTCACTTTTCAGTTCTAACCTTGGTTTTAGCCCAAGTGAGTTACCAAGTGAGTTAGGTATTTTCTTTCTGGGCTCCTAAATGTTTCCTCCTTTGGACTAAATTTGACTTTACCTCTTTTTTGTTTTTTGGTTTTTGTTTGATAGTTTCTGAAGACCTCAGTTGCCTGGATGTTCTATCCTCATACTTACTCTTTTCTTTCAACTGAAAGTGTATTTATTGGTCGTTTGTACTTAAAGGAGCTTTTATTCTAATAAGAAACTCTGCTTTTCAAAAATTCATTATTCTAAATTGATATCTAGCCTAAAATGTTGATCTAGTGTCACATATGGCCATGTTATGGACTCTTTCTTTCCTAGAACCTCTTTATACCACATCATTCCTTTCAGTGCCTCCAGTAGACTTGCATTTTTAATCTTTAAAATTTTGTATACTTTATTCAACTTTCCATCATGATCACATACTGTTTCTCCACTAATTTGCAAACCAGAGATGACTAACATGGGATCCTGAATTCCCATATCTATTTTAGTGCCACATAGCTCAGGTTCTTTTTTAATTTTATTTATTTTTGGCTGCGTTGGGTCTTCGTTCCTGCGCGTGGGCTTTCTCTAGTTACGGCGAGCAGGGGCTACTCTTTGTTGCTGTGCGCGGGCTTCTCATTGAGGTGGCTTCTCTTGTTACAGAGCACAGGCTCTAGGTGCATGGGCTTCAGTAGTTGTGGCGTGTAGGCTCAGTAGTTGTGGCGCATGGGCTTAGTTGCTCTGCGGCATGTGGGATCTTCCTGGACCAGGGCTCAAACCCGTGTCCCCTGCATTGGCAGGTGTATTATTAACCACTGCGCCATCAGGGAAGGTCCCTCAGGTTCTTTTTAATGATTCAGTGTCCAGGTAATTCTCAGAGGGTGACTGTGTGGCATCTAATCACTAGGAGTTTCTAGGAGAAAAATACTTCAAGTATGGTAACAATAACAGTTACCACCAACATTAAGAGAAAGGTTCTCTCTATTAAGAGAAAGGTCACATTGTCAAGGAAAGGAGCTTCGGATGAGAGATTAATCAAGAAGTATTTGCCTTAATGTGAGGAATGTGATTAATGCCATGCTAGGTGCTAGGAGAATTAGGACAAATATTAGTTTTGGTGCCTCAGGTAGTTTACAACAGTGTTGGGGGTTGGGCATATTATTAGAATCATCTGGATTTTTAAAAATTTCACACAGGAGATTCTGATGTAAATGCTCCCATGTCTCCTTACCTACAGTTGTTGATGAGTGTCATCGGAGTGTTGGGATGGCTAAGAGTGTTGTGATAGGAATAAGAATTAACATGATAGGAATAAAACTTAACATGTGAGTCATTAGAAATCCAAATAAGAAAGGGACCATAGTACATTAAGAAAATATATTCCAGTGTCAGAAATGTTAAAATGTAATAAGAGAAGTATAAGGAAGATCAGGATATAGATTCCTGCGTTGGAAGGCAAATAGGATGTGTTCATCTCTAAGTCTGACCAATGACATAGTGAGTACTTGGCAGTAGCCAAGATATTTTTTTCTCTACTCCTGGTACTGTCTTTAGAGTAAAGCACACCTTCGTTTGAACTGGTATCTTCAAGATCCTTTTACCTGAAATATTAAAAGTGTCCTAACCTTCTTAGTGTCTATCAGTGCCCCAGTACTGAGGAGGCCAGAACTTTACCTAACATCTAGACTGACTTTATTAACTATAAGAGTACCATTCCTAGAGTATATGTATTTATCATGATTATCCTAATAATCAAGTACCAAATTGTTTGTTTTGGATTATAAGTATAGAAGTTCATATATTTGTAAAATTGAGACCATACAGTCTTGGCTAAAGTAGCGTGTAATGTTTTTAGGAAACATATTTAAAGTTGGTCTTTCAAATGTATATTCTTCTGCATGTTTTTTTATTCTAATTCTTTGTTACACTTTAATTAGTTAGAAATGTGTTTTACTATCAAAGTTTTTTATTAGACTTTAATTAAAACTCCTGCTCTGCTGCAGCAGAATGTACCCTGTTGAGTATTTTGCCTTGCTCTTTTGGGGTGTGTGTATGTGGGTGCATATGTACATGTGTGTGCAAGCTATTTAAGATGAAGACTCTATTTTTACTTACTTACTAATTAGACCATTCTTATCAAACACATTTTATGAAGCAGTTAAAAAAATTACCTTAGTACAGCAGAAACTAACACAACTTTGTAAATCAACTATACTCCAATAAAAATTTTAAAAATTACCTTAAATGATGAAAATAAATCTGTTGAGAGTTCAGAATTTTCAGAATGAATGTCAAATGGAAACGTAAAGGCTATACTTTAAATTTCAAGATAACCTCTTTCCCACAAAAATTTCCTAAATTTCTTGTATTCTTTGTATTCTATACAACCCAACTGAACTTATGATTAAATCTCAGTTTAAAGCCTAAATAAAAATTCCTTTGTTATTCTTTTTTTTCCTGTGTAATAACCTTACTTGCCCTGAGCTTATGGATGCCACAGACCCCATCACTTATTTTATTCTATTAAAAGAATTTAACACTCTTCGTAACTAGCAGAAAATTGGGAGCTTGCTGTGTGTCCACTAAGTCTGTGATTCAGTAATGTTTTAATTTGGAGTAATTCGGGTGGATGAGGTCTAACTTTCTTTTTACAAGTACAGTTGACCATTGGATAACACAGGTTTAAACTTCGCAGGTCCACTTATATGTGGATTTTTTTCAGTAGTAAATACCATAGTACTATAGGATCTGTGGTTGGTTGAATTTGTGAATGCAGAACCGCCCGTCCGAACGGCCGACTGTAAATTATATTTGAATTTTCAACTGTGAGGAGGGTTGGCGCCCCTAACCCCCACGTTGTTCAAGGGTCAACTGTGAACTCTTTAACCCTTTCTGTATGACTCATTGAGACTCTTAAGTCCCTTTAGTAGAGAATCAGTAATCTGGGATATTAAACATCTTGCCAGGTGGATCTGCAGATTGACTACTCTGTGTATGTTACACTGATGTTACATACTTCTAATAAATAAAGGGGAAATTACTTATTTTGCATATGAGACAGATCTTTATGATTCTCCAGTTTATCCTGTTAAATAAATTTAAGCATAAAGACTTAATTTGCTCCAGAAAGTTTGTTTAAAATAACTTGAACAATGTTGTTGAACTGTAAAATTATACGATATTAAATGGGTATCATGAAGCAAGTATACATATGGTCTTTGAGGCATACTAAATTGATAAATTACATATATAATTAAAATTTTTCTATAGCCATGTTGAAAAATACAGCAAAGGTGAAATTAATTTTAATATTATGGGTATGTTGTTTTAAAGAAAATACATTATTTCAACATGTTCAGCATAAAAACTTATTAATTAGTATACATTTTTTTCTGTTTTTGGAATCTGGTGTGTATTTTACATATATAAAAAACATCTTAGTTTGGACTAGCCATAATTCACATGCTCTGTAGTCACCTGTGGCTGGTGGTTACCAGCTGGGAAATGCAATTTTAGAATGTAAATATTAAGGGTTTTTGTGAATCTGACGAGAGTATATATGAAAATATTTTTAAAGTATTACGCAGTTAAAATTGTTATGTAAGGAATTGAACTATTTTAGGGTTTTTTAATGGTAAATAAACCATTTTTGGCTTTATCTGATTAGTTTTGTATTATATATTTAATTAGCGATAATTTACTGTAATTAAATAACAAGTATATTTTCTCATGGAAAAAAATGCTCAGTTTAATAGATTGCACGTAATAAGCTTGAAGTTTAGTTCTTCTTCTAAATAAACTGTGATTTTTTGGCAGTCGGCCTGTTGGTGTATTGGAGAATTTGAAACTTTTGAATGACATTTGGTTTGACATTTGAATGACTTGAGTGTATAATTTGGCCTTAGTAATAAGAGACCTGTTCTTTCAGTTTATAATGCTTAACTTCAGAGATAAGTAAGATTTAAGTGTGATATTTCACAAAGACATGAATGCTGTTGGTAAGAGCTCAAAAGAAAAACACAGACATAATTATTGGGGAATAAGTTTTCAGAAATGACATGGGAAAAATATTTCAGAAACCTGTCAGTTTTAAACATGTAAAATTTTGCATGGACCTGTGTGATGACATTGTTCTGGGTGAAGTGTCTATATCTTTTGTTGGATTTTCAGTGAGGTCTGTAATCAGAAAAAAGTTCTGAAGGACTGTTAAATAGCTATTATGTGATTTTTTTTTACCCCCCTACGTTCTAACGTTTCTAGTTTTTTAATCATATTCCACACTAATTGTTTTTTCCATAATAATAATAATTATAATTCTATCTTGTCAGTAAATACTTTGGTTTAAATTTGACAATGTTTCTTGAGACGTTTGTATCTATCAGCACAGACAGAAGCACTCAATAAGAAGGTGGGCAAGATCCTTGCACTCCTGTTGCTTAATCGTTAGTGGGGAGATTGTAGTATATTATGACAGGTGTTAATATTTAGTGAATATTTATTAGGTACTTCTGTTTAAGGCACAGTTTTAGGCACTTTATAAGCATCGTCTCATTTAATTCTCACAACAAATCTATATACATTTTTGTGTACTGCTATTTTTCTCATTTTACAGATTAGGAAGCAAGCGCAGAAGTAGAAAGTAGTAAATACTGAATCCAGGTACTCTTAATCACGATAAAATGTAGAATGAATTCCTAACTGTTCCTCTGAGAGATGTCCTTTGGGTTATGGAAAATAGGTATTTCTGATCCTCCTTAACCTGCCCTGCTGTTTTTTTGGTTGTATCCAGGTCCTAGAACAAGTGCCTTTTAGTAGCAGCCACTCCAATATTTACTGAAAGAATTTTTTTTTTTTTTTTTGGCTGCGTTGGGTCTTCATTGCCGTGCACAGGCTTTCTCTAGTTGCGGCGAGCGGGGGCTACTCTTCATTGCGGTGCGTGGGCTTCTCATTGCAGTGGCTTCTCTTGTTGCGGAGCATGGGTGCCAGGCACGCGGGCTTTAGTAGTTGCAGCACGTGGGCTCAGTAGTTGTGGCTCGCAGGCTTCAGAGTGCAGGCTCAGTAGTTGTGGCACACGGGCTTAGTTGCTCTGCGGCATGTGGGATCTTCCCAGACCAGGGCTCGAACCCGTGTCCCCTGCATTGGCAGACGGATTCTTAACCACTGCGCCACCAGGGAAGTCCTGAATGAATGTTGAGTATGATTATACTTGTGCCTAAATAAGAGGTTGTTTTTTGAATATTTATTTATTTATTTGGGTGCACCAGGTCTTAGTTGCAGCATGTAGGATCTAGTTCCCTGACCAGGGATCGAACCTGGGCCCCCTGCATTGGAAGTGCAGAGTCTTAACCACTGGACCACCAGGGAAGTCCCTAAATAAGAGTTTAAAATTTTAGCCAGTGTAATATCTTTCATTTCAATGCTCCAAATAGCTGTTGAGTACATACTATATGTCAGGCATTGTGATGGGGTTTGGGAATACAAAGATGAGTAAAACATAATCCCCTGCTCTCAATCCTGGCCAGATAGTGTTGTGGGATCATTTGCATTTAACACTTCTTTGACTCTAAGAATTTAAATTATTGTTTTTTGTATGCATGCATTTATTTTTGGTGAATGCTTAGAAACATAAGACGCTTAGAGATTTTGGTGGATGCTTAGAGAAATTCAAATAATTACTTCAGATTTTTTCTTGATTCTGATTATTCTTATAGGTTCTTGCAGTTGTCTGTATAACTTCATTATGTTTTTAAAGTCTGCTTAGAAAGTGAGTAAAATTGTCTTTTATAGCAACTTCCCACTTTTCGGTAAGCTTAAAATTTCTTTTTAGCTGATATTTTGCGAATTATTATCATTTAGGAAATGCTTCCAATGCTAGACATTTTATTGAACATTTAATCCCACAAGAGCATTCTGGGTTAAAATATCATTGTTCCCATTCTTCAGATTCAGAAATTAAAGTTAAAGAGATTGTTACTCACCCAAGGTCAGACAGGATATGGAGAAGGCAGAATCAAACTTGCATTGATCAAAGCATTTCCTCTTAATTATTTTTTAAAACATTTTGGGAAAGGAGAAAAATGTTGAGCTAGACAGAGCAAGTAACATAAATTGAAATGATTATGTCCTGGTGTGGTTTAAAAATGAACCTTAAATATTTATTACCTGAAAATTGTGAGTTGGTGTTACACATTGTTCATTTATTTGGGTAACTATTTTCTCTTAAAAGACAACAAATTTTAACTGTGTGTTACACATTGGTCTTTTACTCATTTATCTAGTAGGGTATCATAGGATTTTTTTCTTTTTTTTTTTTTGGTGGGTTCTATAAAACTTCATGACAAATATTCATTGGTATTTAAAAAAAATCTGGCTTGAAATGTGATTAAAACTAATTTCTAGTGTTTTTTTAGAGTTAATAGTGGATTAAAAATCTGAGGAATATTTAATTGAGTTTTCCAACTTATTTGCTTTTTAGATAGATTTTGTATATTTGTTGTTTTTAGGATTTATTATTTTGGGAGGAGACATTAATCACATGTATATGGTAATTTCTTTGTTTTGGGCTAATTCTTAATCAGTTTTTTGTGAGATTAAAATCCTTTTTCATTTTTGAACTTTGCTTAAGGTATTTTTGTGGATATCTGTCACCTATTGATCTGATTTAGTAATGTTTAAAGGAATGTAATACTGTGTAAAAACTTCCTCATACCACATTTGCTTTTCTTCTCTTGAATATGTGGTAAGAGTATATGGTACTTTGCAAACTTTCACACTCTATTTGAAACACAGAAAGGAGGGGTGGGTTTTCTATGTGATATCTTAAGAATGACTGGATTTACTTATCTCTGCTGAAAAACATAAGAAATTTTATGCTTATCAGTTCTGTGTTTAACAAGCTTGAGGAAGTAAATGACAAATTATAATATTATACATATAGTTAAAAGAACTTTAGGGATGATACTGTGCTTGTAATTAGCGTTTTGACTAATAGCCCTGGGTAACTGTAGGGGACCTAAATAATGAAATGTCATTGGTTAATGGCATTAAGCAATGCTCATCAGTTTTTCATTTCTCCATTTATGGTAAAGATAGTCATGGAAATAAATTTCTGGTAAAAATTTTTGGTTTATGGTAAAAAAAAAATTTAATCCTGAAAATAAAAACTAAAAATATTAAAAAAAAATTTTTTTAAATGAGAAATAAGAGGTGGAAGCATTAAAGTGTTTTTTATCATATAACTACTTCTTTGGCAATAAAGCTTATATTGGAGTATATTTTTGTTAATTTTTGTATAACTTTCTATATTTTGACCTTTGCTATAATAAACAACGGTTAATTCTCAGTGGTCTAATGTAACCAGTGCTATAATAGAAATAAGGTTAATTTGACACACCCAATTAGATGCCATTGTGCTATTTATCTGTATTGTATTGACCCAAACCAAAGTAAAGATTCCCTTAGTGACTGCTCATACAACTCAAACCTATTTGGAATTTGTGTAAATTGTTTACATTATTTTTTCATTAGGTGATATTTCATTATCCAAAAAAATATGTGTTTATGAGGGCAGAACAGTCAAAACTTTTATAGTACTGCCATTAATATTTTTGTGCATAATCTTTTTAAAAAATTCTGAATTTTAAGATTTTTAAGCCTGGTTTTCAGACATTTTTATTTTTAAAAAGATCACTATTTGTAAATTAAGTGTTGAACCATAATTCAAAAAGAGTCACGTACCACAGTGTTTGTTGCAGCACTATTTACAATAGCCAACACATGGAAGCAACCTAAGTGTCTATCGACAGATGAATGGATAAAGAAGATGTGGCACATATATGCAATGGAATATTACTCAGCCATAAAAAGAAACGAAATTGAGTTATTTGTAGTGAGGTGGATGGACCTAGAGTCTGTCATACAGAATGAAGTAAGTCAGAAAGAGAAAAACAAATACCTTATGCTAACACGTATATATGGAATAAGAAAAAAAAAAGGTTCTGATGAACCTAGGGGCAGGACAGGAATAAAGACGCAGACATAGAGAATGGACTTGAGGACCCGGGGAGGGGGAAGGGTAAGCTGGGACAAAGTGAGAGAGTAGCATTGACATGTATACGCTACCAAATGTAAAATAGACAGCTAGTGGGAAGCAGCCGCATAGCACAGGGAGATCAGCTCGGTGCTTTGTGACCACCTACGGGGGTGGGAGGGAGACGCAAGAGGGAGGAGATGTGGGGATATATGTATACGTATAGCTGATTCACTTTGTTATAAAGCAGAAACTAACGCACCATTGTAAAGCAATTATATTCCAATAAAGCTGTTAAAGAAAAACTTGTGTTTGAAAAAAAATACTCCACCGGCACTACCCCCCCCTTCCTTCTTCATCCCTTCCTGCAGCCAAGTTGTTAAGTAAAAATGTTGTTTTTTGTGTTTTGTTTTGTTTTAAAGTGAGGGTTAACTTCTTAGAGTGGCTTCGAGTGGCTTAGGGTACTTTTTAAATACTTCACTTTCTTTTACTTGTTTTTCATTCTAGGTTTTCATATTTTTCTCTTCGGTTCTAACAGATACTCTTAATTCTTTGTCTTGTTTGCTACACATGTTTTGTCCCCAGTTTTCAACTTGTTTGCTTTAGTCTAGAAGTTTCTTTTTCTCCATAATTTTGATATTCACTTCCCTTTCCGTCCCTCCCTCCCGTCCACTTCCTTCCTTTTGTTTGAAAGTGTGTGTGCGCGTGTGCGCGTGTGTATTGTGTTCTTTTTTATTCTATTAGAATTTGTGGGATGAAAATCTGTATGTAGCACGTTCCCCTGTTAACACAGCTTTTCAACACTGGCAGTTTTGTGTTGACAGTTTGGGCCAGAAATTACTTGTTGTTGAGGGGCTGTCTGTCCTGTGTTTTCATCGGTGCTAAGGCAGCATCCCTGGCCTCTCTACCCAGTAGATGCCAGTAGAATTCCCTGAGTTGTAACAACCAAAAATGTCTCCAGACAGTCCAGAGTGTCCCCTATGGGGCAGAATTATCTTGGTTGAGAACCATTACCCTAATATAAATTAGTTCTGAACTTACATGTTCTAAATCTAGTCATCCTGAGAGAAACTGAATTGCTATTTTAGCCTCAAAGCTTATGTTTCCTAGGGCAAAAGCTCGAGGTTTAAGACCGCATGCTATATAGGCTTTTTACTGGGACGAGAGGGATCGGGTTCACACAGACTCACACACAAAGGCTACTTTCTTATTGAATGCTTACTTTAGAATCTGTGGATCATGTGGTTTTTCGTATTACATCTATTTATATGATAAATTAGATTTTCCAAGATTAGATCTATGCCATGATAGACCTTGCTTGGTTGTGGTAGCTAATTATCTAACTATGCCCTTGAATTGTTTGTTGACCTTTTCCTTAGCACCTTATCTACTTGAGAGTACATTTCTGGGTGCAGTCTTTGGTCTTGATAACATTCAAATTGTTTCAAATACTGATTATTTTAAAATAGTGAAGGTTTGTGGGCTTGTTTTGTGTTCTATAGTAGTTTTGAAAGAATTAACCTTTAAAACAAACTATTTTTGGTAACTTTTTTGAGGTCATTTTTTTTTTAGACCACTTTCTGATTTTATCCCTGGATTATTGATCTGTTGATTTTTAAAAAAATCTCTTGAGTAATTAGTTTTTCTTTAAAATAGAAATTTATCCATTTCATTGAGATTTTTAGGCTTGGAACTTTATAGTCTCTCCAGGAACCAGCCTAGTTCCATAAGTTCTCACATGCCTCTGGGCTGCTGAGTCTGACCCAACTCTGCAACATCTCTTTTTAGAATGTTGAATTGGCAGATCTCTTTGTGTATTCTGTAATCTCTTGTGGCTCCAGTTGATTTTTCATTGCTCATCCTGATGAGGCTTCTTTGAAGTATTAAATCTTTTGAGACACTTTGGAAATGGATTGCTGGATGAGTTAACCATGCAAGTGCTAGTGCCGTTTGAGATGACTTAGTAGAACTGATCAGTTAAATATATGTAATTTCAGTCTTTGGTATCAGGATGGTTATTCATATATTGGCAAAAATAGCCCCAAATATCTAGGATGAATTTATTTTGAAGTTTACTGACTTCAGAAGGATCTGGTTTATTTAGCTCTAATAAATGAGATGTTAGTGTTTTCTAATATAGTTTGATTATCTGAGAAAAATTAAGAATAGAATGCTACTCTAACATGTATATAAAATTAGCTCTTACAACAAACTGATTTTTAATGAATAAGTTAATTTTACTGGAAAAAACATGGACTGCGTTGAAAGTTGGACTTCCGAATAAAGGTTTTGTTAAAGTAAAGTGGACAAAATATATGAAAGTTAACTCAGTATAATTCTGCAAGGTGAACAAAATAAAGAGTAATTTAATGTTATTTAAGGAGGAATTCATTGTACTGAACTGACATTTACTGCTGGAACATATTTTTTGCCAAAACCTTTATAACTTACTCTAATATTTTGAGGAACATTTTGTATAATTTATGTAGTATAGTGTATATTGTATATATGCACATTGTATGTGAAGATATAAAATACACTGAAGTACTTAACAATTCTTACATCTGAATATAGACATTATAATTAAATTGATGGCTAGGGGCAGATAGCACTTTTAAGTTGAGCAAATAGTCAGGAACTTGAAAAACAGTGCATTTGTAAGTCAGGATTTCTTGTTCCGTATGACTTGTTTTATGGAATCTGTGGTTTCTAAGATAATAAGGTGATCTTGGAAAATTGGTGTTAACTTTTTTGTATTGAGTTTGGTTTGGTAACAGAATTATAGAATTCTATCAGAGAGTAGGGCGGATGGGATTTATGACTTTTTAATGATTCCTTTATGGTTGAAACATATCCCCACATGGCTCTAACTGGCTCTACAACTAGGTGAAATGTTTTGGTGTATATTGTGGGACAAAACATCAGATACCCTCCTGTATCACCTTGGAATGAAACCCTCACTGGGAAAGAGTGACATTACAATAAGGAACACAGTTTTGCATATTTGGGGTTCTGCCACAGTAACGTTCTGTATATACAGTCCACTATGGGATACTAACGTTAGTGACATCTTTCTGATTATGAAACTGTTCATCTTAGGAAGTTTAGAAAATACAGGGAGGATAAAGAATGACAAAAATGGCCCATAAACTTCTACAGAGTGAATAGTTATTTTGATGTGTTTTAGGTCTTAAAAAATAAATGTATTTTACAGATTTGGTTCATGCTTCACATATACAGTTGACTCTTGAACAGTGCAGGGGTTAGGGGCGCCGACCCCTTGCAAAGTTGAAAATCTGCATATAACTTTTGACTCCCGCCAAACTTTACTAATAGCCTGCTGTTGACTGGGAGCTCTACAAATAACATAAACAGTTTATTTTCACATATTTTGTATGTTACATGTACTACCTACTGCATTTTTATAATAAAGTAAGCTAGGGAAAAGACAATGTTATTAAGAAAATCATAAAGAAGAGAAAATACATTTATTAGTACTGTACTGTATTTATTGATATAAATTTATGTCATCGGCTTACAAGATGAATTGTCTATCAGTAGCTACATCAATATTGTCTCATACGATACAAAACACCGTAGATGTTATATGTATTACTAACACTAGACATCAAAAATGAAAAGATAATGTGAAAAATGAATTCGTATTTATTTATAGGTATAATGATTCATACATTGATAACAAAGAAGCAGCAATATTAATGCTTTACGGTAGCCTAGTATAATTGATATGGTTGCTTCATGGTAGCCTAGCCCTTACACTAGTGAATAAACTGTTATAAAATTATGGCATACAATATTGCAGTCATATTCACAATACAGTATGTAAACATTGTTACATTAAAAAAAAAAACACCTGTGATGATAGGCTAATATACAGTTTCTCCAATTATGAGAGAGATAGGTATACTGTATGGTAATGTAATTCTTTGAAAGCCAAGATATAAAACAGTAAGAAAACTAAGACATTAACTTTATAGTAAATATCACCCATGCCTATGTAAGGGCTGGCTATCTACTTCAATACAAGTCTTGCACACTGTGTTCTACTTGATGAATGCTTAGGTGATGGTGATGATGATGACACAGAAACGTCTCATAACATTTCTTGCTGTACAGTTATGAGATTTTTCACGTGAAGACACACACAACAGGTAAGTTTATTAATTGTAAGGCATGATGATTATTTACTGTTCCTTAAGTGGAAGTGGATAATCATAAAGGTCTTTATCCTTCTTTTCACGTTGGGTAGGCTGTGAGGAGGTGGAGGAAGAAGAGCAGTTGGTCTTGCTGTCTTGGGTGGCAGAGACGGAAGAGTTGGAAGGGGATGCAGGAGAGGCAGGAATGCTTGGTATAACATTATGGAAATATAATTTTTGTGTGACTTTTTTTGCTTTTTCATTTTTCTAAAAATGTTTCTGTAGGTACCAATCCTTCTTCCACAGTTTGCTTTAGTTTCAGTGCCTGTATCATAGAAGGATCCATCTTGTAAAAGAAGTCAAAAGCATTCTTGAATAACCAGAACCCTTCTGCCAGATTATCAATAAACAAATTTGTCAGTTTGCTTTCTGGCACTGCTGTTTTTATGTCGTCTTTCTCATTGTTTCGTTTGGAAGCATTCATCTCCTTCAAGTCGTCTTCTGTTAATTCCTCTGGTGTGGTGTCTGTTAGCTCTTGAATTTCTCCAAGATCCATACCTTGAAACCCTTCACCCTCCACCTTTTTTTGCTATATCTATACTCTTCCATGATTTCCTTGACTGGATCTGTTGTAAATGCTGTGAAGTCATGTACAACAACTGGACACAGTTTTCTCCAGTGGGAATTTATTGTTTCGGGCTTGATGGCTTTCACGGCTTTTCTTTTTTTTTTTTTTTAAATAACAACAATGGCATCTTCATTGGTGCCATTACAGACTTTCATGATCTCTTTATGGAGGTCCTCTTCGATAGATATTGACAGTCTTTTCTGTAGAGTACTATGTGCGATGAGCCTTAAAGGTCCTTTGACCCCCTGATCTAGAGGCTGAATTGGAGCCATTGTGTTCAGGGGCAAGTAGGTAACTCCGATGCCTTCGTTGTTGAACTCATGGGGTTCTGGGTGGCCAGGGGGCATTGTCCAATATCAAAAGAACTTTAAAAAGTAGTCCTTGCTTGGCACAGGGAGATCAGCTCAGTGCTTTGCCACCACCTGGAGGGGTGGGATAAGGAGGGTGGGAGGGAGACGCATGAGGGGGAGGGGATATGGGGATATACGTATGCATATAGCTGATTCACTTTGTTATACAGCAGAAACTAACACAACACTGTAAAGCAATTATACTCCAATAAAGATGTTAAAAAAAAAAGTAGTCCTTTACTGGCAAGATTTCTTGCTTGCTTGCTTGCTTTCCTGCTTTCTCGCTTTCTCCCTCCCTCGCTCCCTTCCTTTCTTTCCTCTTTGTTGCTTCCCGCTGGCTTTCTCTAGTTGCGGTGAGCAGGGGCTACTCTCATTGCGGTGCGCAGGCTTCTCATTGCGGTGGCTTCTCTTGTTGCGGAGCATGGGCTCTAGGCACGCGGGCTTCAGTAGTTGTGGCTCGCGGGCTCTAGAGTGCAGGCTCAGTAGTTGTGGTGCACGGGCTTAGTTGCTCCGCGGCATGTGGGATCTTCCCGGACTAGGGCTCGAACCCATGTCCTCTGCATTGGCTGGTGGATTCTTAACCACTGCGCCGCCAGGGAAGCCCCCAGTCCTTTTTCTGGATTGCATTCTTATCCAGGCCTTCTTGTTTTATAACCAAAAGATTGGCAGCTTGTGTTTAATCTTTTTCCTCAAGGCTCGGGAGTTAGCAGCTTTATAGATGAGAGCAATCCTGACCATAAACCTGACTGCATTTGCACAAGACAGTAGTGTTAGCCTGTCCCTTCCTGCCTTAAATCTTGGTGGTCGCTTCTCTCTCTCTTTCTCTTTTTTTCACTAATAAATGTCCTTTGTGACTTTTTTTCCCCAGAATAGGGCACCTTTGTCTGCGTTAAAAACCTTTTCGGACAGATATCCTTTCTCCTAAATTATTTTCTTAATGGCATTTGGGAACTCTTCTGCTTTCTCTTGGTCAGCAGAAGCTGTTTCTCCTGTTATCTTGGCATTTTTAAAGCCAGACCTCTTTCTAAAATTAACAAACCATCCTTTGTTGGCATTAAATTCTCCAGCTTTCGGTCCTTCACCTTCCTCTTGCTTTAAGTTGTCATGTAATGACTTTGCTTTTTTTCTTGAATCATATTAGAGTCTATAGGTATGCCTTTCTTATAGCAATCCTGAATTAAAACTTGTATTTTCAGTATGAAATAAAAAGCGCATGGTTTTCGCTATGCTGGCACAGCTGCAGTGACAGCTTCACAAATTTCCTTTTTTTCTTTCTTTCTTTCTTTTTTTTAATTTAACAATAATTCTTACCCTGGATTCAATTATCTTGAAATGGCAGTCAACTGCAGCTGCAGACCTGAATCGGTGGTATTGATACCTATCAAGCAATTCAGCCTTTTCTCTGTTTCTTGGGAGCATTTCCAGCATTAACCAGAGGCACTTCGTATGGGTAATATTGCATTGTATGACTGTACCAGTTTTTTTTTTTTTTTAAGTCCGTTTGTCCATTGAAGGGCATTGGGATTTTTCTAGTTTGTGGCAGTTGAGAACAGAGCTGCTGTAAACATTTGTGCATAGGTTTTTATGTCGGCGTAAGTTTTGCTTCTCCAGAGTATGTGTAGCTAGGAGTCATATGGTGAGTGTATGTTTAACTTTATGTGAAACTGCCAAACTCTTTTCCTGAGTGTCTATACCTTTTTTTTTTTTTTTTTACTGTCACCAGCAATATACTAGAGTGTCAGCTGCTTCACATCTTCGTGGTATTTTATCCATTTTAATAGGTGTATAGTAGTATCTCACCGTGTAGAATTGGCAGATTTCTTCTTTAAATGTTTGGTAGAATTTGCCAGGGAAAGCATCTGGGCCTTGGGATTTCTTTTTTTGGAAGATTTTTTAACTACAGACTCAATTTAAAAAATAGTTATTCAGATTATATCAAACTACCAAAACTTTGAGGTTTTCTTCATGTGTATCTTTTTTTTTTTTTTAATATTTATTTACTTGGTTGCACCAGGTCTTAGTTGCAGCACGTGGGCTCCTTAGTTGTGGCATGTGAACTCTTAGTTGCATCATGCACGTGGGATCTAGTTCCCTGACCAGGGATCGAACCCAGACCCGCTGCATTGGGAGCGTGGAGTCTTATCCACTGCGCCACCAGGGAAGTCCCCTTCATGTGTTTCTTGTTTATAGTTTTCCCTTATTATTTTTAAAATTAATGTGAAGTCTCTGGTGATATTCCTTTTTTTATTCTTCATGTTGGTAATCTGGGTCTTTTTTTTTTTTTCTTTCTTGGTCAGTCTTCCTAGAGATTTATAAATTTTATTGATCTTTTCAAATAACCAATTTTGATTCCATTGTTTTTTCCCTATTTTTCTGTTTTCTCTGGTTTCAGTTGAACATTTTATATGATTCCATTTTATGTCCTCTCTTTTTATATTAAAAAAATCTTTTAGTAGTTGCCCTAGAGTTTGCTATATACATTTATTACTAATCTAAGTTCACCTTTAAATAACGCTGTCCCACTTCATGTGTAAGGCAGGTACCATAGAGTATTCCCAACTCCCCCTTTGTCCTTTATGATATTGCTGTCATTCATTCACTTATCTATATGCTAAAAATCACCCAGTACATTGTTACTATTATTATTTTAAACAGTGATCTTTTCGATCAATTAGGAGTAAGAAAAGTGAAAGGTTTTGTTCTATCTTCATTTATTCCTTTGCCTTCACTCTTTATATAGGGTCGAGTTTTTGACCTGTATAATTTTCCTTCTATTTGAAGAACTTCTGTTATCATTTCTTTCATGGCAGGTCCTTTGGCAATGAATTTTTGTTTTTTGTTTGTGTGAGAAAGTCTTTATCCTTTACTTTTGAAGGATAATTTCACTGAATATAGAACTTTAAGTTGGTAGTATTTTTCTTTCGATACTTTAAGTAGTTTACTCTATTTCCTTCTTGCTTGATCGTTTCTGAAGAGAAGCCTGCTGTAATGCTTATCCCTGTTCCTCTGTTGGTAAGGTGTTTTTTTCTTATGGCTTCATTCAAGATTTTTCTCTGTCTTTGGTTTGAATATGGTATGCATAGGTGTAGACTTTCCCACATTCTTTGTGTTTGAGCTTCCTGGATGTGTGGTTTGGTATATGTTACTAATTTTGGAAAATTCGCCACCATTATTACTTCATTTATGTCTTCTGTCTTGTTTCTTCCTTCTTCCTTATCTGATATTCCAATTATGCGTATGTTATATCTTTTTAAAAAATGTCTATTTATTTATTTATCTGGTTGCACTGGGTCTTAGTTGTGGCTCGCTGGCTCCTTAGTTGCAGCATGTGGGCTCCTTAGTTGCGGCAGGTGGGCTCCTTAGTTGCGACTTGCGGGATCCTTAGTTGTGGCTTGCCAGCTCTTTAGTTGTGGCACGCAGTCTCCTTAGTTGTGGCATGTGAACTCTTAGTTGCGGCATGTGAACTCTTAGTTGCAGCATGCATGTGGGATCTAGTTCCCTGACCAGGGATTGAGCCTGGGCCCCCTGCATTGAGAGCGTAGAGTCTTATCCACTGCACCACCAGGGGAGTCCCTATATCTTTTGAAATTGTTTCACAGTTCTTGGATGTTCTGTTTTGTTTTTTCAAAAATTACTATTTTTTGTATTTTAGTTCGAGAAGTTTCTGTTGACCTATCTTCAAGCTTCTTGAATCTGTCCTTGGTGGTGTCTAGTTGGTAGATGAGCCCACCAATGGCATCCTTTATACTTCTGTTACAGTGTTTTCTGATTTCTAGCATTTCCTTTTGATTGTTTATCTTAAGAGTCTCTATCTGCTTACCTTATACATCTGCTCTTGCATGTTATCTGTTTTTTTCCATTATCACCCTTAACATATATTATAGTTATGTACAATTCCCTGTTTGATTTCAAAATGCATGTTATACTTGAGTCTGACTCTGATTCCTGCTTTGTCTTTGTGTTTTTCTTGCCTTCTAAAAGCATGACGTGTAATTTTTTGTTGAAACTTGGACATGATGTATTAGGTAAAAGGAGCTGAGATCAATAGGTCTTTAGTGTGAGGTTTTTTTTTTTTTTAATTAACTTATTTGGCTGCATTGGGTCTTAGTTGCAGCATGCGGGATCTCTGTGTGGCATGCGGGCTTCTCTGTAGTTGTGGCGCGCGGGCTCAGTAGTTGCGGTGTGCAGGCCCTCTAGTTGTGGCACACGGGCTCTAGAGCCTGCGGGCTTTGTTGCCCTGCAGCATGTGAGGTCTTAGTTCACTGACCAGGGATAGAACCTGTGTCCCCTGCATTGGAAGGCAGATTCTTAACCACTGGACCACCAGGGAAGTCCCTAGGATGAGGTTTTATATTAATCTGGCTAGGAGTGTACTGTTTTTAATATTTGTTCTAGCTGTAGGTGCCAGAGGCATCAAATTCCTTTAGTGTCCTTGTTTTTGTCTCCCCTGCTGTCTTTGGGTTTACCTAAGAACTCCTTCTCAGATAGAATCTGCATCATGTAACTCTTTCAGTGCTAATTAACTTATTATAATGGAGCCCCATGGGTATGGTTGTAAGGTGCTGGGAAGAGGAAGCATCCTATAATCTTACAATTAAATCTCAAACTACTGGTGGGTCTGTGTCCTGGGACTGTGACGTCTTTCTTATTTCCCCACCCGCCACCTCTCCATGTGAGACAGAAAGGTAAGAGGGGACTGGAATCAGAGAAATGCCCTTATACCCTTTCCACAGGTGGGGTCAGGACCTGGTGAAGTCTTTTTCCTGGAGAGTAGGTCTTTGTTTTGGTTACTGGTTATTTCACAGTGATTACTTTCCCTTTCCTCTCTGCCAGAACCACAAGGAGATCTTTATAGGCTCTTCACTGTGAGAACCTGGTGGGGCTCCTGGAAGTAAAACCCACAAAAGGGTGGGGGCTCCCCGGAGACTGTGGTCCCCAGAAGTTTTCTACTCTCGTGCTATTCCATACTTAGCCTCCAGCAATTCATCAGAGGCTTTGTTTTCAGTTTTTGTAGTAGATTGACTTTTTGCCCCCAAAATGTTATGTCTGGGTCCTAAGTCCTGGTACGTATGAATGTGACGTTATTTGGAAATAGAGTCTTTGCAGATGTAGCTAAGGATCTTAAGATGGTATCCTAGATTTAGGATTGGCCATAATCCAGTGACTGGTGTACTTATGAAGAGTAAGGAGAAGGAGGTTTGAGACAGAGACACAGAAGGGGAGGGCCACGGAGGCAGAGGTTGGAATTATGCAAGCCAAGGAATGCCAGAGGTTGCTGGCAGCCCCTAGAAGCCAAGATAGAGGTGTGGAGCAATTCTATATCAGTCTTTAGAAAGATCCAACCCTGATGATACCTTGATTTTGTACTCTGGCCACCAAAGCTATAACTATGAGAGAATAAAATAGTTTTATTGTTTTAAGTCACCTAGTTTGTGATACTTTGTTATGACAGCCCTGGGAAACTAGTACAGTGTTCTTACCAGTTTATGACTCCAGTGGTTTCTACTTGAGATGATCTAGTAGATCTTAGCTGTGACTCTCTGGATATGCCTGTCTCTCCGTATCTTGAGGTGGTGGTCTGCCCTGTGGCCTCAATTCTCTGATGCGTCCAAGGAAAGTCACTGATTTTCCATTTGTTTAACTTTCTTCTTCTAAGGGTGGGAGTGACAGTTTCCAAGCTTTTTCCATGTTGGAGCTGAAACTGCAAGTCAGGTTTGTTTGTCTGTTTGGGTCTAGCATTTTTATACTGTATTATTTTAGTGATTACCACATGCCTTTTTCACTTTTAAAAATCTAATATTAATTGCTACCTTTACTCCCCTTCTGTACCATGCAGAGATCTTAGAATACTTTAACTCCTGATTTATATAGCTGTTGTTATTTTAATCTTCCTAATATTTTAAATTTCCACATCCTCCCCCTCCCTCTTCCTCCTCCTCCTTTTTCATCTTCTTATTTATGTTTTTTTGTTGTTGTTGTTGGGGTATAACTGTCATATAACAGTATATTGATTTCAGGTGTACAACGTAGTGCTTTGATATTTATATGTTTTGAGAAATGATCACCACAGTAAGTCTAGTTAGCAACCGTCACCATACATAGTTACAAATTTTGTTTTCTTGTGATGAGAACTTTTAAAAGATTTACTCTCTTAGCAACTTTGCTGTATGCAATATAGTTTTATTAACTATAGTCGCCATGCTATACATTACATCCCCAGGACTTATTTATTTTATAGCTGGAAGTTTTGATTTTCATTTCCCTGATGCTTAGTGATATTAAGTATCTTTTCATGTACCAGTTGACTATCCATATGGCTTCTCTGGAAAAATGTTTGTTCTGATTCTCTGTCCATTTTTAAATCAGACTGGTTTTTTTTTTTTTTTTTTCTTTTGCTATTAAGTTGTATGAGTTCTTATTAACCCCTTATAAGATATATAATTTGCAAATATATCCTCCCATTCTGTAGGTCACCTTTTCACTTTGTTGATGGGTTCCTTTCTGTGCAGAAGATTTTAGTTTGATGTAGTTCCACTTGTTTATTTTTCCTTTTGTTGCCTTTCCTTTTGCTGTCAAATCCAAAAAATCATCCCCAGACCAGTGACAAGGAGCTTACTTACTGCCTATGTTTTCTTCTAGGAGTTTTGTGGTTTCAAGTTTTAAGTTTAAGTCTTTAATCCATCTTGAGTTAATTTTTTCTTATTTTACTCAGTGTTTATATACCTATATATTTACCACTCTTTTGCTTTTCTTTCCTTTGTGCATCCCTTTCTCGATATTGGATGTGTTCCCCTTTTCCTGCTGTGCTCAGAAAACACCTTCAGAGTTTCTTTCAGTGTGGCAAACTCTGCTTTTTGCTTGTCTTTTTTTTTTGAATTTTTGAATTTTATTTTATTTATTTATTTTTTATACAGCAGGTTCTTATTAGTTGTCTATTTTATACATGTTAGTGTATACATGTCAGTCCCAATCTCTCAGTTCATCTCACCACCACCAACCCCCCCCCCCCCCGCCCCCGTCACTTTCCCCACTTGGTGTCCATATGTTTGTTCTACATCTGTGTCTCTATTTCTGCCTTGCAAACTGGTTCATCTGTACCATTTTTCTAGATTCCACATATATGCGTTAATATACGATATTTGCTTTTCTCTTTCTGACTTACTTCACTCTGTATGACAGTCTCTAGATCCATCCACGTCTCTACAAATGACCCAATTTCGTTCCTTTTTATGGCTGAGTAATATTCCATTGTATATATGTACCACATCTTCTTTATCCAGTCATCTGTCGATGGGCATTTAGGTTGCTTCCATGACCTGGCTATTGTAAATAGTGCTGCAATGAACATTGGGGTGCGTGTGTCTTTTTGAGTTATGGTTTTCTCTGGGTATATGCCCAGTAGTGGGATTGCTGGATCATATGGTAATTCTATTTTTAGTTTTTTAAGGAACTTCCATACTGTTCTCCATAGTGGCTGTATGAATTTACATTCCCACCAACAGTGCAAGAGGGTTCCCTGTTCTCCGCACCCTCTCTAGCATTTGTTGTTTGTAGATTTTCTGATGATGCCCATGCTTACCTTTTTGCTTTTGTTTTGAAGGATATTTTCTCTGGTACAGACTTCATGATTTGCAGTTATTTTCTTTCTGCATTTTGAAAATACAAAACTGCTGCTTTCTGGCTCCTGCTGTTGCTGCTGAGAAGCCCATTTAAGTGTTGCTTCTTTGGTAACCTTTTAAAAATTTATCTCTTCTAAGATATTTTTTTTTCCTCTTTCATATTTTGCAATTTTACTATGTTGAGTTGCAGATTTCTTTTTATTTATTCCATTTGGAATTGCTGAGACTTCTTGACTCCATGGATTGATGTCTTTTATCAGTTTGGTGAGTTCATAGCTATTAACTTTTCAGATAGTTTTTATTTTCTCCTTTGGGACTCCAATTAAACATGGTAGACTGTTTTAGTATATCTTCTATGTCTGTTACATTCTCATCTATATTTTCTACATTTTTGTCCCTCTTGACGGCATTTTGGTTAGTTTCTGTTGATATTTACCTGTCTGCCCTTTAGCTAGTTTTCTGAAGCTGTATGTAATATACTTTTAAACTCATCCATTGAGTTTCTATTTTTGGTTATTGTCTTTCTCAGTTCTAGAATACCTATGTGGTTCAAGTTTGTTTTCTCACTATCTGCAGTACTGAGCTTTGTGTCAGTTTTTCAATCTGTAATTTATATCTTTGAACATGGTAAATGTTACTGTTTTAAAGTCTTGTGTCTGATAAGTTCAGTATATGGAGTTCATTGAAATGTTTCTGTTGTTTCTTGTTTCTCTAGGTACTTATTTATGATGTTTTTGCATTTTACATGCCTGGTTATGTTTCCTTGTCTCTGGATGTTGTAGACTAAAAATATTTCTTGACATAATTTTATGTCTAGGTTATCTTCTCCCAGAGAGGATTCTGGTTACTTCTCTTTTGTCTTGAACCACGTGAATGGTATGAGGTTTCCTGAGTCATCCACATAACATTAAACTGGGCTACGGTGCTTGGGTGCAGTTATTGAGGGTCATTTCCCAAAGTGTGCATGTAGCTTCTCAGAGTTACCACCCTCGATAGTTCCTGAACTCCACTGTCAAATCCTAGAACGGTAAAGCTACTGAAAGTGCCGCTTAGCCTCTGTCATGTCTTTAGAACTGGCAAATACTTTCCAGGGCAAAAAAGTAGCCCCCGTATCGTACTTACTTCTCTGGGTTCCAGTTCTCACTTCAGTTTCACCTGATAACATATATTTTTAGTAGTTTAGTCTGTCTAAGAAGGTGATTTTTATATTTCATCCAGCTTGTTTAGTTGTCTTCCTGTGAGGGTTGGTCCAGATTATCTAGTGTTCTTTTATTTTGAGTCTTTTTCGATGCCATATTTTAAAATCTTTACTACCCTTCAGATCACATAAATCCTAAAATGTGATATGTGATTAATTTGGGTTGCTTTCTTCACACTATAAAAATAAACTGTTAAGTAGCTAAAGTAATTTAAATTTTACTTTCTCTTTCATTGGTAGTCACATTTGAAATGAAAGATGAATAATCCACAAACAAAATGTGTAATCTTAAATGATCGGTTTCATAGAGAGTAGGTCAGGTAGAAAGAGCCATTAGTGATAGACAAGGGTCTGTAGACCTTATACATCCTAGAGTGTTTTTCAGGATGTACACATTATCTTCTTTTTTTTTTTTTTCCTCCCAAATGTTTTTCATCAACATTTATTTCTTCACTTTAAGCAAGCACTTAAAGTGAAGAAAATTAGTCAGTCAAACACAATTGTTTTAAATGGTGGAAGAGTTTTGTTTAGTTTGAAATATAAAAGTTAAATTTGCTTTGCAATGTACCAGTTTTCAATGAAAGAATGAGTTTTTTGAGTTTGCACAATATGGAGGCTGCTGATTCTTGGAATGATGGCCTGCATGCTAGTTTGTATAACAAACTCATGAATTAAATGAGTTTTTATTTAAACAGTTTTAACTTTTCTATAAATACAATTGTTACATACTGTCTAGTGAGCATCAGTGTTTTTAGTAACTTATTTTTACCCAATTATTATATGTTTATTGTAGAAAAATGCCAAGGTGTGGGTTACTGTTCATAAGAATGCCCTCACTTCTGACAATTCTTCTGACTGCAGATTTGGGGGGTTCCCACGACTGCCCTCATGTTTGACAATTTGCTGGAAGGGCTTGCAGAACTCATTGAAAGCTGTTATACTCTTGGGCATGGTTTATTATAGTAAAAGGGTACAGATTAAAATTGGCCAAGGGGAGAGAAGCATGAGACAGAGTCCAGGAAGTTTCCAGGTATGATGTCATTCTCTCTCTGAAGTCTTGAATAGCATTAACTCCTGGTGATGATGTATGACAACATGCAGAGTATTGCCAACCAGAGAAGCTCACTTGAGTCTTGGTGTCCAGAGTTTTACAGAGAAGATGTAGTTGACTGCCCACGTGACCGACCTTTAGTGTCTAGCCCTTCCAGAGGTAGAACAGATGCTGCATGGTGTGAAGCCCCCAAGATAATGACCTTGTTTGGTAAAGTCCTCAGGTAAACAGAGGTGCCTAAGGAACTCCAGAGTCCTTCAATAAACAAAAACACTGTTCCTAGAGATCAGGATGAGGCCAATTCCTAACCTCTCTTTTGGCTGAGATTAATTCTTTTTTTTTTTTAAATATTGGAGTATAGTTGATTAACAGTGTTGTGTTAGTTTCAGGTATACTGCAAAGTGATTCAGTATCTGTTCTTTTTCAAATTCTTATTTAGGTTATTACAGAATACCGAGCAGAGTTCCCTGCCTCTGTGCAGTAGGTCCTTGTTGGTTATCTATTTTAAATATAGCAGTGTATACGTGTCAATCCCAAACTCCCAGTCTACCCGCCCCTTTTAATTCTTTACTAAAGATGAAAGAAAAGGAGATAACAAACAGCATCTTAGATCCCTTCAGGCATCCATTAACATTTTGGAATGTAACTCTTTATATTTTTCTATGCATATTTTTGTTTCTTCCTTTTTTACAAAAATATGTTGTTACTATACCTATGTTTTATAACCTTTCTTATTTAATATTGTATTGCAAGCCTAATTATGAATGTTTAAAAGGGCAAGAATTTAACCTTATTTACCATATGGTGTTTTCTTTAGGAGAAATAAATTATCTTCGACTCAGTAAACTTTTGAATTATAACACATAGAATCATGAGTTATAAACATATCTGCAATAATATTGGACAAGCCACTTTAATACTTAGTGCTTTTTTAAAAAAAATAAAATCTTATCCAAATAATATCTGCATATGCTATAAAAATACAAAAGTATTAAAAGACTTATAATGAAAAAACAGCATTTCCTTGCCTCACTGTTCTCTACTTCTATTCCCATTCTTTAGAGGGAAACAACTTTGAACTATCTTATCTTTCAGTTTTAATTTTTTTGGCTTTTGTATTTCTAAATAACAAGTTTCCCAAGTTTCTATAGCTGTTTTTTGATTTGATACTTTCATTTTTTAACTTTCTGATATGATAGGTAACGATTTAGCTTACTTATTTGTAATCTCACATCTGTTTTTCATTTATCTCAATATGGTTTTATTTCTCTCTTGGTTACCTTTCTAAATTCTGAGTATATAGCTATACTCTTATTTTTCTTTTCAGCCAGTAAGTTAGTATTTCTGGACTTAGCACTTTGTATGGTGAAGATATTAGTACCTCTACCCTTCTCTTTATCAACCTCCCTAATCTTTACTTTATACTATAATGTGAAGGCTTGTTAACATTTATATTTTCTTCTGTAACCATAATTTAGTCTTTTTGTTTTGTTAGAGATTGATTTTCAGTGTTTAACACAGAAACTAGTTATTATTTTTATTATGACCATGTAAATATTTTTTACTGTACAGCCAAGTAGTATATATGATGATTATATTTTCAACATTGTATAGCTCTTTGCCTTTCCAGGAGTTTGTAATCATCTTTAGTTTTTCCTCTCCTTGTCTAGCTGTATTGTCTCTTTGAGTTCCAGATTCTTCAGGATAGTATAAAATTTCACAGTCTGTCTCTCACTTCTTTTTGCCACCAAATGCCTCCTAGAACTCTGTCTCTTGCTTAATCTAGACTGTTTGTTCCTTAGATTTGTTGCACAATTGCTGTCTTAGAACTTTTCTCACTTTAAGCCTGGCTCCACTATTTCTTGAATTTTGTATCCTCCTCTGTTTTGGTTCTTACTAGATAACATCGTGTAATTGCATATGTAGGAGTTAATTTTCTTTGTCCTTGTCTGTGTGAAAATGTTGTAACCTATACTTGTCTGTTGATTTGACTGAGTATGAAATTCATTTTCCTTCAGTACTTAAGTGGCTTTGCCTTTCTATTTTTCTTCTTCTAGAATCTGGTATTGCCAATGAGAAGTCTCCTAATATGATTCTCATTCTTTTGTAGATGGAACTCTTTATTTCTTCTCAGAGAGCTTTCTAGGATATGTTTATCTTTGTTGTGAAATTTCACCTAGATATGAGTACTTACTTTTTTACTTGTTCATTGTACTGGACTGTCCACAGACCTCTTTCTATTTGAAGATATGTTTCGTATAGCTTTGGAGTATTTTCTTGTATTATTTCACTGTCTATTCTCTATTTTTCTCCCCCCCCCCCCCGCCCCGAACTGTTAATTGGATGTTGGATTGTCTGGAATAATCATCTGTGTCATATTTGCTTTCATATTTTCTTTATGTCTCTTTCCTTTACCTTTTTTTGTAAAGGTTTTTTTGGTTTGTCTCCACCTCTGCAAAAAAAAAAAAAAAGAAAGACATTTTGGAAGATGCGTTTCCAAATGCTTTGTATTTTCTCATTTCTTTTTTCACAGCATTCTGTTCTGATTTTATGAACTTTATTACATCTCTTGAAGATAAAAATGTGTACGTGTTTAAATCCTTTTTAATTTTTAAACATTAAGGTGTAGAAATGTTTAAAGTACAGTACAAAGAATTTTTTCCTGACTTATGCCTTTCTCCTGAATATTTTAGTATTTTCTACAAATCAGGATCTTCTCCTACTTAATCATAATTCAGTTATAAAATTTAAGAAGTTAACATTTATTTATGGTTTCTTACTTTATTCAGTGGTGTATATTCTATTACAGTCATTATTCACCTTGATGCTCAGATTGTCCTGGTTTGGTGAGTAGGAGCCGTTCTGACATCACTTCTCTGTGTCCTTTGGCATCACCTTATCTTTTTTTGAGAACTTCCTTGCTTTCTGCCACAGCACCATGTTTCAGGCTTATTTTGTACTTTTCCTGCCTTAGCCCTGGACTTGCCTATCTTCCCAAGGATTCCTGGTTCCTTTCAGTAGAAAATGGTTTTTAGAAGATCTCGGCATTAGGTTTGCTCATTGCCATTGGAATGTTGTGGTTTCAGGCCCTTTATCAGTGGACAGAGCTTGTGTGTGGGGGGGGTGTGTGTGGTGTGTGTGTGTGTTTTATATATATGTGAATGTCTGTGTATTGAAAACCATGAGTTCATGATGGTACTTCTCATTCCCGTTTAATATCACAGGATCAAATGAAGCCTTTTCCCTTTATATTTGTAACTCCCTTTCATAGAGAAACTTGGCCTCCATTTTCCTTAATATATTTACTTATTTGATTAATTCCCCTGTATGTAACCAGTCTTCCATCTCTGCTGTCACCCCACCCTTGTATGGACACTCTCTTCTCCTGTGTGGGCTGTTAGTCCCCACTCTAGGTTGCCTCCACCCTCCCATATCTCTGCATGGAAATCTGGCCCTACCCCCAATACCGTTTGGCCTCTGATATTTCTCATTAAGCTGCCCATCAGCTTGGATGCCCTCACCATTGTGATTGGGTGCTGGCACACCCTATCATGTTGCCTCTGCGTGAATGCCTTCCTCACCCTGCCTTAGAATTCTGATAGGCTGCACTAGGGGAGCCTCCATAGATGGACACCCTTCTCACCCTGCTTTGGCTCTGATAGCATCACTACTACCCCTCCCCCAGCTTTGGATACCTTCTTTACTCTTTTTGGTCCCTGTCTTCTCACACCTTCTCAGACTCCTTCCCAACCTTGGCCTCCTCTCCCCGCACTATGCTTTTCTACACCTAGTAACTTTAAGACTGAATAATTCCGGAAGGGGAGAGGTGGGTGTATATTTCATCCAGGAGTAATTTTTCAATTTATCATGGTCTTTCATGATTAACTATTGTGTACCATTCATATTTATGAATAAACAATAAATGAAAAGCCAATTGGGAACTCTGTTTATGTGGGTAGGACTTAAGTTTTATTTTAGAATTAGTAGGTTGGGAGCTGCCCATTGCTCTGGAGACCTCTAAATTCTGGAAATCAGTAGTCATTTTTCTAAGAAACCATCACTCATCCATAGTAGCTATACTAGTTTCCCCAGACTATTTTGTGTGTGTGTGTGTGTGCGCGTCTGAGATGAACCCTTTAGTTTTTTACCTTCGAAAAAAATACCTGCCTATATAGCATTATTGTCTCAGAGTTATTGTGGTTGATAATGGGTGTCAGCTCTTCCATACAGATATTAGTTTCCCTGTTTTCAGTTCTACATTTCCTATGAGCACTCCTTTTCTGAATTTCTAGCCTTTCTGGGGTTCTGGAGAGCAGTTTGATGTCTCAGTTATAGTTTCCTTAAGTTCTCTGGGCTTCTGGCTTTATTAGTTATGGATCCATTTTCACAAATTTAAAAAATTTCTCACTAGTTCCCTTCTCAGGTTGGGATGTTTTCAGCTGCAAATACAATCCCATCTAGAATTTATTTAAAAGTTAAGAAAAAACAACTTCTATAACAAGAAATCTAAAGGTATTGGAGATATAGGGTTGGTTAACTTAGCAGTTTAATGAATCTAGCAAAGATCCAGGCCATTTTCATCTTTCTTCTCTTCTAATCAGATCTGCTGTTTTTCTTGTCTCAACTAGTTGTAGCAGTTTTGTCCATTACATTCTCACTGAAGAACATCCAGAGTCTGCAGGAGGACGTTCCTTCCTTGTGTTTTGTTCATAAGGTCAAATGAAACCTTCCCAGAACCCCTGCTTACGTTGTATTGGTCAGTCGATCCATCACATGTGTATTTGAAAACCAGTCTGTGTGTGTTTGTGTGTGTGTGTGTGAGAGAGAGAGGGAGAGGGAGAGGGAATATGAATGGAATTAACTATAAATCAACTATCTTTAGACCTTTGCCTCTTTGACCAGCAGCGTTAGTTATCCTGGGACCTACTCAGTCAGTCTGCATTTAAGCAAGATTCCCAAGTCAACAAGGTGACTTGACTGTACATTAGTGTTTGAGAAGTGCTGGTCTAGAATAGTTAAGATTTAACCCCCTAGGACTGAGAGAGAAGCTTCATTTGTAAAAGTACAGGGTCTCCATAAACCTGAACAAAATCAAGGTTCAGTGAGAAAGGAAGAAGGAAGAGGGGTCAGTGTGGGAATGGATGTTGGTTTGGCAGCCAACAGTGTCTGCCCATACTCCCTTTCCTTTTTTTTGGTTGTAGTGTGTGTGTGTGTGTGTGTGAGTGTTCTTTTTCTTATCATTTTTAGAGGAGGAAGAAAAGATGAATGGAGGTATGGCTAGTTAAAATGTTAATGCTATGCATATATGATGTCCTATAACCTAAAATCTTATACTTAAAAGAGGTGAAATGGATCCTTAAAAGTCTTCATTTCAGGGTGTATTCATTTTCTACTGTTCTGTGAAAAATATTGCCACAAACTTAGCAACTTAAAACAATATACATTTATTATCTCACAGTTTTTGTGATTCACCAGTCTGGGCATGGCTGAGTCCTTCACAAGGCTGCAGTCAGTGTATTGATCAGGGCTGGGTTCTCAACTGGGGAAGGATCTGCTTCCAAGCTCACGTGGTTGTTGGCATCATTCAGTTCCCTGTGGGCTGTTGGATTGAGGGCCTCAGTTTTTTTTTGTTATTTTTTTTTTTTGCCTTTCTTGTTCACTGTTTTTTGTTTTTTTTTTTAAACATCTTTATTGAAGTATAATTGCTTCACAACGGTGTGTTAGTTTCTGCTAACAAAGTGAACCAGCTACACATACACACACGTTCCCATATCTCCTCCCTCCCGCATCTCCCTCCCTCCCACCCTCCCCATCCCACCCCCCCAGGCGGTCACAAAGCACCGTGCTGATCTCCCTGTGCTATGCGGCTGCTTCCCACTAGCTATCTATTTTACATTTGGTAGTGTATATATGTCCATGACACTCTCTCATCCTGTCACATCTCACCCCTGCCCCCTCCCCATATCCTCAAGTCCATTCTTTAGTAGGTCTGTGTCTTTATTCCCATCTTGCCACTAGGTTCTTCATGACATTTTTTTTTTTTTTTTTTTTTTCCCCCTTACTGTCCATATATATGTGTTAGCATACTGTATTTGTTTTTCTCTTTCTGACTTACTTCACTCTGTATGACAGACTCTAACTCCATCCACCTCATTACAAATCCCACTACTGGGCATATACCCTGAGAAAACCATCATTCAAAAAGAGTCATGTACCAAAATGTTCATTGCAGCTCTATTTACAATAGCCAGGACATGGAAGCAACCTAAGTGTCCATCGTCGGATGAATGGATAAAGAAGATGTGGCACATATATACAATGGAATATTACTCAGCCATAAAAAGAAATGAAATGCGGGCCTCAGTTTTGTGCTGGCTGTCAGCCAGAGACCTCCTCAGTTGCTTGCATGCGGCTCTCTCCATAGGCCAGCTCAATAAAGCATCTTGCATCTTCAGAGCCAGCAAGTGACAGAGTTTCCTAGCAAGGTGGACATTACAGTCTTATGTAATCACATACAAATCCATCATCTTTGTCATATTCTGTTGGTTAGAAGTCAGTCATAGGTCATGTCCACACGTAAGGAGAGAGAATTACATAAGGACATGAATATCAAGAGATGGGGATCATGGGAACCACCTTAGAGTTTGTCACAAAGGATCTCTAGCTGACTGGAAAAGTAAGTGACGATGTAAATTGCACGTCGTGTTGAGGTTTCTGCTTGAAACTGCTACTGTGCATTATACTCAGGCAATCAAGAAATTTGCCGATGTAGCCAAATATTTAAAACTGAGGTAAGCTTTGATGGTACCTTTGTAATATTAATTATCATTGCTAAACAGTTTCCTTAGTTGTACGTTTATTAACATGGTGAATAGTATTTCATGAATTGAGCTTTAGATGTTTCTTTCTTTTTTTTTAGTTGACTATATTGTGGAGTATGACTATGATGCTGTGCACGATGATGAGTTAACTATTCGAGTGGGGGAAATCATCAGGAACGTGCGAAAACTACAGGAGGAAGGATGGCTAGAAGGAGAACTCAATGGGAGAAGAGGAATGTTTCCTGATAATTTTGTTAAGGTAAGCATTCTCAGCTAAATTCCTAGCTGTTGCTTCACAGGATTCAATCATTCATTCATTCATTCATTTATTTATCTATCTATCTATCTACCTATCTATCTATTTATTTATTTATGGCTGTGTTGGGTCGTTGGGTCTTCGTTGCTGCGCATGGGCTTTCTCTAGTTGCAGCAAGTGGGGGCTACTCTTTGTTGCGGTGCGTGGGCTTCTCGTTGCGGTGGCTTCTCTTGTTGCGGAGCACGGGCTCTAGGCGTGTGGGCTTCAGTAGGTGTGGCAGGTGGGCTCAGTAGTTGTGGCTCGTGGGCTCCAGAGCGCAGGCTCAGTAGTTGTGGCACACGGGCTTAGTTGCTCCGCGGCATGTGGGATCTTCCCGGACCAGGGCTCGAACCCATGTCCCCTGCATTGGCAGGCGGATTCTTTTTTTTTTTTTTTTTTTTAACATCTTTATTGAAGTATAATTGCCTTACAATGGTGTGTTAGCTTCTGCTTTATAACAAAGTGAATCAGTTATACATATACAATATGTTCCCATTTCTCTTCCCTCTTGCATCTCCCTCCCTCCCACCCTCCCCATCCCACCCCTCTAGGTGGTCACAAAGCACCGAGCTGATCTCCCTGTGCTATGCGGCTGCTTCCCACTAGTTATCTATTTTACATTTGGTAGTGTATATATGTCCATGACACTCTCTTACCCTGTCACATCTCACCCCACCCCCTCCCCATATCCTCAAGTCCATTCTCTAGTAGGTCTGTGTCTTTATTCCCGTCTTGCCACTAGGTTCTTCATGGCCTTTTTTTTTTTTTTTTTTTCCCCTTAGATTCCGTATATATGTGTTAGCATACTGTATTTGTTTTTCTCTTTCTGACTTACTTCACTCTGTATGACAGACTCTAACTCCATCCACCTCATTACAAATACCTCCATTTCATTTCTTTTTATGGCTGAGTAATATTCCATTGTATATATGTGCCACATCTTCTTTATCCATTCATCTGTCGATGGACATTTAGGTTGCTTCCATGTCCTGGCTATTGTAAATAGAGCTGGCAGGCGGATTCTTAACCACTGCGCCACCAGGGGAGTCCCAGGATTCAGTCTTAAAGAAATATATAATATATATTTTTTAAACTAAAATGTTTTAGATAAATTTCTAGTCTGCAGAATTTAAAAAAACTAGAGACCCAAGTACCACTGTAATGAATGTCATTGTTACCTGGTGTCCTGGTGGATGCTAAAACTATGTGCGTGTGTGTGTGTGTGTGTGTGTGTGTGTGTGTGTATCCGACTACCTGTCTACCTATCATTTGGGTAGCACTTTATAATTTACAAAGAGTTTTGCTGTGTACATTCTCATTTAAGCCTACAAATCTTGTGAAGTAAGTGGGGCAGATGATAACCCCATTTTAAATCAGGTGTGACATGTAGATTGAGAGGTTAAATGGTTTAGCCAGTGTTGGATAGCTAATAAAACAGAATCCGAACTGAAATTTGAGAGAGTTGCCTCTTTACTCAAGTCTTATTGTATCTTGTTGCTTTTCCAGCCCCTTTGAGAATCTTAGATCCTATTTTTAAGTTTCACCATTGCAGCAGTTATCTTTCAGAGTAACAGATACTCTTCAACTACCACCAAACATACCTTTTTCAGTAAATATTCTAGTCACCTCTGCCAGAAAACAATCAAGATTCTTAAATCTATTACAGACTAATAAATTTCTCAATAGTTTAGAGGAGAAAAAAAAAAAGTAAAGGATATCTGTGTATTGACACTTCATTTGTAATTGTCTTATTTTCTATATTAGTTTTCGTACACTCAACCACATCCCTCTTCTCATTAGTTGTGACTGTGAGTTCTTCTGGGAAGGCTAGAGTGTACCTCTCATTTGTTGTCCAACTTGCAGAGTAGTTGTTAGAATATCTGTACAATGTGGATGTTTAGTAAATATTTGTTCCTTCAATACGTTTGTGTTTATTTCAGTTGTGGTTTTACCTCTAAGTATGAACACACATACTTTATTCTGTTAATTGGATTTAAAGAAGGTGAACTAACTACATTTTACCTAATTCCATTTTACCTCTTGAAACAACTGAGAAAAGCTGTAGTAGGGAATTGAACTCTTGTTTATTTTTTATTTTATAAATTGACTTCTTTCTTGTAATCTAAAATGAAGTGTAATGCAGATGCCATCGAAGTTGGAATAGAAGAACTGCATTTAAACACAGTCAAGTTCAGTTTTGCCTTCGCTGGTGGAATGATGTAGGGCAAATCACTTAATTTCTCTGTTTTCTTCCCTTTAAAATGGTCTGTTGGTTTGTATATAGTAAGCCATAACACTGGCCTCTCATCTCTCTCTCTCTCTCTCTCTCTCTCTCTCTTTTAAGGGAAGGTGACTTTTCAAAGAAAATATATTGAAGTAATAGAACAGTGGTTAAAAAAATAAGTTAAAAAGTTCAGTAGAAGTATTAATATAGTTCTCTTAATTGTGTGCTGATGCAGTCCCTCTGCTGATACGTAGTCCCAGTAGTGGAGATGACCTATCATGGGACTCCATTTTAAAATATATTTTACTTCCTTGTTACAGTACAGCTAATACTAGAACTTGAGTTTAATGAACTGCCTGCTAGTAGAGGATGCTGTTTGAGTGTACTGGGAAATGGAGGGAAGCTTAATCTGGGATTAAAATTAACCACAGGGTGGATTAGAGTTGGAGACATCAATATGAACTCATGATTAGTTTAAAATATAAACAGATACATACAGAAATAATGTTATATGTGTGTGTTTATACTTTGGTTAGTACACACACACATATATATATATCTCAGTTCTTTCACTGAGGGCCTAGAAGCAGTGACACACCAGTACCAGTGAGTATACCCAGTGCCCAGATCTTGGTTTCAAAATATCATTCTCCAGTAAAAGGAAGCAGGGCTCCTGGGAGGAGTGGCTGATTCTATGGAGGGAACAAGGTATGCACAAGATGAGCCTGGAGCATCTAGTAGTGTCAGAAGTAAGGAAGAGCTCAAAAAAACAAAATGATGGGCCCATGTCACAGCAGCATAGGAGCCAACCTGAATGAGCTTCCAGTGTCCAGAGCGGGAACAATTTGAGCAACAAAATAACCTAGTATTTGAAGAATAAATATACATGAGCTTAAATAAATAAATGCTGATATAAATAGATTGCTGAGTAAATAAACGGGAGAGAAAGGATCAATCTTGCAGAATTATTCCGAGTAGTATTTGTAGATACTACCCCCACCCCCAAGCATCCTTCAGGTGTGGGCTGGACTAAAGAATAGATGGAAGAGAAAAATAGTAACTTTACAATGGCAAATATTGGCAAATATTGCCTTAACCAGTCTCTTTTCAGTGTCCCTTTGCAATGTTAGTTCATCTTTATTTGATTTAGAAAATATTTTATGAAGAATGTAGAACAAGATTTTATGAAGATTTTATGAAGAATGTAGAACAAGATCCATGAACTTAATGTAAGAATGTTATCGTTTTGTTCTTTTTGCTTGAGTGTTACTTTATAATGAAGAGATAGAACATTACAGGTAAAATTGAGTTCTTTGTTACCCCCTTCTCATTTTCCTCTCTCCCGACCACCTGTATTCTGAAGTTGTATGTATCCTTCTAATACATAGTTTTATATATATTTATCTGTGTGTAAACAGATAATGTTTTGTGTGATTTAGATATTTACATATGTCAGACTACACCTTTTTAAATAAACATGAGATTATGATGTGGATACATAACATAGTCACTTCTTCTAAAATGTGTTTTATAATGCTAGTTAGCTCATAAGTGGTTGGTAAATAGAGGAACAATGTCAGGACAATGGGAAAGTTGTATTTGTTTATTTTCTAGACAAGGTGAGCTGTGATAAAGAGTGTACAGTTTTAATTTCAGCAAGAAAGGGATAGGCGCTCAACTTGGCTGCTTGCATACTTGCATAGACAGGAATTCTTTTGGCTCTTAAAACCTTTTTTTTTAAAAATTGATCCTCTGTACCTGGATATTTTCCTCAAAGTTACACAGTCCTAGCATGATAGTACTTCTAACTTCTGGTGCTTACCTCTGCTTCTATCTGCATTATCTTAGTATCCACAAGCCAGCATTTCTCTTTTATTGTTTTTAGGCATTTTTAATAACTCCTGAGGAATCCATTCATCAGAACTCCTTGGGTAATCTTAAGTTATTGCTCGTCTTCTGAGATTCCAATTATTGTTATTTATTCATTTATTTTCATTTTTAGTGTTCGGTTCCCAAAGTTGCATAGGTTTAGAGTAGTCGATCCCAAATTCTACTTTTTGCATAGTTATTGGTATTTTTAGTATTTGATTTAGAAGTTTTCACATAATCAGTGGTATTGTAGTGTGTGTGTGTGTGTGTGTGTGTGTGTGTGTGTGTGTGTGTGTTTTCCAGAACTTCAGGTGTTTAGGAATAGACATATAGTGCACATATAGTAGAAATTCCTTTAGCACTAGTTAATTTTTTTAATAGCCATATAGTATTCCATTCTGTGTCTTTACCATATTTTATGGTATATTTAGCTATTTTCTAATTTTTAGTTATTAAAAACAGTGCTGCAGTGAACATCCTTTTGTAGGTTATGTGCATAGCTGAGAATTGGCTGCATCCTTGTGTATGCCTATATGCAGCTGTACTAGATATTGTCAGGTTTCTCACTAAATAAATATGCCAGTTTAAACTCCTACCAGTAGTGTAAAGAGTATCTTTCTTTAATGTTCTCGTTTGATACCATCAAATTTTCTTTTTTATTCTGTATTCTGTATCTATATAATGTCCAGAATTTAAACAGTGCTTAGTGGGAGAAGCAGGGAAAAGTATATCTATTCCGTCTTTCCACAAGATAATCTAGATGGTGATGCATTTTAATAGAGATTGCAATGCACTTTTTTTTTTTAAGTCTATTTTTTTAAAAATAAATTTATTTATTTTATTTATTTATTTTTGGCTGTGTTGGGTCTTCGTTGCTGCACACGGGCTTTCTCTAGTTGTGGCGAGCGGGGGCTACTCTTCGTTGCGGTGCGCAGGCTTCTCATTGCAGTGCTTCTCTTGTTGCGGAGCATGGGTTCTAGGCATGCGGGCTTCAGTAGTTGTGGCTCGCAGGCTCTAGAGAGCAGGCTCAGTAGTTGTGGCACACGGGCTTAGTTGCTCCACGGCATGTGGGATCTTCCCGGACCAGGGCTCGAACCCATGTCCCCTGCATTGGCAGGTGGATTCTTAACCACTGCGCCACCAGGGAAGCCCATAATGCACGTTTTTAACAGTCTAAAAACTCACAGTAAAGAAGTTTCTCCTTTTAGAAGTGGTGTAGGAATAGCTGTTTTTTTCTTAAGCTGTGGTTATGAAGCTGCTGTTCAGAAAAATGTAATATTAGTTATCTTTAACACAAGAATAGCTTAGTGTTCAGTAAAAAGGTAATTCGCATATTTGATACCCTTTATTTTCTTTTAAGTTAGGCCTTGCTTCTGAAGATTAAAATAACCATGAAAGTAGCTGACAGTGCAGTTGACTAGTTGCAGTCATTTAATAAATGTTAGTGGACTCTTCACTGATGAGTGTCGTATGTGGTAAAGGGCATAGTCTGATCCACCTGAGAGTGAGTCAGAGGAGTTTGGGGAGGAGAATGGGAGGAACGTTAACTATTGAAGGTACATTTGATAGTTTTACAACTATTGAAACACAGGGAGTATGGAGAAAGCAAGAGAAATACCAGTGAAATTGGATATAAAAGAGGTTAAAAGAAATATTTTTATTAGTTGTACTTGAAGAGTATTAGCAGGACAGTATTTGTGGTAGGGGATGCTAATGTTCGAGCTTCGTATTTATTTATTTTTTATTTATTTATTTTTGGCTGCGTTGGGTCTTCGTTGCTGCGTGCAGGCCCTCTCTAGTTGCGGTGAGCAGGGGCTGCTCTTCATTGCGGTGCGCGGGCTTCTCATTGTGGTGACTTCTCTTGTTGCAGAGCACGGGCTCTAGGCACAGGGGCTTCAGTAGTTGCAGCATGCGGGCTCAGTAGTTGTGGCTTGCAGGCTGTAGAGCACAGGCTCAGTAGTTGTGGTGCACGGGCTTACTTATTCCGCGGCATGTGGGATCTTCCTGGACCAGGGCTCGAACCTGTGTCTCCCGCATTGGCAGGCAGATTCTTAACCACTGTGCCACCAGGGAAGCCCAATGTTTGAGCTTTGAAGCAGCTTTTTTATGAGCTTTATACTGATTCTGGAGGTGCTACAGGTTATTATATGATCTGTTATTGTTACAGTGTTTTTACTTTAGTGCTTTAAAAAATAAGTGAATATGTTTACAGAAGCTGTCTCAGGTGCTGGTAAGTGAATTGCTGTTCCTTATATTTTTAAATTTAAAGTGGAATTTTGGTCCCTTTTGAAGAGTTCTCATAGCTTGATAATGTGTTTTAGGCTTTTTGATATAATAAGGAACAAGGAAACAAAAGTTATTCACACTTTATCTGATAAGTGAATAAAAATTATTCAGTTGTTTTTTCTTTGTTTTGACTTAAATTTCTAGAAATTTTTTTACTCGTTTAGAAAAAAAAGATTTAAATCATTGCACCTCCTTTTTTCTTAAATATTATGCAGTTTGACAACTTATCTTGCATTCAAAAATGTTTGTTTTCATTTTATTTCTAGATTTCATAGGTTAAATGGCTAAGTAGACATTAAATCTTTAAACTTATTTAACATCTTTTTAAAAGGTACTTTTAAAGAAAATTTAAGTAGTAATATGGGGAATAAGATGATGATGACATGGCTACTTTGGCAGGGTCTCAGTGATTCTTTTTTGTTTGTTTTTTAAATATCACATTCTGATTACTTTTGAAATCTTATTCCACTATCTCCGTAGAAAGAATATTATTTGAACGAAGGAAATGACAATTTGATTTTATGTGACCTTTAGTTTTTTAAATTCCTTACTTTATGAAAACTGTTAGTTTGCTTAGATACACCTCAGTGATGTTTTCAAGTATTAGGAGGTGTATTGGTGACTCTAGTAGAACAGTTCAGGAAGCTAACTTTATATCAGAAGAACGTTTGGTGCTTGATTTACTTTCATTAATTGGAAACACATTAGAGGAGAAACAACTCTTGTTGATATCAGAATACTAAATGGAAGATAACTTATTGGAAATTACAACAAAAACAATATATGAAACGTCAAAGTTGTCTATAGTTATTTATGATTCATCTTAGTACCTTTTTTGTTACATACTGTCAGACATTAACTATACACACTGATTAACAGCAGTTCGTTCTGAGGTTTGAGTTATTTTTGATAATACTTTGAATCCCATGTAGACTATATTGATTGAGTTAGAGAAATAGTTCAATACAGGTAATGCTAGAAAAGACATGTAAGGATTTAGATTTAGTGTGTACTCACACAACACCTTTCTCTAAATGCCCTAGGACAATTTGTGGGCGCATCAAATTCTTTATTAAAAAAAAAAAATCAGTGAAGTAATACAGGTTGAAACAAAATTCAAACAGTATAGAAAGTATCTACTGTGAAAAGTACATTTCTTTCCTATAACTCTTTCCTAACTGCCTTCCACTTTTAGGGATTTGGTAGATATTTTAAAGACTGTTTTCTTTAGAAAATGTTTTAAACTGAATTATTTGTACCCCCTCCTCCCTTTACATCCTGTTTTTCATACCACAAATTTAAATTCGAGGCATTAGTGTATACATCATGTTAATGTTTACCTTGGACTTACCTGGAAAGTTAAATTTTAATTTTTGCCCTTTAAAGAGTTAATAAATTTCTTTCTGCTAAGATATTTTAAGTTGTAGAAATAATTTAAACCAGGAAAGCTTGAGTGGCAGAAACTAGACTTCTGGGGTATCTCCTGGTTTTGCTTTGTGGATCAGTACTCATTACCTGCTTGTCAGTGTCATCTGTGACCTCATGGAGTCTAGCAGCTTTGAGAGAAGGGTCGCCATGTAGGCCTGATGTCTTTTGAGTCATACATACTCTAGCCCTCATTCCCTGCAGTACTTATCCTAAAACTCTTTCATCCTAGGGCTGAAAGCTCAAATAACATTCTTGAATTACCAAAACTAGTATGAAAAGTATGACCATCATAAACTTTGGGGGCATTTTCAGTCCACTTCAGTAAGTGTTGTGTGTCTGAAAGAATATGGTTAAGAGAAGGGTTCTTTATTTAGTGTTTTTCCCACCCTGCTTCACTTGGCTCATTAACATTCTTGTGACAGAAAAAGGAAAGGAGTAGGATGCCATTGACAATGAATGTGCATAACTCCCCCCCTCCTTTCCTATTTTCGCCTTTTCCAAATTGGGGAGGGGCTGTTGAAATAGGGAGGCCCTTTGTTAAAATTAGAGAGACAGCAATTATGTGGAGAATAGCATATTTGAGGGAGAGAATAAGTTGAGAGACTTGCAAAATAGCCCTGGTATATTATATCTGTCATTGTTTTCCTTGCTAATTTTGATATGTTGGCAGTTAGAAGGTATATATTGATTTCACATTATGGAGATTTTCTCCTGTTGGTCATTTTTCTTTAGACGTAAGGATTTTTTGTGGATATCTATTTAATTTACTTGTAATAAAAACGAAAATCTAATGACTCAAGGTAGTTCCTCCGGATCATATCTTATATACTATCACTTATATTCCGAAAAACAAAATGAAAATTTTAGGAATGAGATAAACCACTTTGTTATCTTGGAAACCTAATTTTTCAATTGTGGGTCTAATATTGACTCAGTCAAAGCTAAAACAGTGGACATATATCAAATAAATATTTAATCCTGCTTATTTTTCTTTTCTTTAGCAATATCACTCTTCCGTATCTTCTGATTTATGCTTCTGTAAAATGGAAGCACTAGTTTTATATAGCACTTCTGGAAATCCTGAATGTTAAATTAAAAATAAGTGTAGTCCCCCCCCCCCCCCCCCCCCACCCATCCATGGTTTTGCTTTCCGAAGCCTCAGTTACCCACAGTCAACTGTGGCCCGAAAATATTAAAACAGAAAATTCCAGAAATAAACAATTCATAAGTTTTAAATTGCGTGCCCTTCTGCCTAGGATGTGAATCATCCCTTTGTCCAGCATATCCTACCCATCACTTAGTAGTAGCCCTCTTGATTATCAGATCAACTGTCACAGTATTGCAGTGCTTACATTCAGGTAACCCTTATTTTACTTAATAATGGCCCCAAAGCGTAAGAGTAGTGATGCTGCCCTTTCAGATATGTGAACGGAGGCCGTAAAGTGCTTCCTTTAAGTGAAAAGATGAAAGCTTCATAAGGAAAGGAAAAAAAAAAATCATGTGCTGAGGTTGCTAAGATCTGTGGTAAGAATGAATCTTCTATCTGTGAAATTGTGAAGAAGAAAAAAGGAATTCATACTAGTTTTGTTGTCTCACCTCAAACTGGAAAAGTTATGGTCACGGTGTGTGATAAATCCTTCGTTAAGATGGAAAAGGCATTGTATTTGTTAAGATTTTTCGAAAGAGAGACAGAAATGTCATTCACATAACTTTTATTAGAGTATATTGTTATGATTGTTCTATTTTATTATCAGTTGTTAATCTCTTACTGTGTCTAATTTATAAATTAAACTTTATCTTAGGTATGTATATATAGGAAAAACCATAGTATATGTAAGACTCAGTACTGTCTGCATTTCCAGGCATCCACTGGGGGTCTTGGGACCCTGTGGATAAGGAGGGACTACTGTATCCCTCAGATTTTAATTAGCATAAGCAGGACTGTACCTCTGTTGAGGGATTTGGTGATTAAGATAGCTGTCTATTCCATTTGAGAAGGAAAAGGAAGCTCTTGCCATCTAATCTGGTTTTTATTATTCTTTGTGACCTTTGCTTCTATGTTGTAGAGGGTAATTGCTTTCTATTTTCAGATCATGGTCATGTACTGGCCATGATCAGATAACCAAGTTGTAAAATAGATATATTTCAACATGAAGGAGTAGTTTGTGAATCTTGTTGATTAACCTTTTATCTGTTTTTGGTTAGTGTAATCAGAATTAAGTATATTTGATTACCTTAGTAGATGGAGAGTAACTATATCTTCTCCAGCCTTTTTAAAGCTCCCCCTCATTTGCTTATATTTCTCGTCTTTTCCTTTAATTTGCTACTTCATACTCCTTATCCTACTTTCTTATCCTTATGAAACCAAGCAAATCAATATAGTACATTCTTACCTATATGGAGATTATCCACATTGTATTTTTTTCTTGGCCAATTTTGTATTGACATTACCTGTTGCGTAGGAGGCTTCCCTCATTTGTAGAATGAGATTTAGTTTTTTTGAGTCTGCTTTCTCAATACACGATACTTTCTCAAGTGAAGACACCTCTTTTACTGCATCTCCTGGAGTCATTTTCAAAGTCAGTAAAGGAAGCAAAGTTTGTAGGAAAGAGATGCTATAATGTTAATAATGTGTTTTATTTACTGGCTGATTAGGTAAAAGGAAACAAAGGGCAGAAGAAGGAAGAAACACTGGAAGCCTTACTAACACTTCATAGGTACTCAGTATAATTGCTATTTAAGATGATAGCCAGAGAGTAATGTGGAGGTACTATGTGTCCAGGAATGAGGGAAGAGAATAGGTTGATGAGACAGAGAGAGAGAAAGAGAGAGGGAGTTCGTGTGTGTGTGTGTGTGTGTTTGTGTGTGTTTGTGTGTGTGTGTGTGTGTGTATCTGGTGGTAGTAGATTGTAGCAGGGAGAGGTTCCAGAGGTGGAGGGGGTGGAGCCTAAAGCAGACTTTACCTTATTTGTAATTTTACTTAGAGCTGAAAGTCGCTTGATACTTTTGATAACATCTTAGTTGGCACTATGTATTTGGAAGGCTGTAAACCTGAGTTTTCCCTATTCAGTGTAGACTGTATGTATTTTTATTTTGTTTTCCTTCCCCTTGTGTGTTTTTTGTCCTCAGAAGATTTATTATACCTAATATTCATGGATTTGATTACGTCTCAGTGAATATTGAAGGTCCTCAAAATGTTTCTAGAGCTTGAGCAATATGTTGTAAATTAATATTTTTAGAAGCGGGAGACATTGTCATTGTCTTACTATATCATACTTGTTTATGTGGTTAATTTTTATTAAAAGATAACACAAATATCTAGTTATTTAGCTAGCGAACAGGATAGAACCAAGATTTATACCCAGGTCATCTGTCTCTTGAACCTGTCTGCTGTCTCACATTTGGTCAGATTGGAATTCTTTTCCTAGAGGAATAAGATTTGAACATCAAGCCAAGTTCTTGGTCTCCTGTACCAACAATAGCTTTCAGCTTTTTTAGTTTTTATTTTATCTTTTTAAAATGTAGGTAGCCCAGTAGTGGGATTGCTGGGCCGTATGGTAGTTCTATTTTTAGTTTTTTAAGGAACCTCCATACTGTTCTCCATGGTGGCTGTATCACTTTACATTCCCACCAACAGTGCAAGAGGGCACATACCCTGAGAAAACCAGAATTCAAAAAGAGTCAAGTACCACAATATTCATTGAAGCTCTATTTACAGTAGCCAGGACATGGAAGCAACCTAAGTGTCCATCGACAGATGAATGGATAAAGAAGATGTGGCACATATATACAATGGAATATTACTCAGCCATAAAAAGAAATGGAATTGAGTCATTTGTAGTGAGGTGGATGGACCTAGAGTCTGTCATACAGAGTGAAGTAAGTCAGAAAGAGAAAAACAAATACTGTATGCTAACACATATACATGGAATCTAAAAAAAAAAAAAAAAAAGTTTCTGAAGAACCTAGGGGCAGGACAGGAATAAAGACGCAGACATAGAGAATGGACTTGAGGACACGGGGAGGGGGAAGGGTAAGCTGGGACGAAGTGAGAGAGTGGCATGGACTTATATATACTACCAAATGTAAAACAGATAGCTAGTGGAAAGCAGCCACATAGCACAGGGAGATCAGCTCGGTGCTTTGTGACCACCTAGAGGGGTGGGATAGGGAGGGTGGGAGACACAAGAGGGAAGGGATTTGGGGATATATGTGTACATATAGCTGATTCACTTTGCTGTACGGCAGAAACTAACACAACATTGTAAAGCAATTATACTCCAATAAAGATGTTTAAAAAAACAAATAAATAAAATGTAGGTGGCTCATGAGATGTTCAGGAGAATACAAAATGAATACTTCTTGGCATGTTGAGGTTGTAACTACCAGTTTTTACGTAGATTTCATATTTTCATTAGATTGAAAAATATTTAGTGCAGTCTGAAAACCGTGAGGTTTTCATATGGTGTGTCACGTATTAATAGCAGATTGAAGTGTTTTTCCTTAAGTACATTACCAATAAAAATGAAGCAGTCACTATAGTGTGAAATGTTTTGTGTGTCTTCTATGATTTGTACTTTAATAATTTTCACAGTTTTTCACCAACTTAACAGTTTTCCCAAAATGGAAAACTTTTTTTCTGTTTGCAAAATGATATACCTTGTTAAAAAACACAAACAAAGCAAACATCAAACACTTCTGAACAGTATAAAGAAGTCAAAGTAATCTGAAATCCTACCAGCGGGAGAGTAACAACTAGTTAACATTGCAGTAGACATAAACACCTGGAGATTCAGATTCTTTGTTAACTTTATATGTGAAAAATACCTCCTGGTTAGTGATTTGCTTTATTTTCAGTGGTTACTTTTAATGAACAGAAACTGTTAATTTTAATATCAAATGTGTGAAGTAGGAATCCAGTTTCATTCCCTACTACCTAAATGTGGAGCATTATAAGCACCATGTATTTTAAGATTCAGTTTTTTCCCCTCACTTTTTGCCTGTTGTAAATCAAGTTTGTCTGTTTATGGACTCTTTGTTTTGTTTCATTATCAGTATGTCTGTTTTTATGCCAGTACACACTAATTTATAGTATCATATGGTTTTTCTTTATATCTTAGTTAAAAAAAAAAAAGTCCCCTCACTTTCTTTTCACTGAAGTATTTTGGCTGTTCTTGGTCTTTTGTTCTTCTCTACAAATTTAGAACCAGTTTATTTAATTGCTCTTCCAAATCTGTGATATATTTATTCGCTTGCATTGCATCATTGTGTCAGTTTTAGGGGAAAATGCTATCTTTATGATAATGAGTTTTCAGTCACTGAACATGGCATGACTTCTCTTTCATATGTCTTCTTTTATGTCTTCCAATAAAACTTCATACTTCTTTTCATGAAGATTCACCTATCTGCTGTTAGACCTGTGACTTAGGGTTTATCAAACTACAGCCCATGGGCCAAATCTAAACACCACCTGTCTTTATAGTGTCCATGAGCTGAGAATGCTAGCTAAGAGTTATGCAAATAGTTGGAAAAATTCGAATGAAGAACAGTATTTAATGACATGTAAAAAATTATATGAAATTGAAATTTTAGTGTTCATAAATAAAATTTTGTTGGAGCATAGCTCTGTTCATTCATTTAAGTATATGACTGCTTTTGCACTACAAATGGCAGAGTTCGTTGTTGCAACAGAGATTGTATGGCTTGCAAATCCTAAAATATTTTACTATATGGCCCATTATAAAAAAGTTTGCCCACCCTGACTTAGAATTATTGTTTGTCTGATTGTTTGTTTATGATTGCAGGGTTTCTTTGTGTGTTGGGATAGAGGTGGTGTTTCAGCCTCACTTTCTTTACCTCTATCTCTAGTTCTGATAAGACTTAAACTCCTAATAAGTCATTGTTACCAAAGTGTGTTATATTCTTTAGATATGTGTGGGTAGAGAAAAAGGTTGAAAACTGTTGATATTATGTTTTATATAATAAACACTGTACCTGGTTTTGGTATTTTACATTTGAGAATTTAATAAAATACAACTTAATTTGCCTATTTGCTGATTTCCCCTTTTGTAGGAAATTAAGAGAGAGACAGAATCCAAGGATGACAATTTGCCCATCAAACGGGAAAGGCAAGGGAATGTAGCAAGTCTTGTACAACGAATAAGCACCTATGGACTTCTAGCCGGAGGAATTCAGCCACATCCACAAACCAAAAACATTAAGAAGAGTATGTAAATAATTTTTTTCCTGTTTATTTAAATCAAAATAGAATGTTGTTTTATAACAGTCCATAAGTTATAGTAAGAAAAATTAGCTCAATCTTTTGTAGCAGACTACAAAAACTTCCTGCTTATTCTCATGTTACTAGTTATTGGCCCATGTACTCAGTCTTCATCTGGTAATACAGCATGAGCTGCTGACAGCGGTCTGTAGGGATCGTAAATTAAGATATAAGGCATTGTTTTCTTATTAGTCTTACACACTCTATTAAATAGTTAACACTTTGCCTTAAATTTACTTTAATACCATTTATTTAATGGAATGCTAAAATGTCTGCTCATCCTTAAGCAGTATAGATGCAAGCGTTTGATAAAACATTTTCTTTAGTGGTTAGCCATCAGAACATGTACATTCAGTTTTCCAAGGTGGCTGGCCCAGCAGAGTGCTTTTTAAGTATTCAGTGTAAATATGTTAAGAGAACAGTTTAGCATAGAGAGAGAGCACCATGTTTAAAGTCAGACATGATTTTGAGTCTGTCTTACAACCTTAGATCACTTAAACTCTTGAGTTTTATTTTGCTGCTGGTGAGAAAGTTGTAAGAAAAAAAGACTGGTAATATTGCTGTTCTCAAAAACTTAGTCTTGGAAAGACTTACTCAAAAAAGCATTAAACATATACAAAGAAGTACTACATTTATGGGAGTGGATAGTGTTTTAACATAGTAAACCTGAAGCCCCTTGAGAGACTGAATACTGACTACTATGTTCAATTTGATTTAATAAATGAGTATTTAACCACATTTATCTTCGATCAGTGTCTTTGATGTTGTGGTCCCTTGTGCTTGATGTTGGTACTAAAATGCCTTATGTACCAAGTAGTCTATAACATAAAGAAATTTTGTTTATATACATTTCACAAATGTAAGACTATTTATGATTTTTATAGTCTCCTCATATCTCAACCTGTTACTTTCTATGCTGCTGTCTATGAATTTGGCGAAATGTCTACTTTCCGGGTTATATCCCCCTTTGATTATTTTCATAAAATGAAAACAGATTTTCATAAAAAACAGGTTTCATGACACTGAGACAGACCAATAAAGGGTTATACGTGTTCTTTGTTTCCCAGTAAATGCAATGTACAAACGGTATTTAGATATTACCCATACTGCTTTCAGCCTGCTGCCCGAAGGTGGACAGTTTACTAGTTCTAGTTGCCCTCGACTCTTTAACTCTGTTTGGAGATTGGGGGATAGATAACAGTATTTCCACATCCTACAGGTGAACCTCTATAGAGAATTTCTATGCACAAGGAGAATTTTAGACCCCCAAAAGGGTTATTTATGACCTCTGTTATACAACTTATTTACTACTTTCTTTAGCTTCACTGAGCTGTAAAGGGACAAATTTCATCTTAAGTAGAGGCTGGACAAAGGACGTCAAGGTGATTTTGTCTCCTAATGGGAAAGGACTCTAAATTTTACCTTCCTTGAGAACCCTGGTCATAATTCATTTTCCTGTAAGAAGGAGAAACCATTATATAGTTGGTGCCAGGAGGCTTAGGCTTTTTCCTAAGGATCCTCCATAATTTGTTTTTAAGTACATGTGCTGCAAAGACTAAATTGGTCATTTGGTGCTAGCTAGCATTTAAAACAGGATGCAGGTTGTTTTTGCTTTCAGATTACTTTTCCAGGAAAAGCAGCTAATGTTTTTTTTTTTTATCAGATTTTTTTTTGTCGTTGTTACTGTTAGTTTGAATCATATCCTTAATTTATGGAATAGATCAGTTATTCAGAAGCTGTTCATTGTAATGTTAAATAGTAGTATATACCCTTTTAATCAATACCATTAATATTAAAAAAAAAAAAAACCCAAACCATTTTAAAGGTTGGTAATGATAAAGCCTTCATTGTGAAGGTTCAGTTCAAATCTTTGTGTGCCAAGACAGGTGCATCTGCATGTGTGTTGAATTTTGTCTAAGCAACTAAAAGGAGAAGTTCAAATAGATAGTATGATAGATATCTGGAGACTGGAATTGTTCGCTATTTTCCTCTAGTCTCCAAAGCCAAAAAGTGTTGGCCTTTTTGCAAAGTCTAGTCACAAAACCATTGAAACTTTTGCTATTGTGTGTAAGTTAAGCATGTGTCTAGTTAAGCTAGAGTGAGCACAGAATATTTTCCAGGACAAAGTTGATTGCAATAAGTTGCTAAAGTTACAGAAAAGAACCAATTTACGCTTCTCATAGCAAAAACATGTACAAATGACATTACTGTTGAGACCCTTGTAAAATCAGGCACAAAAATAATGGTGTAGAGTAGTTTACTTGCACGAAAGAAATGACATCTTTCAACATCACAATTCTATATAACATACAGTGTGGAATATTAGTAGATATTTCACTTTACATTTGGAAAAAAATTGATGCCAGTTATGAATCTACTCATGGCATGTGTGAGGGAAGACATGAGTGCTTGTAACTTTGTATTCCTTATTAGTGGGAACTCATGCTACAGAAGTGATTTTTCATCTAGTTAATAATTATTTTGAATGTAAAAGATACATTTAGATTGATACTGATAGATCACTAGTAGTTATACAGAAAGAAATGATACATGAAAAATTAGTTGACTAAAATGCTAATCTACACAGTGTTTCATTCTCAGAGAACAGTTGATAGCTTGCCTCCCAATTTTGAGTCATTTTTGAAGAAGATAATGAAAGTTCTGAATATCATCAAAATATGGTCACTGACTATATATCTTTACAGCATACATTAAAAAAGGGGTGGGGGGACATACTATTTCAGGCTCTGCTCTTTGACATTAAAATATTCTGACTTAGAAGGGGAAATGACTCACTCAAATGACTCCTCCCCAGCTGTGACCTCTCAAATGAATGGGGTAGGGTGTTTTGATTTTGTATTTTATTTTGAAAAACTTAAAATCTTACAGAAAAGTTGAAATAATAATTGTACTCTAAACATGGTATATTCTTCACCTAAGCTTGCTGTAAACATTTCGTTATATTGGCTTTATCTCTATATACATGTATAAATACATTTTTAAGCTAAATCAGTTGAAAGTATGTTGTAGACATGATACTTCATCCCTAAGCACATGAGTATTTTTTATTCGTGATGGTGACGATAATGTTTCCTAAGATTTTGATTATCTTAAGTGGTATATCTCAGCAGTATAGCTAAAATCTTGAATAGCTTGAATTTTTCACTTAATGGCCTAAGTAATATGATTTTTTTATTGCTGAGGATAAGAAAAAAATTTTAAAGAAGATTCAACCATGTAGCAAATGGCTCAGTCTTAATGTTTCTTAACTCTTGGTGATTATCTTTGCTTACTGGAGAACAAAATTGATTAAAAAAATTTTTTTTATATTAGAAAATTTTAAATGCTATAATAAAATCTGAAGATATACTTTCCAGAACCAAATGGAACCAAAAATGGACCGGAAATCTTTTTGTTGCTATCTCTGAAATTTTAGCATTCAACCTCCCAGCTTCTGAGTGTGGTATGCTTTTTATTTTATCATTTGCTGGAAAAATTAAAACAATATTCTTCAATAAGAAATAGTTCCACAATTTAAGAACTCTGTTTGATCTGAATATTTAGATCTATTTTTTAGAACCATGAAATACTTGCCATTTTTGATGACCTACATTTGAAAATACAGGATTTTCTATTTTAGTAGAAACGACAAGGAAGGTCACTTTGGTGTGTAATTTCATACAATTTGGTTTTGTTCTTCAAAAAATATAAAATATTTCTGAAAGGTTTTTCTGAAGTTATTTGACATTTATGTGTTGAATACCATAATACCTGTGGGTATGAAGACCATAAGAGCAATGTTAGTGTGGGCAGTCAAATCTGCCAAATAAAGCTGGGTGTGGATAATCATTCAAAACTCACAGTTTAACAGAGGAAAACATCAAGTTACTGTAACACAGGGGTGATAGTAATGATTATACCTCATAGGGTTTTAGAGGTATTAACACGTTAAGTAAATATTATAAGGAGTGCTCAATAAATGTTTGTAATTATTATTACAGTGTTTTATACTATTAAGAACCGTACTAGAGATATATATATAATGTGCAGTTAAGATTCAAATGAAAGGGCAGTTCTATACTGAAGTCATTGAGCAAGGTGTATTTAAGCTCTTCTTTAGGTAGGACATATCATTTACGTAAACATTGGGGAGCACGGCATTCTATTCTAGTTAGAATTGCAGCCCTTGGAAGACCCATGGAGATAAGTAAGTCCATTGTATTTTCAGGGAGTTAGGATCCAATGTGACTAGAGTGCATGAGCTTTGTTAAAGCACTCTAATCTGTAAAGGAGACAGCCTGATACAGTGGGAGGATAAAAGGCTTAGGAGTCAGAAATGGGTGTCTTCTAGTTTTGCCTCTTTCTTGCAGTCTTGGACAATTACTGCTGAGTTCCTGTTTCTCACTGGTAAAATGATATGTATAACAAGTTTTTATGACCTTTTGTGTGGGAGATGTTTGCGAAGGACTTGGAGTGGTACTGGTACATAAAAGACGAAAATATGTCCCTGTCTTTGTTGTACTTTCTTTATCCTCTTCCTTGTTAATGGCTTTACTTATAAAATACTGATTTAAAAAAACACTTTACCATTAATTTCTTTGTAGATCCGAAAAGCTATATGGAGGTTACTTAAGAAAATACTCGTTATAGTTATTTAAAAAAATTGAATTTCACGTATCCTTTTATTGACAGTTCTACTCTTACATGCATTTTCTTTTCTGCTTAGTAAAGGTTCTGATACATTTTAGAAATTCAGTAAATATTTATTGACCAATATGTATGGGTAGACATTGTATGTGCCATTTGAAATGTGAAGAATCTCCAGATTCCTTTAATTGTGCTGCCAATTAATAGGTAAGTTTAATATAGGCACTCACCTTAACTTATGAGTGAACCATATAAAAATATGGAATCATATGAAAACTTTTTCTTTTTTTAAATAAATGACTCACATTTTGTAGCAATAGTAGGGGCTGTTTAGATGTTTTTATCCAATGTGGATTTTCCTTTGAAAAATGAAAAATTCCTTTGCGGATAATTTTGCACACTATTTTGGAAGAAGGCACTCTGGAGAATTATGCTAGTGTGAAAGGAAAAACAACAAAAACAAAGCTTTTGATTAAACTATAACTAGGTTAAGTGGAAAAGAGCATTGATAGGACATGACTGTCGGGACTGCCCCCAAGATCTTTATTCTTTTTATACATCAGAAAGCACAGGTGCCCAAGTTTGTGTATGTCCCAGGTGTAAACTGCCACCTAAATGAGAGGTAAACTCTGTTGTCAACTGTCGTGTCCCGTGAGCAGGCGTGGATCACCCTCTGGCTCTCAGTTTCCTCATCGGGGCCCAGAGCGCTGCTGGGCGGGGTCAGGCCGCTGTCCTCTGTGGGAGGTCGCGGCATCCAGCCTGGACAGCTGCCAGGAGCGCATCCTTGCTGCTGCCGTGACTCCCGTGGGTTAACTGGCAGGTGTCCGATTGGCACATGAAGTGTACGGGGAGTGATTTTCCTTTTTCTTGGCTGAATAGGGCAGGCTCTTTGAGAAGTGTGAAGTTCTGGTGTCTTTGCTGGCAAAGGTTCTGATTCTGCAAAGCTCTTTTAATGTCCTCATCCGGTGTCCATTTCTGTAGATACAGCTTTTGCTTCCACTGGGGAGGGCTTTGGCTCGGCGGCCAGGCCTCCTGAGCTGCACTGGCTTTCCCTGAGATTGTTGGCCACCTGCAGTGTGTGCTCGGTTGTATTGTCTCTTTCGTAAAACATAGCACATAATAATAGCAAGCAAAAGAGCTGCACAAATGTGTGTTGCCCACGTACAAATGGTGGGGGACCTGCTCTCAGAGAAGATATAATACTGATTCTCTCGTGTGGTTCACTAACAGCTTAAATGAAAGTATTGGGCAGAGGAGGGTGCATGTTTAAATTTCAATTTCTTTTTTCAGACATTTACATTTACTATTATTTGAAGTTCTGAATAGCATTTTGTAAGACATAGGACACTGGCTTGTGAAATGTAAACAATTACGAATTACTTTTTTTGTTCTGTACTATTAATATGTACTGATTTCACGTTTTGGGGAAATTTCTGAAATGCATGGTAAAAGTCCTTTCGTCTCTATGCTTCTAAAATTGCTCACATACTTAGTAAATTTTGGTGTGAATGTCTCTTGCAGTATATCAATAAAATTTCAGTGTTTTCACAGAAAAAATACGTAACTAGGTTGCTCAAAGCTAATTGATATATATATGCTTGGGGGCGGGAGGGCTAATTAATACTCTTTCTTCACTTTAAATCATTTAAAAAGATACTCATACTCATTAAAAAGAATCGTTACATTTTTTAAAGGCCTACATTTCCTAAACATTACTTGTCTGAATAAATAAAGCTTGTTTGAAAAGCTAAAGTAAAGTTATTTTTACCTTCACCTGAGTTTGATTTTTATGTCAGAAAATAGAGCTTAAAGAAGATAAAATACATTTTAGATTTGTGCATTTTGTCTTTTTTTTTTTGACACAGCTACTCTTAAATTAGTGCATTTTAAGTATCCGTAGCTTTGATCAGGAAGTATCCTGAAAATCACTGGCTTGGAGGATTTGGCTGTGATAAATTTGTTGTGCCAACAGTGTCTTTTATTGTTGCTGTTTCCAGTCTCAAAATTAGCAGTGGATATTTTACTTTTGTATAATCAGTGGGATCAGATACATAAATAGATTTCACTGCTGGGAGCCCACCTTATTTGTAGTTGGTGTGAATTTATTTTGGGATGAAGAGATTGTAGCGTGGGGACAAGGTGGAAGGCCAGCGAGAGTAGATTGTGGTTAGCTGTTGAGAGTGTCTCCACGTACTGTTTTTGTTCATACATGCAAATCCTATGACGATAAGCATAGTATGTAAGTAAAGGTGCTACTGTTTGTTTTCATGATTTTTCTTAATTTTTGTATGTTACCTCCTTTAGAGACCAAGAGGCGTCAGTGTAAAGTTCTCTTTGAATACATTCCACAAAATGAGGATGAACTGGAGCTGAAAGTGGGAGATACTATTGATATTAGCGAAGAGGTAAGGCAAAAACGTGTTTTAGAGATAAAGCAGCAATTGGAATTGATGCTCTGGGGATTAGAAAAATGCTTTGTAAGAATACTAATTTGTTAAACTTATTTTTCCAGTTTCTTTTTTTTTTTTAATTTTAAGATACAGACTTTAAAATGGATCTTTATTGACTTAAAGTAAGGCTGTCTTATCTGTAGAAATAAAGCTTTATTCATCCTTGCTATGCCTCATATTTGTGTACTGAATTTGTATCTGTTGACTTTAAGAATAAAATAAGCTTTTTTAGCTAAAATTAATATAATCTAAGTAGCTAAGAATATAAACCTTTTCTTTGATTCTTAATTCACTTTAGGCACAAGCCATAAAAATAGAAGGATTTTTACCTTTTGCACAGCAAAGGTATACAAAAGCAGAATGTTTTAAAAAGCTTTGTCTTGATTGAATTATCACATTCAAATATTAACCCAAAAGCACTTTCCCTCATCTTAATATCTTAGAATGAGATTTTAAAATATTTTTAAAAATAACTTTTCATATCTCTGCTTTTACCGTTAAAGAAATATTAAAGTTTTATTTAGCAGCTAAAGATGCCATTTTCAAAGTATATGTTTTGATATCATATATTGCCACTGAGATTGATTTTGTGTGCTAATATGTAATTTATCAGTTGTTTATGTTAAACTCCAATGTGTTTAGACAAAAGGCAGTTCTGGTTTATTTCTACCAGGTGGCAATAATAATAGTGTTTATCGAGCCTATATTATGTCTGAAGCACCATTCTAAGTGTTTCACACTTATTATTTCCTTTAAGTTTCTAAACAACCTAAGGAGATAGGAATTTTTACTCCTATTTTACAAACAAGAGATTGAATCACAGAGATAAGTGATTGGCTTATCTACTGTTGCTGCATGACACGCCATTCTAAATTTTGTGGCAAAGAACAACTGTTTCATTAGGTTTGTTAGTTGTGTGGGTCCAGAATTCAGATAGGGCACAGAGGGATGGCTTGTCTCTGTTCTGTGATGTCTGGGGGCCTCAACTGGAAAGGTTCAAAGTTGGGTACTGGTAGAATCATAGGAAGGCTCCTTCACTGACATGTCTAGTGTCTAGAAGCCTCAAAGACCAGGACTCCCTATGGAAAGCCATTATGTACCCTCTCCATTTGGCTTGGCTTTCTCACTGTATTGGGCTCTCAGGTGTCTCAGGATAGTAGGACTTATGACATGGAAGTTCAGGGCTCTAAGTGTAAGCATTTCAGTGAACACAGTGATAGCCTTTTATAATCCAACCTTGGAAGTGATAGTATCACTTTCACCACATTCTGTTGGTTACAAGAAAGTCATAAGCCAGCAAGATTGAAGGGGGTGGGGACAAAGCCTGCCACTTAATCGGTGGGAGGACTGTCAAGATTACATTTAGATGAGCATGTGGGTTAGGTGATCTCTTGTTTCAGGTATTTTTGCGCAAGTTCATATGCCTGGCGTGCAGAGCACCAGAATCTGAACCCACACAATTTGTTTTTGAGTTGGTGCTCTTTACCACTATACTACCCTGCCTTTTAAGAATTCCTTAATTCATAGGAATTTTATAGAGTTATTTACCCTAACTACCCAATTGCTGTCAATTTGGGATTCCAGATGTAGTTAACAGTTTGATGACGCTCTCTTTGTTGTACCTGTTGCAGTTTGGTCTACGTATTTCCATCACACCTGGTTTGAAGAACTCTCAATCCTTTGGTGCCTCCTTAAGTCTGCTAAAAATTCTAAACTCTTCATATTTACTGCCTTCTATTTCTCTCTTAAATAGCATGTATTCTAGGCACCTCGTATTTCAGCTATATATTCCATTAATAAGTCCTTTATTTTTATGGTACCACATTTTTCACATGCTTTGTGTCTGGTAAACTCTCATTTAGCCTTAACTGTCCAGCTCTTTTGTCATTTCCTTTTAGGGGAGTGTTTTTTGATTCGTATATGCCTTTCCTTTGTGCTCCTACAGCATTTTGTTCACACTTTTTTTATAACACCTCTCACATTGTATTGTAACTATCTGCTAATTGTTTGTTTTCTTCTTTAGATTGTTTTATTCAAGGACAGAGATGTCTCATGTGCAAATTTGAATATTTTCCTATCAGTTAACACCATGACTTGTACATAGTGCCTGTTGGATGAATAACTTATTAAAGTTTCCTTTGTAACTGTGATGAGATGAAAAAAATTTTTTTAATATTTTAAACAGAAAAAAGAGCTTTTTCTAGCTATGATATTGCATGTACTACTGTCAAGTGAATTTTGATAGTAAATAGTTTACTCTTTAAAAAATTACTTTTACTTATTAAGACCTCAGCATCCTTAGAAGAAATTATCCATTTTTAAACCGTTATTAATATTATTAAATAACTTCATAAATAACTTATTATTATTAAATAATAATAAGCCTCATTATTTGTGAATGTAAACATTTTTCTAAGGAGTTTGGTTCCTGAGAATATTTCTGGTTGGGGTTGGGAGAGAGGGTTCAGTAGAGCCTGGCATCTGGACTTTTAAAAATAAGTGATTCTTTTTCGTACTTGGGTTAAGATTCACTGTTCAAGTAAAATAGATAAATTACTTAGTAATTTTTTATGCCATTTAGGAAGTTATATTCTTATGTTCATAAAACTTTTTCCAAATCAGAAATTTCCAAATGCTTAAATAATGTATGTCATAACTACAGACGGAGGCTCCATAGTGTTTGAAACAGTGACATTCCAGAAGAGAGCTATCTCCTTGTTGCTGTTAATACATTATTCTTGGTTATCTGATACTTTCATGAAAATTACTTGCTTCATGGATTACAGTTGATCATAAATTCTCGTTGTTAAGTGTTGCAAAGTGCTATTGATATATGACTAATCCCATATATGATTAATCCAATCCACACAGATTTAATCTACTCAAAATATATTTTTTCCCTTTGTGTTTTCTTGTAGATTTAAAGGGGTTATTTTGCATCACTAACTTTGTGCTCATTCACTTCTATGGCTCAGTTTTTCTGTGGGGGAAGTGAAAACTTAAGAGAAATTTTTATTATCTTTGAGTTGTGAACTCTTTCAGGTAGAAGAAGGCTGGTGGAGTGGAACCCTGAACAACAAGTTGGGACTGTTTCCCTCAAATTTTGTGAAAGAATTAGAGGTAACAGATGATGGTGAAACTCATGAAGCCCAGGATGATTCAGGTAGACTATTTTAAAAATTTGAATAGATTTAAATAAACTTTATATTTGATCTAGTGTTTATTTTGTATTTTTTAAAACTCTAGTCTTACTTTTGAACTAAGAGCTTAATTTTATCTACCTTAAAAAAGCACTTTATGACAGGGACTTAAAGTGAATATTTGCCTAAATGTCTAGGCAAATAATTTAGTATTTTTCCTTCCGATGTCTGCTTCAACCTGAAGTAAATGTATAGTCGTTGAGATAATTCCCGCCTCCCTCCCTCCCTGCCTCCCTGCCTCCCTGCCTCCCTCCCTGCCTCCCTCCCTGCCTCCCTCCCTGCCTATTATGAAATAATACTACTTATGTTATCTGATTTCTTTCCACTTAAGACCTACTTATATACAATTTTGCCCAGAGTTTGCAAATGGCTGAACTACTTCAGAAATAGTAGAAGTTTAAAACAAATCTTCCTTTGGTTGTTTTCTATATTCACATAATAGATTTTGTTTTCCATGTGCAGCCAGAATGTCATTTAATTATTTTGTGATCTCTGTCATTTAGAGACTCACCTATAAATTAATCTTAAATTTGTTCACTATTCAAAAGTACAATTGAAAAAGATTTTATCCCAAAGCTAGATGTAATTTTTTTTACGTCTGTGAATTGCTGTGGGATTTAGGAGAATTTTTTTTTTTTTTTAAGAGAAACTAAATTCATAAGTGGTAGTGTAGGGATAAGTAGATCTTTTTCTTTATGGAAAAGTATGTGTAGTGAGAATGTTCAGGGTTTTGTGCTTGCATTAACTAGTATTATTTGGCAGTTGTGTAACGGTTAGATAGACTCAGATATTGAGGTGTAGACATACAACCTTAAGGTTGCCAGTGTCGCCGTTTTTTTCAAAGGCAGTGTAACGTCAAGATATGAAGACTATTGTTTTAGTCCATTAGGGCTGCTATAACAGAACACCACAGACTGGGTAGCATAAACAACAGAAATCTATTTCTCACAGTTCTGGAGGCTGGGAAGTCCAAGATCAAGGCGAGCCAGCATAGTTGAGTTCTAGTGAGGCCCTCTTCCTGTTGCATGGTTGGTGACTTCTCACTTTGTCCTCACATGGTGGAAGAGGCAAGGGATCTCTCTGGAGCCTCTTTTGTAAGGCACTAATCCCATTCCTGAGGGTTCTGCCCTCATGACCTAATCACCTCTCAGAAGCCCCACCTCTTAATTTGTGGGGTTAGGATTTCAACATAGGAATTTCGCAGGGACACAAATTTGCAGACCATAGCAACTATATATCATTCAAAACAATGAGATGAAGTCTTAAGGTTGTCCAGACTGCTTCTGTACCTAGTACTTCATATTGCATTCCAGTGGACACTTCTGTTTTTTAATCTATCTAGGATGTTGGGCTCCATGATGGCAGGGACTGTGGTTTGGTCATCTTTGCTTAACTGTAGTTACTTAGTGTGCAAAATGGGAATAATAATTTTTACCTAAGAGGACTGTTCTGTGAACTAGCAAGATAGTTTCTAAGCATAATGCTTGGCAACATTGCAGATTGTTTTGAACCTAGTTTCTTTTGGCTTCTTTTTGTCAGTACCTTCAATATTTTGAAATTAAGTAGGACAGCATTATAAGGTTGTTATGTGTAGCAAATGCATTTGTAAGCCTCACTGTCCTCAATGGTGAGGGAACAAATTTTAGAGAAAAAAATTAAATAATTTTACATTTAATAGATGGTAATATTAAACATAATTTATAAAAGGTATCTAGAAATCATTGTTGAGATAATTCCTAAAGTTTTTGTGATGCATTTTTAGTTCTACCATTTTAAACCTTATTAAGAAAGTTCTCTGAAACTTTTATCCTCATCCATAATTATGGTTTGTTTGCACATGAAAGATTTATGCAGTTTTTTTCTCCTTCTCAAGAAAGTGTTGAGCTTTGAAAAAAGTCAAGTAATGAAATGGTAGAATAGGGCATGAAATGATAGAGCAAGCTCACAGACATCTAGGTTTAGAGCTACGAACTCCTAGTACCACCCCCTCATTCTGTAGCAGAGAAACCTAAAACTTTTAGAAATTACCACTTAATATTATTCTACATACATATTCTTAGAAGACTCAAGACTTCTAAGAATTTTCTGTTTCTGTTCTCATTCCTGTTTACTTTTGCTCACTACCTCTCACTTTATGGGTCCATCCTTTAAACTGCAGTACAGTGATTTTTTTTTTTTTCTTGAAACTTTTTTTTTTAACTTGGAGCAACATTGCAAAAATAAAGAGGTCCCATATACCCTTTATCCAGATTCACCACCGATTGTTAACATTTTGCCTCATTTGCTAATTTATTACTCAATTTCTATTTAAAAATCTGGGGGTCTTTTTTTCCTTTACCTTTAAGTACTTCAGCGTGTATTTCCTAAGAACAAGAACAGTCTCTTATAACTACAGTATAGTTATCAAAATCAAGATATTTAATATTACCAGTACTGTTTAATTCACAGTCCATATACAGAATTCTTAATTGTTCTAGTATACTTTACATAGCTATTTTTTTCTCCTAGACAGGACCATGCAGAGAATTTAAGTTTCTTTTGCTTAGAATAGATCCCCAACCTTTCTCTGTTTTTCTTGACCTTGACATTTTTAATTCTTATTTATTTATTTATTTATGGCTGTGTTGGGTCTTCGTTTCTGTGCGAGGGCTTTCTCTAGTTGTGGCGAGCGGGGGCCACTCTTCATCGCGGTGCGCGGGCCTCTCACCATCGCGGCCTCTCTTGTTGCGGAGCACAGGCTCCAGACGCGCAGGCTCAGTAATTGTGGCTCACGGGCCTAGCTGCTCTGCGGCATGTGGGATCTTCCCAGACCAGGGCTCGAACCCATGTCCCCTGCATTATTAGCAGGCAGATTCTCAACCACTGCGCCACCAGGGAAGCCCAACCTTGACATTTTTAAAGAGTTTAAGCTGGTTATTTTGTATAATGGATCCCAGTTTAGATTTTTCTTCTGATTCTTCATGTTTAGTTTCAGGTTATATTTTACTGATAGGGCTACAGAATGATGATGTCTCATTGTATTGTATGGAGGACACGTGTACTTTGTGTCTTTTATTATTGGTGATGTTAAATTTGATTACTTGGTTAAAGCTGTGCTGCTACTGTAAGTTTACTGTTTTTTTCCTTCTAATTGATAAGTGTCTTGTGGGGAGGTACTTTGAGACTATGTAAATATCTCATTCCTCATCAAACTTTCACTCAGCAGTTAAAGCATCCACAGATAAATTTTGCCTGAATCAGTTATTACTGTGATAGTTGCAAAATGATGATTTTCTAATTCCATCATCCCATCTGTTTATTATTTGACATTCTTCTATAGAGAAGTATTTTGCTTTCTCCCCAGTTGTTTTTTTTTTTTTTTTTTTAAATCAGCGTGGACTCATCAGTTGTTTCTTTTTTATTCACTAGGTATTAATCTATTATTGCCATTATTATTTATTTTGATACTGCCAGGTTTGGCCAGTGAGAGAGCCTTCAAACTAGTTTCTGTGACATTTAAAAAAATTAACCTTATTGGAAATATAATTTACATACAGTAAACTGTGTATATGTAAAATGTACAATTTGATGATTTTGACAACTGTATACATCCATGAAAACCACTACCACAATAAATGTGCAGGACATTTCCATCATCTTTATGATGCCTTGTAAACTGAGCCCTTAACGTATGTACAAAATTTAAAGTCCATGTGGAACCTGTAGCAAAAGACAAATTTAAATTTGGATGTAGTTCATTACTTTCATAATTATAAATACTTTGGGCATTCCTTGCAGTATTCAGCCTTCTTAGAATTTTAGTAACCTTGCAGAATCATATCTGTTAAAAATGTACTTCCTTGCTTGCTTAACCCCTTGCCAATAGCAGTGCATTCTAAATGTGGAGCTTTGTGATTATGGGGTGGGAAGTCAGTGGTTGAAGTACACTGTAATTCCTTTTTTTTTTTTAACTCTAATTTTTCGGCAGAAAGTTTTTGCATATTGATGTAAATGCCAGGAAGTGAGTGCTTTATAAGGTCTTTAGAACTTTAGTGATAAAGGCATAGAGTCCTTTAAGTTTTAATTTAAGAGTTTGATATCTTATGCATTATGACTTAGAGAATTCATGTCCACTATTCCTGTGTCCTAACAAAATATAACATCTTCTATGTATAACTGGTATTTTGATAGTCTTTTTTTAGTCAGTAAAGTGGTGTATGTTTCTGGTAACTGTTACAAGAATTACCAACTGTACATTATAAATTTTTTAATTTGTTTTTTGCTTACAGTATTAGAATGCCATATCCACTGCATTTGTTTATTTTACATAGTTTCTTCTTACACTCCTTTACATTTAGTAGAGCTCTCTCTTCTCTTCTTTTAGTAAATAAACTGAAGTATATGGGATGATGTTCATGGTTTGACCAGCTAAATTCTAGCTATTACTGCTAAGAAGATAATTCTGACTCTAGACAGTAGGTAGACAGTATTACCTGAGCCGTAGGGTAATTTATTTTTATGCCCTCAGTTTTCATTGAAGAACGGTGGTATAAAAGCTATAAAAAAGCGCCCCTATTATATTTAGGAATGTGGTAAACTTATAATCTATTCTATTACTCAGTGGTTTCTATATAAAATCTCAAGATTAGTATCTTTTTAGTAGTCAATTTCAGGAAAAGCTTTGCTTCTCTAGGGAAGTGTGATGTTTCAGTTTTTATAATGAAATGAATTGCCCTTTCATTTTGTCAAATATTCTTAGCCTTTCTTGTTTAGAGTGTCTTTTTGTCACCTTTCAGATTCCACTTATTTCCTAAGTAGGACTTGCTTTCAATTTTCCTTCTTTTTAATAAAGCCAGTGACTATATCTACTGGTATTTTATCCCTTGTTAAGTCTTCTCCCCACATCAAGCCTATAAAAATCTCCATTTTGGGACTTACCTGGTGGTACAGTGGTTAAGAATCCACCTGCCAATGCAGGGGACATGGGTTCGAGCCCTGGTCCGGGAAGATCCCACATGCCACGTAGCAACTAAGCCGGTGCGCCACAACTACTGAGCCTGCGTGCCACAACTACTAAAGCCTGTGCGCCTAGAGGCCGTGCTCCGCAACAAAGAGAAACCACCACAATGAGAAGCCCGCGCACCACATCGAAGAGTAGCCCCCGCTCACCGCAAACAGAGAAACCTGCTTGCAGCAATGAAGACCCAACGCGGCCAAAAATAAATAAATAAATTTATTAAAAAAAAAAAAAATCTCCATTTTGATGTCTAAATAGGCATCTTGAACTAAGATGGTCAAAACTGATCTTCTTTTCTCTGTACCCAAATTTGGTCTGTACAGTCTTCTTCATCTGCGCTAGTGGCAACTCCATCCTTCTTTTACTTAGACCAAAGAATTGGATTCACCTTTACTCTTCTTTATAATACCACACTCTATACTTGATTCAGTAACAGACTTTGTCACCTACTAAATAAATGTACAGAATCTGTTTTCTTTTACCACCTCAACAGCTGCTACCCTGGTGTAAGTTATCTTTTCCTGTATAATTGCAATAGTCTGTTATTTGCCGTTACCTCCCTACTGAATGTTAAAGTGCTTACCCTCCAGTAGCTGTCCATTTTTTACTTAGAGTAAAAGCCAAAGTCTTCTTAAATTGGCTATAGAACCCTCCAAGATCTGGCACCCCCAAATGTCTCCCCCCGCCTCTCTGACTTTATTTCCTACTTAACCATCCCCTTTGTTCTCATTAGTCTTCTTACTGTTTTTAAAGATGTCAGGAACATTTCTGTCTCACAGCCTTTGTACTTGCTGTATACATTTGCCCAGAATGTCCTTTGAGATATCCTTAATGGCTTTCAGTTTGATTTCAGGATTCTCCTCAGAAACCACCTTTTCAGTGAGGCCTTTCCTAATAGCTGTGTATAAAACAGCAAAAAGCTTCTATCTTCCATTCTTTAATTCCCTTATCTTCTTTGATACATTTGTTATTATTTCTTATTTACTTTCTTATTGTCTGTCTGCCCCCACATTAGGTTATATATTTTGTTTTGCTCACTGCTGCACACCTAGTTTCTAAAGCAGTGTCACAGTGTTGCTCAGTGGATGCATGAATGCATAGTGGGTTTTGGTGTACAGAGAACTTTTCAAATACTTTGTCATGTTAAATCCTCATAATTTTTGAAGTTAGTGTCACCTCCACTTTAAAGGTAAAGAAATTATAACTCAGATTACTTAACCACCGAGTGGTAAAATCACAACTGGAATTCTTTTCTGATCTTTTTACTTTACTGTTTTATTTAACATATGGGGGTGAGGCTGTTAGGTAATTCTCACTGTTTTAGCTCATTTGTTTGCATGTCAGTCACGTACTTTCACCCCTGTGAGAAATATGAGCAGTAATATGTGGGTTCGATGGCATTTCCCATGGACTCAGTGCATTCCCGAATCTGAAATTTAAAAGTTGAAGTGAGTGAAGGGAAATTCTAAATATAAATGCTGTTATTTAGTTAATTCAACATTCATATGTTTGTTCATTCGGTACATTGAGTGCTTATTGTTGAGCATAGTGTGCATGTTTATGGGAATGCAGCGATGAGCAACATAGGCACGATTATTCCCCATATTTGAAGCTTTTGGTCTGTGGAGAAAGAGAAGAATATTAGACAAGTGATTATAATTCAGCATGAGAAATATTTGTGGCAGGAAGACTCAGGGTGCTATAGATGTGTAAAGAGCTAGCTCAGACTGGGAAGGATGTAAGGGAATGCGCCCCATAGGAAGTTAAAGATTGAGATCTCAGAATGGGTAGGAGATCCCTAGGCAGGTTTGTGGCAGAGGGTAAAGAATGAGCAGAGCAGTTTCAAGATCCCGAAAGAGATCCAATTCAGAGGGATTATAGAGTGTATGGTTGGATGTGGTAAGTTTTGAGGCTAGAGAAATTGTTGGGTCAGGCTTAAGAAGGCATCACAGAACTGGTAGTCAAGTCACAGAGAAGCCTTAGAGGGGAGAGAAATGATCAGATTACTTTATTTATTTATATAAATTCATTTTATTTATCTATCTTTGACTGCTTTGGGTCTTTGTTGCTGCACATGGGCTTCTCTCTAGTCGTGGCGAGCGGGGGCTACTCTTCGTTGCAGTGCGCGGGCTTCTCATTGCAGTGGCTTCTCTTTTTGTGGAGCATGGGCTCTAGGCACGTGGGCTCTCAGTAGTTGTGGCTCGTGGGCTCTGGAGCGCAGGCTCAGTAGTTGTGGCGCACGGGCTTAGTTGCTCTGCGGCATGTGGCATCTTCTCGGACCAGGGCTTGAACCCGTGTCCTCTGCACTGGCAGGCGGATTCTCAACCACTGTGCCACCAGGGAAGCCTCAGATTACCTTTTAGATAGAGTGGTTTGGTTGCAGTGTCAGGAGTGGATTGGAGGAGAATAAGATTGGGTAGCGAGACCAGTTGAGAATGTTTTGATAATTTAGGTAGAAATAGTATTAACCTAAACTAGAGGAGTGATCATGGGAATGGAGAAACATGGGTAGCATTCCTGTGCTAAATAGGCGGTATAAAGAACTGCACCTTGTGATGATGGGATGATGGGGAATGACTGAGAAAGAAGAGTCAGTGGCTACCAGATCTTTGGTCAGTAAGCTGGGTAGATGATGTCATTTGCAGAGAAGGGATAAGTTTTGGGAGAAGATGATGAATTCACTTTTGGAGATGTTGACTTTGAGTCCTGTGGGGGTGTCAGGGCATCCAAGTGAAGATATTTGGTAGTCAGCTGTATGTGTGTGTCTGAAACCTTGAAAAGAAACTTGGGGTGGATGTCCAAAATTGAGGCTTGAAAGTATGTTAGGTGGTACAAGAAACCATGGAGTTGGATGAGATTACCTAGGGAGAATGTCTAGGATGAAAAAGGAATACAGCCTAAGATAGAATCCTATGTAGCAACATTTATGGTCTAGGCCAAGACAGAGTAACTAAAAAGAAGACCAAGAAGGCACAGAGAGAGAGCCAGGAGGCAACCTGTGAGTGAGTGGTCATCATGGGAAGGGAGTATTTCAGGGAGGACATGGACAGTAGTGTCAGATGCTGCTGCAAGGTTAAATAAGATAAGTAAGGTAAGAAATAAAATGTAATCCTGATTTAGTGTTGAAGAAATCATTAGTGACCTGGACAAAAGCAGTGAAGAGAGGTGACTGGTAAGTGTAAAGCAGTGTAGCAACATATACTCCAGAATGTTTTCCTTCTTTTCTTAAGAAGGAAAAGACTTGATCATTTTCAAATGCTAATGGCAGAGGACAGGTAGAGAGGGAGAAGCTGAAGATGCAAATTCAGAAGAATGGGATTTATCAGCAGAACAGGATTTACCCAGGAGGTGGGAGGAAATGAGATTTACATTATAGGTATCATGATTAGTTTCCGTTTATTGGAGGGTACTTCAGAGTTAGTGCCCAGAAGCTGAGGGCGAGATAATCTGACTTTTAATTTCTTCTACAAGAAAGGAGAGAAGCGAAGAATGAGGTGCAGAGTGAAGAGGTCAGAATTTTGAGGAGAGTAAAAAGGTCCCAACAGGTATTGTTAAATGTTTTGAGCCACGTATCCCTCTGGGCTTTACCGGGCTACTAGAGGGATGCATTGCACAAAATGTTTAAGAAACTCTGATAGATTGTTCTTCAGGAGTTCTCGTGTCTTATGTTCATTCTCTTCGGAGGAGTCAATCTGAGGTTTCATTTCATTATTCACGCTCTGAAAAGGAAGATGATGCTTATTGCTAGTGGGGCACAGGATCCTTGTAGAATGGTGATGCACCCTGGGTGTGCCAAAGGTGGTGGATAGAAATTTGGTGATCTGCAGCCTAGTCTCCAGGAGTTAAGATGGTGCACAATTTATTTTGGTGTCTAATTTCACATTAGCTTTCACCTTGAACTCTTTCTCCTGGTGAGCAGCTTTGTAAGGAAGAATGTTTAGGGGCTTCAGTGCTTTTACTGGTAATATGTTATATGAGTCTTTACAAGTTGTTGTTAGAGCCAGATGCTCTTTCTAAATGATTCTTTTTAGGAACTAAGGAATACAGATTTTAGGTCCATAACACACAAACACAACATTTTCTTAGGAAATGTAGGAGTATCATAAAAACCTTTGAATGATGGTGAAAGATGTTCTTCTTGGAGTAAAAAGAGGAGGAATTTATGCCAGCAACTAAAGTAGATTCCAGGTTCTTCTACTTGGTTTATATGTTTTACCTTAATGTGAGACCCATTCACTTTAATAGTGAACTTGGATTGCTTCCATTAAGTGCTTTGAACTTTCATCAGGTTTCTTACTTTATATTATTCTTCTTTAGCACTCAGTGCAGTTCACATAATGAATCTTGTTTGTTTATTCAAAAAGTAGTTGTATTTTGGGGCTCTTGGTGGTTTTAAGTCATTTTATATGGAGGCGCAAGTCATCAAGTAGTTTTTGCTGTAGAGGTTTCATGAGAAAGGGAGGAAGGGAGAGTTTTAGGTTTAATAGGAAGATTTGCTGTTAGGTTTTATGACTGACAGTGCCATACATAAAATGGAAATTTTTTTTTTTTTAAAGCTTAGCAATGCAAGGACAGTCTCTGATGGATAAAACATAGACATAAAAATATTAGAAATACCATATAGGGTAAGATTTCTGTTTTGTCTGATTATGAGACCTTCTGTTTACCCTTTCTCTCCATTCTTTTGTTCTTTTCTCCTCCTTTGTCCCTGCCTTCTCCCCCGACCTGCTGCTTTCTTCCTTCTAGTGTCTACGTTGCCCTTTTATTTTTTGCTCCTTCTATGTGATCATGCGCTTTCCTACTTGAATAGTTTTCAATAATACATCTTTAAACTTGTTAAAAGTAATAGGCCCTGAGCCAGGCACCGTTTTAAGTGCTTTACAGGAATCAACTGATTTAATTCTCATAACAATCCTATGAAGTATCCCATTTTGCAAGTGAAGAAACTGGGCATATACAGTGGAAGAGGTGAGATATGGATCGAGAAGGTTTAACTCTAGAGTTCAAAAGCAATTAGCCTATCCATTAGTACTAGATAATTGAAATATCTATGCATTTATTTTAATGATATATGCTTTAATGACTGTAGTAAAGTTTAGAATCACTAAATCTAAAAGAAACTGTTTATTTTATGGCTATAATCAAGTACTCAAACTGATAATTGCACCTTAGAATCATCTGCTGATTCATAATTGAACTCATTATCAAAAATCTTCACACAGGAGGTGTACTCAAGATGGCATACTAGGAGGACGCGGAATTTGCGTCTCCTCACAACTAAGGCACCTAGCAGGCACCCGTGGGAGACCACAGACACCTAAGGGGATGGGAGGAAACCCTAGCGACCGGTTATCTCTCCTTTTGGCTTGTTCTCCCCTCCCCCCCCCCCCCTTTTTTTCTTTTTTCTGCTGTGGTTTTATTTTACCTTTTTGCAGTTGTTTCATCTTATTTACCTTTTGCAGTTGTTTCAATTATAGTTTTATTTTTCCTAATATATTTTTTATCTTTCTAATTTTATTTTGTTTTTTATTCTTTGATATTGTACTGCTCCTTTTTTTCTTTGTTCCTTTTTTTTTTTTTTAACAGCACAATGAAGCTGCAGGATCTTGGTTCCCAGGCCAGAGGTCGGGCCCAAGCTCCTGTGGTGGGAGCTCCGAGTCCAAACCACTGGACTAACAGAGAACCTCAGATCCCAGGGAATACCAATTGGAGTGAGGTCTCCCAGAGGTCCTCATCTCAGCACCAAGACCCAGCTCTATCTAACTGCCTGCAAACTCCAGTGCTGGACGTGTCAGGCCAAACAACCAGTAAGACAGGAATACAGCACCACCCATCAAAAAAAAAAAAAAAAAAAAAAATGACAAAAAAATATGTTACAGACGAAGGAGCAAGGTAAAAACCTACAAGACCAAATAAATGAAGATGAAATAGGCAACCTACCTGAAAAAGAATTCAGAGTAATGATAGTAAAGATGATCCAAAATCTCAGAAAGAGAATGGAGAAAATACAAGAAACATTTAACAAGGATCTAGAAGAACTAAAGAGCAAACAAACAGTGGTGAACAACACAATTACTGAAATTAAAAATACTCTAGAAGGAATCAATAACAGAATAACTGAAGCAGAAGAAAGGATAAGTGAGTTGGAAGATAAAATGGTAGAAATAACTACCAGGGAGCAGAATAAAGAAAAAAAGAATGAAAAGAATTGAGGACAGTTTCAGAGACCTCTGGGAAAACATTAAACGCACCAACATTCGAATTATAGGGGCCCCAGAAGAATAAGAGAAAAAAAAAGGGTCTGAGAAAATATTTGAAGGGGTTATAGTCGAAAACTTCCCTAACATGGGAAGGGAAATAATCAAGTCCAGGAAGCACAGAGAGTACCGTACAGGATAAACCCAAAGAGAAACATGCCGAGGCACATAGTAATCAAAGTATCAAAAATTAAATACAAAGAAAAAATATTAAAAGCAGCAAGGGAAAAGCAACAAATAGCATACAAGGGAATCCCCATAAGGTTAACAGCTGAGTTTTCAGCAGAAACCCTGCAAGCCAGAAGGCAGTGGCAGGACATACTTAAAGTGATGAAATGGAAAAACCTACAACCAAGATTACTCTACCCAGCAAGGATCTTGTTCAGATTCAGTGGAGAAATTTACAGATAAGCGAAAGTTAAGAGAATTCAGTACCACCAAACCAGCTTTACAGCAGATGGTAAAGGAACTTCTCTAGGCAGGAAACACAAGAGAAGGAAAAGACCTACAAAACAAACCCAAAACAATTAAGAAAATGGTAATAGGGACATACATATTGATAATTACCTTAAATGTAAATGGATCAAATGCTCCAACCAAGAGACATAGACTGGCTGAATGGATACAAAAACAAGACCCGTACAAATGCTGTCTACAAGAGACCCACTTCAGACCTAGGGACACATACAGACTGAAAGTGAGGGGATGGAAAAAGATATCCCATGCAAATGGAAATCAAAAGAAAGCTGGAGTAGCAATTCTCATATCAGACAAAATAGACTTTAAGATAAAGAATATTACAAGAGACAAAGAAGGACACTACATAATGATCAAGGGGTCAATCCAAGAAGAAGATATAACAATTGTAAATACTTATGCACCCAACATAGGAGCACCTCCATACATAAGGCAAATGCTAACAGCCATAAAAGGGGAAATCGACAGTAACACAATAATAGTAGGGGACTTTAACACCCCACTTTCGCCAATGGACAGATAGCCAAAATGAAAATAAATAAGGAAACACAAGCTTTAAAAGACACATTAAACAAATGAACTTAATTGATATTTATAGGACATTCCATCCAAAAACAACAGAATACACTTTCTTTTCAAGTGCTCATGGAACATTCTCCAGGATAGATCATATTCCTGGGTCACAAATCAAGCCTTGGTAAATTTAAGAAAATTGAAATCGTATCAAGTATCTTTTCCAACCACAATGCTATGAGACTAGATATCAATTACAGGAAAAAATCTGTAAAATATACACATGGAGGCTAAGCAATACACTACTAAATAACCAAGAGATCACTGAAGAAATCAAAGAAGAAATCAAAAAATACCTAGAAACAAATGACAATGAAAACACGACGACCCAAAACCTGTGGGATGCAGCAAAAGCAGTTCTAAGAGGGAAGTTTACAGCAATACAATCCTACCTCAAGAAACAAGAAACATCTCAAATAAATAACCTAACCTTACACCTAAAGCAATTAGAGAAAGAAGAACAAAAAAACCCGAAAGTTAGCAGAAGGAAAGAAATCATGAAGATCAGATCAGAAATAAATGAAAAACAAATGAAGGAAACAGTAGCAAAGATCAATAAAACTAAAAGCTGGTTCTTTGAGAAGATAAACAAAATTGATAAGCCATTAGCCAGACTCACCAAGAAAAAAAGCGAGAAGAGTCAAATCAATAGAATTAGAAATGCAAAAGGAGAAGTAACAGCTGACACTGCAGAAATACAAAGGATAATGAGAGATTACTACAAGCAATTATATGCTAATAAAATGGACAACCTGGAATAAATGGACAAATTCTTAGAAAAGCACAACCTTCAGAGACTGAACCAGGAAGAAATAGAAAATATAAACAGACCAATCACAAGCACTGAAATTGAAACTGTGATTAAAAATCCTCCAACAAACCAAAGCCCAGGACCAGATGGCTTCACAGGCGAATTTTATCAAACATTTAGAGAAGAGCTAACACCTATCCTTCTCAAACTCTTCCAAAATATAGCAGAGGGAGGAACACTTCCAAACTCATTCTACGAGGCCACCATCACCCTGATACCAAAAGCAGGCAAAGATGTCACAAAAAAAGAAGACTACAGGCCAATATCTCTGATGAACATAGATGAAAAATCCTCAACAGAATAGCAGCAAACAGAATCCAACAGCACATTAAAAGGATCATACACCATGATCAAGTTGGGTTTATCCCAGGAATGCAAGGATTCTTCAATATATGTAAATCAATCAATGTGATACACCATATTAACAAATTGAAGGAGAAAAACCATATGATCATCTCAACAGATGCAGAAAAGCTTTTGACAAAATTCAACACCCATTTATGGTAAAAACCCTCCAGAAAGTAGGCATAGAGGGAACTTATCTCAACATAATAAAGGTCATTATGAGAAACCCACAGCCAAGGTCATTCTCAAAGGTGAAAAACTGAAACCGTTTCCACTAAGATCAGGAACAAGACAAGGTTGCCCACTCTCACCACTGTTATTCATCAAAGTTTTGGAAGTTTTAGCTGCAGCAATCAGAGAAGAAAAAGAAATAAAAGGAATCCAAATCGGAAAAAAAGTAAAGCTGTCGTTGTTTGCAGATGACATGATACTAGACATAGAGAATCCTGTCAGTGCCACCAGAAAACTACTAGAGCTAATCAATGAATTTGGTAGAGTAGCAGGATACAAAATTAATGCACAGAAATCTCTTGCATTCCTATACACTAATGATGAAAAATCTGAAAGAGAAATTAAGGAAACATTCCCATTTACCATTGCAACAAAAAGAATAAAATACCTAGGAATAAACCTACCTAAGGAGACAAAAGACCTGTATGCAGAAAACTATAAGACACTGATGAAAGAAACTGAAGATGATACAAACAGATGGAGAGATATACCATGTTCTTGGATTGGAAGAATCAACATTGTAAAAATGACTATACTAACCAAAGCAATCTGCAGATTCAATGCAATCCCTATCAAATTACCAATGGCATTTTTCACAGAACTAGAACAAAAATTTTCACAATTTGTATGGAAACACAAAAGACACCTAATAGCCAAAACAATCTTGAGAAAGAAAAACGGAACTGGAGGGATCAGGCTCCTGGACTTCAGACTATACTACAAAGCTACAGTAATCAAGACACAGAAACAGAAATATATATCAGTGGAACAGGATAGAAAGCCCAGAGATAACCCCATGCACATATGGTCACCTTATTTTTGATAAAGCAGGCAAGAATATACAATGGAGAAAAGGCAGCCTCTTCAGTAAGTGGTGCTGGGAAAACTGGACAGCTACATGTAAAAGAATGAAATTACAACACTCCCTAACACCATACACAAAAATAAACTCAAAATGGATTAAAGACCTAAATGTACAGCCAGACAGTATAAAACTCTTAGGGGAAAGCATAGGCAGAACACTCTATGACATAAATCACAGCAAGATCCTTTTTGACCCACCTCCTAGAGAAATGGAAATAAAAACAAAAATAAGCAAATGGGACCTAATGAAACTTAAAAGCTTTTGCGCAGCAAAGGGCACCATAAAAAGACAAAAAAACCCTCAGAATGGGAGAAAATATTTGCAAACAAAGCAACTGACAAAGGATTAATCTCCAAAATAAACAAGCAGCTCATGCAGCTCAATATCAAAAAAACAATACAATGCAAAAATGGGCAGAAGACCTAAATAGACATTTCTCTAAAGAAGATATACAGATTGCCAATAAACACATGGAAAGATGCTCAACATCACTAATCATTAGAGAAATGGAAATCAAAACTACAATGAGGCATCACCTCACAGTGGTCAGAATGGCCATCATCAAAAAATCTACAAACAGTAAATGTTGGAGAGTGTGTGAAGAAAAGGGAACCCTCTTGCACTGTTGGTGGGAATGTAAATTGATACAGCCACTATGGAGAACAGTATGGAGGCTCCTTAAAAAACTAAACATAGAACTACCGTATGACCCCGCAATCCCACTACTGGGCATATACGCTGAGAAAACCATAATTCCAAAGAGTCACGTACCACAATGTTCTTTGCAGCAAGCACTATTTACAATAGCCAGCACATGGAAGCAACCTAAGTGTCTGTCGACAGATGAACGGATGAAGAATACATGGTACATATATACAATGGACTATTACTCAGCCATAAAAAGAAACGAAATTTAGTTATTTGTAGGGAGGTGGATGGACCTAGAGTCTGTCATATAGAGTGAAGTAAGTTCAGAAAGAGAAAAACAAATACCATATGCTAACATATATACGGAATCTTAAAAAAAAAAAAAATGGTTCTGATGAATCTAGGGGCAGGATAGGAATAAAGACACAGACGTAGAGAATGAACTTGAGGACACAGGGAAGGGGAAGGGTAAGCTGGGATGAAGTGAGAGAGTGGCATGGACATATATACACTACCAAATGTAAAATAGATAGCTAGTGGGAAGCAGCTGCATGGCACAGGGAGATAAGCTCGGTGCTTTGCAACCACCTAGAGGGGTGGGATGAGGATTTGAGGTTGGGGATATGGGGATATACGTATGCATATGGCTGATTCACTTTGTTATACAGCAGAAACTAACACAACACTGTAAAGCAATTATACTCCAATAAAGATGTTAAAAAGAGAAAAAAAATCTTGACACAAAGAAAATTCCCTATGTGGGTTCACTCGTGAATTCTGTCAAGCATTTAATCTTCCACAAATTCTTTCAGATTTCTTAGGTCTGTATGACTTTAGGAATTGTAACACTTTATCTCGTGAAGATAAACACAGAAATCCTCAACAAAATATTAGCACATCAAATCTAGCAAAATATGTAAATGTTAATACATTATGACTAATGCGGTTTATTCTATGCATTCAATAGTTGATATAATCTAACATATTAAAAAGTTTAAAGGAGAAAAACCATATGGTCATCTCAGTAGATGCAGAAAGACTTTTACGTATTCAACACTTATGATAAAAACTCTTCATGATAGCAAGAGAAGGGAACTTTCTAAATTGGATAAAGTTCATCTATGAAGAACCAGCTAACGTTCTTAATGGTAGGTAAATAGTGATATACCTGTCTGATGGAATACCTATTAGTGATAAAAAGGAATGAAGTGTGGATGCATGGAACACATATTACACTTAGCAAAAGAAGGAGACACAAAAGACTTATGTGCTGTATGTTTAATTTATATGAAACTTTTGAAAAGGACATACCTATACTGACAGAATGAAGATCAGAAGTTTCTTGCGACTTGAGGGTAGGAAGAATTGACTGGGACCGTGTGTAAGTGTCGTTTTCAGGGTGACAGGGATATTCTGTATCTGGATTATTGTGGTTACATGGTGCATACATTTGTCAAAAATTATTGTAATATCCATTTAAAATGGGTTCATTTTACTGTATGTAAGCTTTCTTTGAGTAAAATTTATTTAAAAATATATCACCAAAAATACACGTGGCTTGGGCTAACGTTGCAAGTGGTTAGGGTAGATCACTGTACGTGTTAGCATTACATTTCTTAAGTTCATAAAGGTTGTTTCTGTTAACTTCTTCTCAAATAGTTTCAAATGTGTGATTAGAGGCTTTTGTTGTCTGAGTCATTATGTTAAAATATTTAGGACTGGTTTTGGGGTCATCTGGAATTCAGTTCAAATGTTGGCTTTGTTACTACTTGTATGGCCTTGGGAAAGTTCTGAATAACTGCCCATTTTACTTATTTTGAAAATGAGGAATAATAGTGCTTAATGTTAAGCCTGTGGGTGATTATGTAAATTAGATATAATTCATGTATAGTGCTCAACAAATAGCTGGCACAGATTAAGCCCTGAATAAGTGGTAACTACCATTTTTATTATTACCTCTGTTGTTCTTAACCATTAAACTTCAACAGACTGCTTAATTAAATGAACTGAAATCATGTATTTTTCCCTACCCCTCAGCCCTCATTCTGAAATGTTTCTGGAATCTTCTTGGATGATTACTGTAGAACTTTTTTCTTAGATTATTAATTACTTCATCCCTGAGTTAAAATGACAGGCCTTGAACTGTGAACTTTTTAAAATAAAAACTTGCTAATATTTCCAGTTTTTATATTCAGAAGATCACCCTAATTTTGATCAGTTTGGGTCATGTAACTTTTTTAAATGATTAACTTTATCTCTTTAATGTTTCTGTCTTACATTATTTCATCTTTGTGCAGGAGCTGTAAATTTTGATATGCTCTTCTTAAGGACCTAGTATACTATGCTTTCCTGGATTTCCGATTAGCATTTTACTAATTAGGAATACCTAAAGTTGTTTTAAACAACATTTTTTAAAAAATCAGTATAAAGTACATCTTATTCTTTCGGATATTTTAATACTCATTTTATTATATTTATACCATTTTATACCATATTATTTTATACCATTTTTTATTAGGAGGTATAGAATATAAATACTGTGGAAGGGGAATGTCAAGGTTTTTGTGATTTTAGGTGTCATTCTTTAAAAACAAATTATCCTTTCAGAAACTGTTTTGACTGGGTCTACCTCACCTTTACCTTCTCCGGGAAATGGGAACGAAACTGCACCTGGATCAGTTACCCAGCCAAAGAAAATCCGAGGAGTTGGATTTGGAGATATATTTAAAGAAGGCTCTGTGAAACTTAGGACAAGAACATCCAGTAGTGAAACAGAAGAGAAAAAACCAGAGAAGGTAGTAATGATGAGCTTTCCTTAGATTAACCCCATTCATTCTCTCATTAAGCTTTTTTAAAAAAAGTTAGTTTGCAACTGTGTTACCTTTTCTTTTTTGAGATTGCCAATAATAGATTATGAATGAGAAGACTGTGAGAAACTGTTTTCAAGTTTAAGTGACTTACTTTAATGTTTACGTTTGATTCTTATAAAATTGGATTTTGGGGGGTAAATTTAACACAAACTTTTCTTAGTGGAAACTTTAGAGTTTTTAGTTATCAGAGTGTAAAAATAGAAAAGGCAAGTTTTTGTTTTCCTTTTAAAGCTAAAATTATATGTTTTTCTTTCAATTTGAAGTAGGCTTAAAATGGGCCATTTTAAAGGGAATTCTCAGTGAGATATTAAGTTAATTAGGCGCTGCTTAACTTTACTCTGGGTTGTCAGCGATGGCGAAATCTAATTGCTAGCCCTAGTTGTATGGAGGACTTCATTTTTTGTTAGCGTTTCACTGGCATTGTGAAGTAAATCAAAGTGAACGTACCATACTAATAAGAGATTTTAAAATAAACTGTTAAGTTTCTATTTTGTGGGGGAAATAGCTATAATCCTTAGAATATAGTCTTCCCTGGTGTTAACACCTTGGAGATTAGATTGAGTACTTCACATAGGTGGCTTGTCCCTTGACTTTTAAAGCATTGTTTCCCTTGTAGTGCTCATTTGTATGTCTTATTTAACTCTGTAAGATTTTAAAATAGTTTAGTATTTACTTGCCTTTTTTAGTTACATTTCACTTAGAAGACTGTTTTGGTTGGTGAAATATATTCTGATGTTTTCTCCTAAAATGGTTAGTTTCAACATTTTTTTTTTCCTTTCCCAGCTTGTTACATATTTTCTCATGTAATAATAATTTGGGTTCAGGAAAGAGAACTTGTACTTTCTGTCCTGCCCTCTCCTAGCTCTGTGACTGTCTGGCATTAAGATTATGGGCCTAATTAATTCTTGGTTTTAAAGGTAAAGATTAGAGTTCTTGTTGTTGGAATAGTGCTGTATAGTCATGTAATAGCTAGGAATGTCTAGAAGCAATGTCTGCATTATGAGGGACATTAAGCTAGATGATCTGGGGTCGCTTTCTAACTCTGAAGCTTATGATTATATTGAATAACTTTATTTGATTAATGATTACACTGGTTATCTTTCATTTGCCATTTTTAACGTCCACTAAAGAGTCGTTGTTAATGAGAGTAGTCTCAGGGTTACCGTATAGGATGGCCTTGGAAGGCTTCCTTTGATCACTGATCTAGGAATTGATAAAGTAGGGAGCACATTTGCTATGTTTGTAAGACCAGATTGGAAGATATGATGGTTAAAATTAGGAGAAATTAAAGTGAGCATCTTAAAAGATAACTAGAACACACAATGATAGGTAAATTAGCAGTATGTTCAGATTTTTAACTAGTGAAATCCAGGGTCAAATGTAGTGTTACTTCTGAGGACAGAACTCAAGGAAACACTAGTACAAGATGAAGGACATACTGTAGTCAATTACAGTGGAAAATTGCCTCCTAGACTATATATTGTTACAACGGGTTGTAACATTACCTAAATGTTTTCATTCTCATAGCAGCAGTAAGTATAAAGACTTTATTTTATACTCTGTCTCATTGTAAGGAAGTTTAATGCAGTTGTTTAAGAGCCCACCTTCTGGAGTCAGACTTTCTAGGTTCAAGTCTGAGCTCCACTACTAAATTATTTTTATTGTGGGCAAATTGCCTAACTGCCTCCTAACCCATGAAAGGAGTGGATGATAGTGCCTACTTTATGCAGATTGTTCTAAGGATTAAGTTACAATGTATGTAAAGTGCTTATTAGCTCAGAGATTGGTACGTGGTAAATTTTCAAATGCTATTTTTATTTATTTTAGAGGTTCTAAAATACATCGCAGTATTAAGGGTATCAGAGTATGTTTATTGTCCTTAAGATAGGGAGTTTTAAAAACTAGACGTTCTGGGCTATCATTTAAGTAGCTTTTCAATTATTTATCTTTTTCATGGCAGTTTTCAGTCACATTACTAACCTGGCTATAAGTACCATTAGGGAGAGCTAGATAACTGTTAATGGAAATTTTGTTTAACATTATTAGCTTTGTTCTAACTTAAAATAATTGACACCATCCTTTCTATTCTAGCCCTTAATCACACAGTCACTAGGATCCAAAACTCAGAGTGTGGAGATAACAAAAACAGACACTGAAAGTAAAATTAAAGGTAAGTGTTTGAATGAAATTTTCATATTAGGAATGAAGCATGCTCAAATATATTATTAGATTTGTTGAAGACGTTTGTTACATTGTACTACTTCATTAGAGTGTTAAATCCTCCTAGATGTAAGCACCATGAGGTCAAGGATTTTTGTATGTTTTGTACACTGATGTATCTGATACAGTTAGAACTGTGCCTAGAACATAGTAGGCATGTAGTAACTATTTGAATGAATGATTAATGAAATTGTTACTTAATTCAACATATAGTATTGGCCAAAATTATTGAAATCATTTCTAGAAGCTTCTAGTGTACATTTCTTTAGACAAAATAGAGGCTTAAGTATTTGTTGAAAGAACCAATTGATAGAAGCTTCATTATTTACATTTTTCATTTTAGCTAAAGAATATTGTAGAACGTTGTTTGCCTATGAAGGTACTAATGAAGATGAACTTACTTTTAAAGAAGGGGAGATAATACAGTTGATAAGTAAGGTAAGACTTTTCTCAGTTTTCAGTGAATCACTTAATTTATTCATAGAAATATTTTTCAGTAGTCTTGCATTCCCACTAGAATGTAAGTTCTAGAAGGGCTGTGACTTTGTCTTGTTTATTTCTGTGACCTGAGAACCTGGCACGTAGTAAGTGATCAGAAAGGTTTTTTAAGCAAATGTTTATTGTCTGTCTTTGTTATAATTGATGTATTGGAAATTATTTTTACCATCAAGTTGTGTTTTTTCTCTAACCACACCCCCCAACCCCCCAGGGTTCTGTTCCTATTTTACCTCATTGCATTTTTTGCCCCACCTAATGTTTGTTGTAGTGTTTGTAATATAAAAAGAAAAAGAAGAAAAATAGGGAAACAACTTAAATGTCCATCAATATGTAAATGGTTATGAAATGTCATACTATGGAAAATGATGCAGCTATTTCAAAGAATGAGATAGTTTTATAACTTGGAATGAATTAAGGAAAAAGAAAACCCTACAGTATTGGGGTGTGGGCAGAGTCCTGTAATAACTGTAATAGAGAAATGTTAAAGTATTTGTTTTTGCTATATCCCTTTAAATTAATTTTTGAAATTTCTCCCGTTGTTTCAGATTGACTTAACAGATTGTTTAGTGTATGTAATTAAAAGAAGTTTTTTCATTGAAGTATAATTGACTTACCACACTATGTTAGTTCCCAGTGTACAACATAGTGGTTTGATATTTCTATACATCTGTTATTTCTAGTTACCATCTGTCACCAGACAAAGTTATTGCAATATTATTGACTGTGCTCCCAATGTTGTACATTTCATCCCTGTGACTCATTTACTTTGTAACTGGAAATTTGTACCTCTTAAGCTCCCTCACCTCTTTTACTCATCCCTCCCAACCTCTTCCCCTCTGCCAACCACCGGTATGTTTTCTGTATCTGTGAGCCTGTTTCTGTTTTATTATGTTTGTTCATTCCTTGTGTTTTATAGATTCCACGTATAAGTGAGACGGTATTTGTCTTTCTTATTTCACTTAGCATAATACCCTTGATGTCCATGCATGTTGTCACAAATGGCAACATTTTATTCTTTTTTGTGGCAGAGTCATATTACATTGTAATATACATTATATAAAACATATATATGCATATATACATATATATACATGGTAATGTACACTATATATATATATATGAAACACATCTTTATTTAAGATGCTTACTGATGGATATTTAAGTTGCTTACATATCTGGGCTATTGTAAAGAATGCTGCCGTGAACATAAAGGTGCGTATCTTTTCGAATTAGTGTTTTTGTTTTTGGAAAAATACCAAGAATTAGAGTTGCTGGATCATATGATAGTTCTATTTTTAATTTTTGAGAGGTCTCCATTCTGTTTTACATAGCAGCTGCACAAATTTACATTCTTACCAAAAGTGCACGAGGGTTCTCTTTTCTCCATATCTTCCCCAACACTTGTTATGTGTTGCAGTTGTGATTATCCTGACCTTTGTGCGTGACCTCCCCAGGGGTGTGGGTCTTGATTATACTGTGTCTCTGCCCCTCCAGCCTGTTTCATTGTGGTTCCTTCTTTATATCTTTAATTGTGGAAATTCTTTTCTGCTAGTCATTCGCATTGATAGTTGCTTTACTGTAAATAGTTTTAATTTTGGAGAGGGTGAGCTCAGGGTCTGCTTACTCTGTCATCTTGAACGGTTCCCCCCAGTGCATATAATTTTTAATACACATGGAGATTGGATTGATAACAACTAATTTCTCATGGAAGGGTATTTGGAAGGAATTGTAGAAGATTGTTAATTTCTAAAGCAAATGAATAATGTGATTAATTTTTGGTGTATAAAGTGTTGAAAAGAATGTTAAAATACAGTTCGGAAATTTATATTCTCTCACCACCCTCCTCTTCTACTTCCTTTCCTTTTTCCTTTCTCCTCCCTCTCTTTTTTATCCTTGTAAACTGAATTTTTTAAAAAATTATTTTTTTGTTTGTTTATTTATTTATTTATTTATGGCTGCCCTGGGTCTTAGTTGTGGCACACGGGATCTTTGTTGCAGCGTGCAGGATCTTCATTGCGGCACGTGGGATCTTTAGTCGTGGCATGCAGGCTTCTTAGTTGCGACATGAGGATTTCTTAGTTGAGGCATGCAGACTCTTAGTTGCAGCATGCTTGCGGGATCTAGTTCCCTGACCAGGGATCGAACCCAGGCCCCCTGCATTGGGAGCATGGAGTCTTACCGACTGAACCGCTGGGGAAGTCCCCTGAATTTTTAAATTATTTGACTAATTAAGAAATTAAATTTAATTTTATAACTGCTGCTTGAAGTAATGTGTGGGCAATATATTTTTTTAGGAGGACCTCAAAGTCTGTTAGGTCTTTATTTTTCCTTGTAGAAACAATGGAATTCAGTATTTTCCTATTTTGTTGCTAACTTTTTTCTTATTTAGAGATATAACCCCTATTATCTTTATTCTTCATTTTGTGGTTTAGGAGACTGGAGAAGCTGGCTGGTGGAAGGGTGAACTTAATGGTAAAGAAGGAGTATTTCCAGACAATTTTGCTGTTCAGATAAATGAACTGGATAAGGACTTTCCTGTAAGCTTTTCTTTTTCAGTGATGATAATAATTTTAAAAACCTTTTGCCAATATTTCTTAAAAAACAAGTTTTTTACATAGTAACTGAATAATTTTCTGAGGGGATTTCAGATTTATATAATCAGGTAAAAGTTATCTGAATTATGGTAAAACAAAACAGTGTATCAGTTCTGTGCTTTATTCCTGTTTTTCTTTCCCCCTAACTAAAAATTAACTTAGGCTTTATTACTTTATTATAATTAGAAGAAAAAAGGCTGCCCATACTATTTAGACAAATTAGCACTTGACTGTACGAAAAATTATATTTTTATTTAATTTTGTTGAAAATTTTTATTTTAAGGTACTATTGATTACTATTACTCTGTCACTGCATTTTTGGGAGAGTGAGAAAAAGGCTTTGCCTCCTTACAGGATTTAGTGTATCTATCTCACATCTCACAGTGAATAAAGTGAGACTGAGTCATTCATCAGTGATATTTTGCTTTTCTACAGCTTGATCGCCTATGGAGGGATGAATCTAATTGAGTTTTTAAATTAGAGGGAAAGAGTTTTACAGAGAACAGACACACCCCAGCAAGACAGTCTACTGTATTTGATTTAAGTCAATGCAGAAATCTCTAACCTTTGCAGTCTTTCATTTAAAGTAAATTACAAGAGGATAATGTATGAAGGCTTACACTGTCTGAGATTCTTTCTTTGCTAGATTTCATTCAGTATTAATTCAACAGCCTTCAGGTTTGCTTTATTTTTATACTCTTGTTAATGAACACATTTTCTTTTTTTGGCTTTTATTAGGTGTTTATGCAATATTGATTATCAGTTATTTTTTAATTTGGAAAAGCCAAATTCACATACGTAGAAATGTGTCTAAAGTTTTTTAAGGCAAAAATGAGTGCATGTTTATAAACCCAAGAGAATTTTAATAAACTGAAAAACAGACCTTTGCCTTTAATCTTCTTTTTTAGAGTTCTGAATGAATAACCAAGAGTGAAAACTAGATATATTTATTAGCTACTCCTATTCTTTTTAAACAAAGTCTCTTTCTCTCTCCCTTTGCCTGCCACCCCTCCTTCCCCCACAAAAAAAACTCAGCTGTTAAAGAGTGGTAAAATGGTGCATAGGAATCTTAAAATAGGGGAGGCAGGAGAGAATACTTTTGCTCATCATTAAGATTTTTTTAAATTTATCTAACTCAGTTATATTTTTGAAATATTTGAATTTTGATCAAAGAGGCATTTGTTCTAATAGAATATATTTTTCATCTGTGACCTTTTGTGGAGTTGTTTGAATCTTATGATTTTATAATTTTTGACAGGGATGGGATGAGGAGAGATGTTTATGTAGCAGATCATTTATGATCAGAGTTTACTTTAACTATAAATATTTAATATGTAAGTATTTTACTGTTTTCACAATTATTATTTTAATAGAAACCAAAGAAACCACCACCACCTGCGAAGGGTCCAGGTAAGTACGAAACAGATTATTCAGATGGCTATTTTTCATATTTTTAAGTTCTAAAATGGTGAAATTGCATCTCCTGTAAATCATTTATTTTCTTTTAGCAAAAATTAAATATTATGGTGCTATATATAATTTTTTAAAAATATATAAAAATTGAATGTTCACGTGTATTAATATCTGTCAGTATTTTTTTTAAAGTACAAACTGCATAAAATAGGAATCTTGAAAATAATTTGGATATTTTTGTTATATGGCATTTTGAGTTAAGAAAATTGACTAAGCTTAAATCTATAGAAAACAATATATTAAAAAAGAAGACAATATATTTACCTAGTTAATAAGTTATTCTACCTTTTCAGATGCAATCCAGTTTTTAATGCCGCAAACAAATACTGATTTTTTATATACTCTTCCTTCAGAGAGTGTGATAAGGCTTAAGCAAACTAGAAGAGTTTAGTTTTTCCTTTTTAAACAGTGGAATAAATGATGGAGTACCTAGAAGAGTTTTCCAGAGTTCGAGTTTTGTAATCTGACTCTATTTCTATAAGTTCTAGCCCTTAATTTCTGATTTTTAAATGTGCTGTCCAATTTTTTTTTCTTTGAAAGATTTGCTCTTTTTTTGAATAATGCAAGTCCTTCCCTCCTCCATAGTTTCAGCTTTGTGTTTGCTAACCTTATCTGAGAGCAAGGATAAGTTAAAAGTAATTTTTATGGAAGTTGGTATTGGAGCCTTTTTAGCCACTAGTCATACTGGGCTTTTAAAATTAATTAAAATTAAATAAAATAAAAAAGTTAATTCTGTAGTTGCAGTAGCAGCATTTCAAGTCTCAATGGACAGTATTGAACCACACAAAAACAGAATATTTCCATCATCCCAGAAAGTTCGACTGGACAGCGGTATTGTAGAGGACGTGAACTCCTTCATTGATAAGGAAGGAACTGAGACCACAGAGCTATCACTTACTCAAGGTGATCGCGGCAGGTGCAGGATTATATATTGAGCTCAGTGATTCTGGTATATTGTTCATTCTTTTAAACCATATTTTCATCTGATGTTATTTTTTAAACCTTTGCTTTTTAGGAGTATAATTATCTTTGTGCTCTAAAACTTTTTTTTTTTTTTTTTTTTTTTTTAATGTAGTAACTTTTTTTTTCCCTCAGCTCCAAAGCCTGAGCTGACAGGTGCAGAGAAGAAGTATTTTCCTACAAAGCCTGAAGAAAAAGGTGAGGCAAATTCTTCTACTTTCGGAAAAATAATCCCTTTCATTGTCAGTGTAAAGAAAAACATACCTCCACACTGAGTCATTCACACTGATTTTTAACAAGTGTTCATTATTTACTACGTAATGCTTGGGGATTTCGAAGAGGGAGTTTGTCAAGATCAATAGGAAATTAAGATTTTTACTCAAACTGATACCAGTTTACATTCATGAAAAAGTTACACCATCATCACCTCAGTAAGGATGTAGTATTTAATGTTATTTCAAATAATGTGTAAGAAAACTAAGCATTAAACAGTTATACTCTTATTATTTGCATAGTGTCCCAGTTGAAATACATTTAAAATTTTTTTCTTAGGTATAAGAGTGAGTTCTTACTTAAAACATGTAAGTGATTTATTATGTATTATTTAATTTTCACTGCATATATTTGTCATATAAACTTGGAAAGGTATTCCAACATACCATATGTATTTTGTTTAAAAACATTACTTGTTATTGTTAACACCTTCTCTTTGTACACAAAGATCTGCAGTGGCTGTATCTAGTAGATTAGGTTATATACTCTTGCAAAAACTTGAATACTGTTGCAGAATACTTTTGTTTCTACTGCCTGTGTTGTTTCTACTTCCTATCCTTGTCTCTTGCTTAAAGTGTTACTGTATTCTCTTAACTGATTTCTCTCATTTTAGTTCCTTGTCTGGCTTCTATTTCAGATTCATTTTTTAAAGACTGTTTTTCAGAAGTTTCAGATTCACAGCAAAACTGAGCAGAAAGTACAGAGTTCCCGTATTCTCGCTGCCCCCACACATGCACAGCCTCCCCCACCATCAGCATCCTGCACGATAGTGGTGCACTTGTTACAGTCAGCGCACCTCCATTGACACATCATTACCATTCAGAGTCCATAGTGTACATTAGGGGTCACTTCTGGGGTTGTACATTTCATGAGTTTGGACAAATGTATAATTGTAATATCATACAGAATAGTCTCATCTCTTTAAAATTCCTCTGTGTTCTGTGCTTTCATCCCTCTCTTCCCCCAACCCCTGACAGCCACTGATCTTTTTATTTTCTCCATAGTTTTGCTTTTTCAGAATGTCATAGAGTTGGAGTCATACACTATGTAGCTTTTTCACATTGTCTTCTTTCACTTTGTAATACGCATTTAAGGTTTATCCATGTATTTTCATGGCTTAATAGCTCATTTCTTTTCAGTGTTGATTAATATTCCAGTGTCCGGGTGTATCACAGTTTATCCATTCACTTACTGAAGGACATCTTGGTTGCTTTCAGGCTTTGGCAGTTATGAATAATGCTGCTATAAACCTTGCATACTTTTTGTGTGTACATAAGTTTTCAGTTCACTTGGGTAAATACCAAGGAATGTAATTGCTTGTTCATATGGTAAGAGTGTGTTTAGTTTTGTAAGAAATTGCTAAATTGTCTTCCAAAGTGTCTGCGCCATTTTGCATTCCCACCAGCAATGAATGAGAGTTCCTGTTGCTCCACGTCCTGGTCAGCATTTGGTGTTGTTAGGAACTGATCCCAAATTATTCAGTACATTTTTGGTATCATCTTCTACTCTTTTCATTCACTAAATGTAGCAACCACACTCTTGACTCTGAATATCATAAATCTTTATAGCTTTATCTCTTTCTCATGATCTGTGCTCAGCATGGAAAGTTTTTATATCCCCAACTCCCCTTGTTTTTGCATTTGAGATTTTTAAATTTAGATGCAAAAACAATTTATATTTAATAAAGGTATTTTTTAATCTCAGATTAGTCCTTTGTGATATAGCTGTTGTTAGGTCCAAGTCTTGGATCAGTTTATTTTGGTACTTGGTTATAATATCTCCTACATGAAAAACTCATCATACAAACATACATAGAGCCAAATGTAAGAAGTATGTTACTGGCTTTATTATCTTCATTATGATACTTCTCTTATAGTCCCCTTCATCAAGTAGGTAAGGGTTTTGTTAAAATTAAGAATATGACTTCTTATATTCCCTGAAATCAGTCAGTTGATCTTATAAATAAAATGGAAGGTAATGCATTTGTATTACATTTATTTGCTCAAAATCCTGGCCATGATGAAGTGTCAGGGACTGAATTTGTCCCCCTGAGTTAGACAGCTAGAAAACTGGACAAAATACATACAACAGTGGTTTTAGACATCGGACAACAGGTAGCATAGGACTGTTATCACTGAAACCAATGAAGCAAACCCTAGAATTACCCCTAGCTTATTGTCTAGAAGCAGTTTTCAGGCAGCAGAAAGGAGAAAGCCAAACAGAGCCCAGTATTCATAGAGAGTTGAGGTAATAGGAGTTTAGGGAGGCTGAGGCAGCTATAGTTTGTGGGACAGAGTGCCAGAATGGAAGGAACTGCATAGAGTACTGAGAGAGCTCTACAGGGCTTACCATGAGGCTTTGGCCGAGTACTGAATTACATACATGTGAAAGGAAAATTTCCATAGCTGGAGAAGTAACTACTGGAAGACATTTGATGAAACAGTTTCTGGAACTCACAAATAGTTCATGTTCCCATGAGCCACAAGACCTCATAAGGCATTGAAGTCCATAAAAGGGTATATCAGCTTAGACTAAAGGCCTACCTTGGAAAAAGATCAATCTAATTCCAGAATGCTTTACATTATAATATAACAAAATCTAGCACCCAAGAGGATAGAATTTACAATGCCCATTATCTGATCAAAAATTATCAGACATGGAAAGAAGCAAGAAAATAGCAACCAAAAGAGAAGTCAGTCAATTTAAACAGACCCAGAAATATCAAGAGATGATGGAAATAGCAGCAAGAACATTAAAATAGCTATTATAAATGTAGCCCATGTGTTCAGTAAAGTAGAAGAAAACACAAACATGATGGTGAGAGAAATGGAAAATATAAAGAAGACCCAAATTGAAATTTTGCAGGCGAAGAATACAGCATCTGAAATGAAAGACACTGGATGGAATTACCAGCAGTTTGGAGACTATAGAAGGAAATATTAGTGAACTGGAAGACATAGCAGTAGAAGCTATCTAAAATATACAGAAAAAAGACTAGAAGAAAATGAACAACGCATCAGTGACCTCAGTGACAATATCAGGCGGTTTTACTTACGTGTAAATGGAGTCCCTGAGGAAATGAAGAGAGGGGACAGAAAAAATATGTGAAGAAATAATGGTTGAAAAATCTTTAGGTGTGGTGCAAATTTTAAGCCCACAGATCCAAGGAGCTCAGTGAACTCCAAGTAGAAAAAACGTAAAGGAAATCACCTTAAGGCACATCATCGTAAATTCTATGAAAAGCAGTGATAAAGAGAAAAACATAAAGTCTGCAAGAAAATAATTGTCAACCTTGAATTCTCTACCTGGCAAAAATACTTTTCAGGTAATGGAGGCAAAACTAAAACTTTCAGATAAAATCTGAGAGAATTCTTTGCTAGTAGACCTGTATGTACTACACAGGGAATGTTAACAGAGGTTCTTTTTGGCAGAAGGAAAATGATGCTGTATTGGCATTTGGATGTACACAAAGTAATGAAGAATGCCAGAAGTGATAAATATGTGAGTAAATAGAAAAGACCTTTTTCCCCTTATTTCTAAATCTTAACACCACCACCAAAACTCTTCACTGGAAAGATTTTAAAACTTACTATAAAGTGTTGATTTCGAAGTTTAGGTGTGCAAATGTAAGCATTTTTTAAATAAGTGAAACAAGACAAATATAACAAGGGGAACAATTCTTAATATTGTCAAAATGTTCTCATTAACCTGACATGGCTGTAGTAGATCTGGTGCAAGAAATAAGAAAAGTGTCAGGCATTGCCTATTAACGGGCATTGGGGGAGAGAGCCACTGTCAGTTCAGAGGGTCTGAATATTATTGACATAGATTAAATTATTTCTTTAAAAATAAACATAAGTTTATCTCCCTCTTGTTCCAGAGTCAACAGAGAGAGCTTTTTCAAACCATGGCTAGGGCCACTTTGAGGAGCCTTAAGCCTTCTTACAGGAGAAACGGTGTATGCCCCAGTGTGTGCGTTCATTACTTTTATCTCTCTTTTGATCTCAGTTTCACAGAGTATGTCCTTTGAAATGCCCTGCCATATTGAGGAGGATTAAAAAAGAGCTAGTAGAAAACATGAAACGAATCACCCTATTGCCCTTGATTCTTAGGTGATACCCCATTATTTCATGGGATACTTTCCCAAATCATAAGAATGGAGTGTAAATCCTCACTGTCTACTCCCTGCCCAAGCCACCACATGGGTTTTCTCAAATCTGCTTAGCAGAGGTACCTCGAGTGCTTGCCATGCATGTTGCCCCTCAGGAGAGTAATGATAGCAACAGTTTGGAGCACAAGTTTTTCTCCTGCTTTTGGGGAAGACTTTCTTGGACATACCTTTCAGTAGCCTGCTTCATTCTTATCAATGTATGAAAAAGTTACTCAGATTCATTACTCAGCAAGGGAATATAATTTTAAACCAAAGGAAGATTCTCACCAAAATGGGTGAAATTTTTAAAAAGACTAACAATACTAAATGTTGGTGAGGATACAGATTCTCAGAACTCTTATACACTGTAGGTGGGAATGTAAACTGTTATATCTACTCTTGAGAACTAAAGTTTAATAAAGCTATATACCCTGTTACCCACTTTTACTCCTAATTATATACTCACAAGAAATATGTGCTCCAAATGTACACAAAATGACTCAAATAAGAAAGTTTATCATAGCATTATTTACACTGACCATCAGTTGGAAACAACACAAACGTCCATCAGTAGTTGAATGGATAAAAAAATTGAAGTATATTTGTATGCCAGGATACTATATATATACAGCATAGCAACAAATGAATGAGATAGAGTTTCACACAGCAGCATATTATGATTTCAGTGGTGTAAAATTAAAATATTCAAAAGTGATCTATGGTGTTAAAAGATAACTTTGGATGGGAGCATTGAGGTAGTGATTGGGAAGAGGCATGAGGGGAAGGAACTTAATGTGGCTAAGGTAATCTGAATATCTGAAGTATGAAAAGGGTCCAGTATCTGGAATATATAAAGGACTATTATAGCTCACCAACAGAAAGATGAACAGTCCAATCAAAAAATGTGCAAAGAACTGAAATAGAATTTTTCTAAATGAGATATACAAATGACTAACAAGCGTATGGCAAGATGTTCATCATTAGTCATTAGAAATGCAAACCAGGACAACATTGAGCTACCACTTCACACCCACTAGGATGTCTGTAATAATAATAAAAACTGAAAATAACAAGTATTGGCAAGGATGTGGAGAAATTGGACTCCTCGTGGCCCTGGTAGAGGAGGGAATGGGGAGTAGCTGATTAATGGGAACAGAATTTTCTTTCGGGGTCATGAAAGGGTTTTGGAACTAGATAGAGGTGGTGGTTGCATAACATTGTGAATGTACTAAATGGCACTGAGTTGTTCACTTTAAAATGGTTAATTTTATGTTAGGTAAATGTAACCTCAATAAAAATAAATAAATCTAGTACTCAAACACATTGCCATCATATATTAGTTATATAATAAATCAACATATAGTAGTAGTTGGTTTAGTTATGGATATACCTGGAATGGTAAATCTTATTTTTGTCACCTTTGATTTCCAGCAATATTGAATGTGTTCTTTTGTTTTAGACTAACCTTTAGGAATTGAATTGATTTCAAGCTGTTATTTATTGATTTATTTGGCTGCGACTCACAATATGCCAGATCTTAGTTCCCAGACCAGGGATCGAACCCTTGCCCTCTGCAGTGGAAAACAGAGTCCTAACCATTGGCCCACCAGGGAATTCCACAAGCTGTTATTTACATATGTGTTAAAAGAAGTTATTCATTTAATCAGTGAACTTCTGTTTAATTTATCATTTAACATTTTCCCTGATGTTTTATCTAAAGTATCTTTCTTTTAATATTTTCTAAAAATAAGTTTGGCTGACTGTTATAACTCTGATAATGATGGCTCTATCAGCTTATAGTTAGAATTGGGGAGTTGGCTTTCACTTCTGGTGGTGTAATTACATGATGTGCTTGTGCAGCTTGAAGCCATATAGAGATGGATTTTTGTACCAAATGATGACGAGGGTTTAAAAGACTAAGCTATATTTTCAAACGATCCAAGGAAGCTATACATAAATGATAAAACTGAAACAACAGGGCTTCCCTGGTGGCGCAGTGGTTGAGAATCTGCCTGCCAATGCAGGGGACACGGGTTCGAGCCCTGGTCTGGGAAGATCCCACATGCCGCGGAGCAACTAGGCCCGTGAGCCACAACTACTGAGCCTGCGCGTCTGGAGCCTGTGCTCCGCAACAAGAGAGGCCGCGACAGTGAGAGGCCCACGCACCGCGACGAAGAGTGGCCCCCGCTTGCCGCAACTAGAGAAAGCCCTCGCACAGAAACAAAGACCCAACACAGCCAAAAATAAATAAATAAATTTTAAAAAAAAAAACAAAAAAAAAAACAAAAAAAAAAACTGAAACAACAGCATTTTGTATTTTCATTGTTGTTAGATGAAATCAGATATTTTTAACAAGGGGTTTACCCCTGGCCTTCAGTGGGGGTTTTTTTGTTGTTTTGTTTTTTTTTTAATTGGGCCTTTATCAGTTTTGACTGCTGTTTGGTTTTCGCCAACTACTTTCTTTTTTTAAAAATTTATTTTATTTATTTATTTATTTTATTTATTTATTTATTTGGCTGCCGTTGGGTCTTCGTTGGCTGCACGCGGGCTTTCTCTAGTAGCAGCAAGCAGGGGCTACTCTTTGTTGCGATGCTCAGGCTTCTCACTGTGGTGGCTTCTCTTGTTGTGGAAGATGGGCTCTAGACTCGTGGGCTTCATTAGTTGCTCAGTAGTTGTGGCTCACGGGCTCTAGAGCCCAGGCTCAGTAGTTGTGGCGCATGGGCTTAGTTGCTCCGTGGCATGTGAGATCTTCCCAGACCAGGGCCCGAACCCGTGTCCCCTGCATTGGCAGGCGGATTCTTAACCACTGTGCCACCAGGGAAGCCCCCGGCCTTCAGTGTTTGTTCAAGATTCATAATTACTGGTTTCTGATTGATAAGAAATCTCATGAAATTGTGTGTGGTCCTGTGATAGACATTCTTTTCAAAGACCTAGTAAATCTTGAAAAGTACTCAGTATTGCTCTTGGGAGCTTTCTTATTTTTACATATATGCCTTATAATATATTTATGCTGACTGCTGTATCATGAATATCTCATATGTGTGCACACGTGTCAAATTTAATACCCATTCTTAGTACCTGAAAGATCAGGAACTAAGTATGTCATTATGTATAGAACTATGCCTTTTTGGTGATAAAATTGTTTCTATTAACATGGCATGACATTGTCCTTAATGTTTTTTTCCCAGCATATTTTCTTATCTATTTCATAGAATTATTAAATGAAATGATACTAATAAAATTCCTAATACAATGATAAGAGTTATAAATATAAGCCTGTACTTTTCTCATCTGTGACTAATCAATCTAGCCTCAGTTTCTCTTAAAATTCTTTTTTGTCATCATGATTAAATAAGTACATTAAATGGCACTAGAGTTCCCACTCATTTTTAGTTCTCTATACTTCAGTTTCAGAAAGTGATCTAGATATAAGTCTAGATAATGTTGTTCTCTGCTTAGAGTAAAATCATACATGATTATATTTGAGTAGAATACCAGCCCTAAAAGCAAAGGGTGGTGGGAAGACAGTAAGAAGCAGGCATTATTTGTTGATCAGAAGCTTATTAGTGGTCCTCCTTCCCACCAAAGTAGAGTTTTTTTTAAAGGATAGTTAGGATTATTAAGTTATAATTTTAAAACAGATAAAACAGTGCACACATACACGAATAGTGTCTCTTTCTGTTTCACACCTTTCCAGCCTGACATTAGCTTTAAGAAATAGGAAAACCTAAATAGTTCTGGTTGTTAGTAACCTACTGAATATTTTTAAATAATCAGATGAGAAGTCAGTGCCGGAACAGAAGCCTTGTAAACCAGCTGCCCCACAAGTCCCACCCAAGAAGCCTGCTCCGCCCGCCAAAGCCAATAATTTACTGAGATCTCCTGGAACAGTGTACCCAAAGCGACCTGAAAAACCGGTTCCTCCGCCACCTCCTGCAGCCAAGTAAGTGTTATCTAATTTGGAGTTAGCTTATTGATTTACCTGCCTTTGACATAATTGGCTCTACTGCCTTTCTAAATGTCAAAGTAATTTTTAAAGTATTTGCTTTTCATATTTTTTGTAGAGACTGTAATCTGTGTTAAATGTTAATCTTATATTCATACTAGGTGAATATACTCATGTTGAGCTGTTTTATATTTCTCATTTTATTATGATTGGTCTTAGGGTAGAGGTTTATGTTTATGGAAATAATTTTATAGACAAGAAAGAAAATCAGCATTATGGTATAACGTCTTTAGTGTCATTATTATTTTTTTAAAAAAATTATTTATTTATTTATTTGGCCGTGCCAGGTCTTAGTTGCGGCATGTGGGATCTTTTAGTGGCGGCATGCGGGCTCTTAGTTGCAGCATGCGGGATCTAGTTTCCTGACCAGGGATCGAACCCGGGCCCCCTGCATTGGGAGTGTGGAGTCTTAACCACTGGACCACCAGGGAAGTCCCTCTTTAGTGTCATTAAATCACAGTGTTAAAAGATGGTCATGCTTTACATACAAATGATTTTTGCATGTGTCTGATTTTTCTCATTTTAGGATTAATGGAGACGTTTCTACCATTTTATCAAAATTTGAAACTGAGCCAGTATCAAAACCAAAGCTAGATTCTGAACAGTTACCACTTAGACCAAAATCAGTAGACCTAGATACATTTACAGTTAGAAGCCCTAAAGAAACAGGTAAGTTAACATGTGGAAAGGTGGTGCATAAAAAGAAGTTGCAAATGTAGTTTTCAGAAACTATTTAAAATAAGAAATTTGTGTATGTAATTTGTGTGTGGATAGATAACAGTGGAAATTTATTAAACATTTAAAAAATCTCTGAAGTCAAAATAGAAAAATGAAACTGAAAGAATATAAATGGGCAAGGTATTTATGGTTCACATAAGCTTTCTCACTGGTCAGAGAACTGAGATGGATATTAAAAGATCACTCATTTATCATTCTATCCCTTTATAATGGAATGACCATACCATCTAACTTAAGCAGATGTGAGTGACATAGACTTCCAGTGCCCACACTAGATTATATTTAAGAAGACTATTTTTATTTTTCCACTTAAATCTCAAGATACTTTTGTTTCCAATTCTGGAAAATAGGCTTTCTTAAGTCTCTCTCTCTCACCCTCTCTCTCTCTCTCTCTCTCTCTCTATATATATATCTATCTCAGCAGGCTTTATTTACTTCTTTAGCTAAATATTATTCCTTAAGTTTTAGGACTGATTTTTCAGCCCATTAATCATCTTTGTCTCCTGGTTTTTTATACTTCTCAGTTGTAAAATGGAATACTTGAAACAGAAAAGTCTTTTTTTTTTTTTTTTTTTGCTTCAGAGAAGTCTTGATACAAGGTCTCACTGTTAAAGGCACTGCACCATCATTACTTTGTGGTAATGGTTACTTTATAGCACTTTGCATTCGTTTTTAGTTTTTTAACATTTTAAAAGCATTTTCTCATATATATTCTTATTTTATCTTAACACTGACTGTAAGAGGTAGATGCCATTTTCCCCTATTTTGCATCTAAATGAAGTAAGCTAAGGATACAGCAAGTGTTCAAGATCATGTAAACCAGAAGAGAACTCTTTAAATCCCCTTTATATAAAGTTCTCTGTGATTTTCTTTAAAAAAAAATTAATGTCAACGTATTTTTTAGCTTCAAGTTAACAACATTTCTTTACATTTAAACTTGAAGGCCAGTTACACTAAGATTTTTTTTGTCACTCTTATCGTAAAATGCGCTACGTATTACCTTTCAAATTTTTTAGGTGATTTTATTTTTCTTCATTCTCTTTAGTTTGTCAGTACAAAAGCTCTAACCTAAGCATAGTCTCCTTCAGATTTTTAATTGGAATGTCTTATAGATCTTTCATCATGTATTTGGAGCCTACCTGATCTGGATGAAGCCATATTCATCAATAATTTCTGGAAATTGAGACATTGATTGTATTTTAGAGACAGTCACTCAAATATATTCAGTATGTTTTTGGTGAAAATTGTTCTAATTTACTGTTAGTTAAATAAAAAACAAAACTTCGTGTTTTTTAAAAACATCCTTTAATTTTTTTAAAATTGAGGTTAGTGGTAAAAAAATGTAATTCCATTAGTTCTTACTGTTTTCTGTTAATTTAAAATGTAGCTAGAAATGTGTTTTCAAAAGTAATAGAGAAAAAAAATTTAAGCACACACTTTTAACTCTGGATATCAAAAATCCGTAGGTATTATCTTTTGAATTTCCACAATTTTCTGCAATCTTTCTTTATCAGAAGTCTAAAATTTTGATGAGTCTCTTTGGGAGCTGAAAGAGTAATATTTAGAGCTTATTATTTTTTTTCTGTGTTTTTTGTTACTTTGTATCATTCTTCAACATTTGCTTTATTTAGTTTTCTCAAAAGTCGTGGAAATTACCAAAAAAATTTAAGTCAGTTAAAACAAATTTTCACTTTTTTTCCAAGCTTTATCTATATATGATTACCAGCAAGCTTTATTTCCTTTGGTACATTTCTAAATACCATGTAACAATGTCAGGCTATTGGTGGTTGAAAAGTTCTATTTTTTTCCTTTGTTTTTTAGTCCCATTTCTTGTCTTATATCCATAGCTATTATTTATTCTTCATTAAAAATGAGAGGCTTTGTGGAACAGAGTTTGAAAATTTCTAACTTCTAGTTTGCTTTTTTGTTGAAATAAATAAGGAAGTAATTTAGAGGTGCCAAGACATATACGGTCAAAAAACTAACAGCTGACTTGCAAGCTGCAGTCTTTATATCTTCCACTATCACACTGCCTTTGGTGTACTGCACTTACACCCTATAAAGTTCAGAAAATATAAATTTTGGAAATTGAGTTCATATTAAGTAGCAAATATTTACTGAGCAGCTGTGTATTTGCAGTAGTGTTTTGGGCACAAATAGTATGCTAAGATAAAAGGCATAGCTGCTGACAGCAAGTAGCTTATGTCTCCAACCTCAACTCAGACTATTCCTTATTTCCTTTTTTTAAAATTAGAATATCATGTCCTTAGTACTTGTAGTATAAAAAGTGTTTTACCTCTTCTTTGAGTTGTTGGCACCTTATAAAAAAAACTGTGTTCTGTATTAGATACAGCCTCAAATTTGGCATTAGATTGAGGCATGTTTTAATTTACATGTATGGCTCAGTTTGAGGTTTTAATTTTTTAAAATGACATGAAACTAGCCCTTTAACGTAAGTTTCAGAAAGTTTAAAACATACATGAAAATCTCCTTAGAGTTTAATTATTTTGTAAAAGAGTAATTTGAGGCAAAATGATATAGTAGAATCTGCTGTTAAAAAAATGTGAGTTTTAAATTATTAGCTAATTGGTCATTGGCATGTTTCTTCTCTTATTTTCTCACTTAACTAACAATTGAATGATCCATTATATCTATGATACCTATTAGAAAACCTGACATGGAAGTTGTTATAAAATGTAATTTCCCTTCTTCTTCCCCTCCTCCACTGTTAATCACTTCTTATTCTGTTTCTGCTCTTATCTATTAAGGATGTAAATTCCTTTCGTTACTTTCTGATATGGCTGTATACAAACCCATATATAAACATATATATTCATGTATATAAATACAGTCTTTTTGTTCATATAAGAAAAACATTCCTAGAATACTCAATTTGTTTCATTTTTTTTTAAAGATTTTTCATAAATATTCTCATATATGATACAAGATAGTACTACAAATTGCAGAGCTATCAGACGATGTTTTAATTTTTTTCTCTTTTTCCAACACTTCATCAAAAATTGGTTTAGGATAGTCTCATTGCTACTACAAGTTAATTGTAAAGTTCACATAGTCTAAGTATTTCTAAAATAGTAAATTTTCCAGGAAGTAAAATTGGTTTACAGTTAGTTTTAAACTACAAGATAGAAAACTTAGTGGAAACATAGCTATTTCATTAAGAAAGCACAGTTGATGAAGTATTCTTAGAGTGTAGTATTTTATCCTTTTTCATTATCTTTTGTGATAAATTCTTCTTGGATTAAAGGAAATTTTAGAGATACATACATTATTTGATCTGAAAACCTTCATTGTTAAATAGGGCAACATTCTTTCTCTTCAGTTCTATTTAATAATTGATCTATTTTGTTTGAATTAATTTCCCAATATTTATTCATTTATTTCTTCCGGAAAGAATTTATGGTGAGATTTTTTTAATACAATGTTTACCTGTTGAGTGGTAGACACTATAAAAAGTGAGCCTGTATCTAAACTAGTATTAAGACAAAACAAAACACCATACCCCAAAATGTAGAATTTACCTGGGAAATAAGAGCAGTAATTAAAATTTTTATTTTCTAATAATAATTTCCTTGATAATATCATTATAGAGAGTATCACTTAAGGCACTACTGTATTTTTATAGTGGGATATTTAAAAATAATATTTGGCATATTTTTTTCCTATTATACCATAGCAGAATTAAAATTGCCTCTTTTATTGTAACTACTATCATGTGCTGAGGACCAAAACTTTGACTAAAAGGTGGTTTAATTTCAGTTATAACTATATCAGTGAGTTGTTAGTATGTTGATTTATTACTCTGACCTCTAATTTTAGTACTAAAACATTCTTTTAGAAGTTGTCTTGGTGTTCAGTGAGTAATTTAAAAAAGACTTCTTTCTAGTTTAATGTATATTGAAATTAATACTAATCATAGTTTTTCCTTTTGAAAGACAAAAGAATAAATCTAAAATCTAATACACATCTTAATGTAAGTTTAGATAAACTGCAATATCTGCTAAACATTAAAATGGTTCTATTCATTCTACAACTGTTCCTTTTTCCTGCTTTGTAAAATAATTTTTTTGGTTTAGTCTTTTTTCTAGACATTCCTATCCTTGACTTTTCTTTCCAGATTTTGTTTCCTAGCCTGTTTGCCATGTTTCCCTTCTTACGTGTCAGGAAATTATCCTACCTTTCTCCATTTTGGTAAGATGACAATTTATAAAAGAAAAATAATATAGTCAATATGAATAGGTGGTGCACATTGATTTTTCTTTGTAATTTTACTAAAGTGTACGTGTTTGTCTGTCTATTCTAACCCTTTTGGTTTTCCATTTTAAAATAAAATGAAATTCGTATTGGAAATTTTTTCTTGATAGTTTAAAATATTCTTTTGATAAAAGCTTTTTTTAGTTGACAACCATAAAAGTCAGTTTTTTTCTCCCAAAATTTTATATTTATTTTGATATTTTAAAATTCCATGTCTTAGGCTGTGTAGACATGTAAATGGCTGGCAGAGTGACAATGTGATGGCAAGACTTAAGTAATTGTCATGCCTTTTATGCCTTGTGTAAAATATAAATCCACTGATACCACTCTTAGGTAAATTTAAAAGCATTCAAGTATATCATGAGTCAGAAATGTGCACTATTTCATTTTACTAACCTAATGACTTAAATGGAGGACCTGAGAGAGTTTTAGAATAGTAAAATTACTTGTCTTGGTGTTGTGGCCCAAAACTGGACATATAGAAGACATTTTTACATGAGCATGGTGTATAATTTTGTAAATCTTCCTTTTATTTACCCTTTTAATTTATCTTTATCTCTTCCTTTGTTTTTGTTTGTTTCTTTTTCTTTTTAAAAGTTGCTTAAATATGCATTTGAAAATAATCTCCACAGGCCAAAATGGATTGTACTTTTCAAGGTTTTTTTTGTAGGTTGTCAATACATATTTATCGATGTAAAAACAATTTTTAACCCTTCAAACTACAGCATATTTTTCACATCTTTTAAAATATTGTTTTCTTTGTTTATGAAATTAACAAATGAGATATTTAAATATATGTTTAAGCTCAAGGTCTTTCACATTGTATAATGCATTCTCCATTAAAGCCACTGTGTTTCTTATTGTGGTTTGTTGTATATATTATAATTATTTATAGACAGTTATTGAACAACTCAACACAAAAATTAATCCAAGCCCATTAGATTGCCTGTTGTGATATATTAGCCTAGTGACTAGATCCAAGATAGAACATACAGAGTAATCCCAGAATATGAAGATGGAAAAGAATTAACAGAGGTCAACAAATACTTACAGTTGTTACAAAATGTATATTGCCAATTAGTGGTAACCTCTTCCTGTTTTACCTTTGTGTCCTCCATCCCTTTAAAAAAAATTCTCTAAATAAATTACTTTGAATATGAAATTTGATGAGTAAGCTTTAAGGGCAGTAATGATAGGTATCTTTAGATTTCTTTTAAGAAATAACAATTCTCTGAGTTTGGACATCTAAGTATTTGACAGAAAGCATTATAAACTTCCAGGCAATGGCAACGTGAAGACTGATTCCATACCTGGAAGACAAGGCAAAAGATACCTGCTGCCATAATGAGTGACGGCATATTGACTGTGATTAATATTCTTAGTTTGGAATCTGGGCCAAAGGAAAATTATAATGATAGTGGAAGTGCCAGGAATTAACCTTAGGGTTCTTGTTATCACTTATAGATATCTGGGCTTCAAAATTAAAGATCAACTCCTTCAGCAAGGTTTTCTGGACCATCTAGAAAAAGGGAAGGTATTATATACCATTGTTTCAGAGATACAAATTACCTAGATTTGTCCTTAAACTCAAGTTATTGGATCAGAGGTCAACCAGCCTTTGGTGGTAGGGAAGCAAATGGATGATTTATGTAGCATTTTCTCTTGGTATCTGATTTGCCTTAGATTTATAACTATCGTCTGATTCCTACACATGATAATGTCTAAGCAGAAGTACAGTGAACTATAAACAGATCGAGTCCCAGCTACAGTATACTATGCACAGACAAATATGAAGACATTAAATTACACTTTCAGTTTACATTAAGAAATGCAATTGGAAAGCAGCAGGGTCCCAGATAAATTTGAGTTTAAAAAATTTTAATATTAGGGTATTACTTGAACTTTAAAGCACATTTCATAAGTAAGTTTTTTGATATGTTGTAATTAATTCTGAGCTGAAGAGGTAGATCGTGTTTTTTTTTATAAGCAAGAACTTAAGATGACTGCTTTTTCATACTACTACAACTTGTGGTACAGATTTATATCTTTCAGTAAGAACTTTTGTTGAGGTCTAAGTCTCTATTAGAAACATGAACTTTATATTGTTAATATATAAAATGTATCAGGTAAAGAGGATGTTAGTTTTTGAGGGTGAATGTTGTTTTCCAAATGCATATGAAAAGCACAGGTCAACTTGTGAGTCTTGGTGGTATTCTTTTTAATTTTATAGTTTGTTAAAAATCCAGAGACGTTCTTTTTTGCCTTTTAAAATGTGCAGTTGTCTCTTGATAAATATGTTTACTTTTATTCTCCAGATCTTGTAAATTTTGATGACATAGCTTCCTCAGAAAACTTGCTACATCTCACTGCAAATAGACCGAAGATGCCTGGAAGAAGATTGCCTGGCCGCTTCAATGGTGGACATTCTGTGAGTTACATTTAGTATTATAAAGCACAGAGAATTTAGTAAATCCAGAGTCCTTCTGAAGATAAGAACGAGGGAGGATTTATAGCTCCACTGAAGTTTAAAAATCAGGAAGATAGCTATACTCAAGTGGCCAAGGGTTGTATTTAAGAGCTATGGGGGAAGAGACCTGTTCATTTCCACAGGACGTGGAATGGAAGGTTACAGAATCAGAAGCAGAGTTGTCCTAAGACCATAACCACAGAGCACAGTGTCGAGAGGGGACAGGGGACCTGTGCAATATACTTGTCCAAAAGCAGTAATTAGAATTGAGTGGTACATATTCACTTCAGGAAGGAATGAGAACATTTTTTTCCCCCTGAAATAGTCAGTGTTTTTTGTAGTACTAATCCTGGTCTCTAAATGTGTAACTTCTTTTTATGCTCTCAGTATATTGCCTGGGATACTGGTAGTACTTTAGTGTTAATACATTAGCTCTTAAGTACTATTGTGCTTTTTAATTACCTAAGTAGGGAAAATTTTTGTTGCTAATAGGCAAGCTGTTTTTCCGCCCTCAAGATACGCAAGTGTGTTATTCAGCATGAAATTATGTAAAATCCTGTTAACAATAATGGAATATCTGGAACAGTATCTGCTGAAAACAGTGATAAAAGTTACTTACTTTATTATCCAGATGCTTACTGCCTTTTCTTTCTTTGGTGTTTTCTGTTTCTTGATTAAAAAAAAAAATCATTCAGCCAACTCAAAGCCCAGAAAAAATCCTGAAGTTACCAAAAGAAGATGATAGTGCCAAGCTAAAGCCATCTGAATTTAAGAAGGATTCATGCTACTCTCCAAAGGTAAGGTGCCTTGTGGTCTAAGATTTGTATAATTTGTAGGGTTCTTTGTGAACATCAAAATTGTGGACTTTAAAGTGTCCTTCAGGAAGAATTATTTCTTCTGCCAGGAAATAAAATAATTCCTACTAAAACTAAATAAAATAAAATAATTACTGTTAAACTTAAGTTACATTATTCTCTGTAGATCTTTTTTAGGAGAGTCACATTATTTTAAATGAGTAATACAAATGTTACATGTTTCATATTTTTTTAAGGCATAGATCTATATACATTTGTTTCATTTCCCATTAAACATGCACTCCTTAGGCAGAAGCCATCACTCTTTTACTCCTTATGTAACTTGGTGCTTGGCACCATAATAAGCCCTGAATACACCCTGGAATGAATGGTAGAATACATGGATTCCTCCATCTATTACGTGGTGGTAAGAGTCTTTGCTAAACCCTTGCCATTTTAATTTAAGATAGTATTACCACAACTGACACACATCTTATATTTGAGAAGATCATGCCTGTTCCTCAAATTCATTTCAACGCATTTGACTGCTATTCAGTTTATCAGATACACTTAATCTGAATTCTCTCAGCTGTTAGCAGTCTATTGAAATTTTACTTGCTGTTACCTAAGTGAAATGGTAAAAGAATGTCAGGCCATGGATCCATTTTAATGCCTCTTCTATGGACTTACTAAATCCTTCATAATTGCTTTTAATTGGTGCTCTCTGGATATTCTAAATAATAACTATTTAATATGAAGGATCAAAGCAGTACCTTAATAATGCTTTTATATTCTTGCTTCTAGATGTTCCACTAGGTAAACCATAAGATAAATCTAACGGAGCTTCTTTTCTCTCTTTTTTTTTTTTTTTTTAAATAAAGCCCTTGACATTTCTCACAAAAACCCTTAGTAATTACAAGTTTATTCTTTGGTCGTTCAGTGGTTTTTCCAGTTATGAACATCAAACTGCTTTTTGGATTTTCAAGTTTTTTATTTATCTTGGAAGTATTACTTCAGTTATTTATCTCCTTGCAGTAAAAATCTTTTGAATTTATAACGTAATATTAAATGCAAGTACAAATAAAAATTTTCTGTTTATTATATGTTTTCAGCCATCTGTTTACCTTTCAACACCTTCAAGTGCTTCTAAACCAAATACAGCTGCTTTTCTAACTCCGTTAGAAATCAAAGCTAAGCTAGAAACAGAAAATTCCTTGGATGAACTTAAAGCTCAGATTGTTGAATTGCTGTGTGTTGTGGAAGCACTAAGAAAGGATCATGGGTAAGTAGCCCTTATTTTCTTCTTTGAGCACTACTTAACACATGTATAAAGAATTCTTTCAAATTATATCAAGTAAAGAAGTAATCTGCCAAGTTTCTAGTATGAGCAAGTTTGTTTTCAGAGAAATTTTTATTGATAGTGTCTCTCTAGGCAAAAAAGCTTGAATTAGAAAACATAATAATTAGAAACTCTATTAATTCTAGTTATTCTTATTAGGAATTGGAAAGCTTGAGTAAGAAAACCTAGCCCAATTATGAAAAAGCAAACCAGTTAAAACAGAAAGTAGTAGCTTGATTATAGAATTGGTTCTAGTAGCTTGATTATAAAAAAATGGCCAATAGGCACATGAAAAGATGTTCAACATCATTAGTCATTAGCACATGCAAATCAAAACCACAATGAAATACTACTTCGCACCCACTTAGATGGCTATAATAAAAAATATGAACAATACAGGTGTTGGCAAGGATGTGAGAAATTGGAACCTCGTGTAAAATGGTACAGCTACTCTGGAAAACAGTCTGACAGTTACTCCAAAAGTTAAATTTCATGTTCCCATATGACCCAGCAATTCCTCACCAAGGTATAGTATTGTCCAAGAGAATTGAAAACAAGTGTTCAAACAAAACTTGTACACAGATGTTTATAGTATTATTCATAATAGCCAAAAAGTGCAAACAACCCAACTGTCCATCAGCTGATGAACAGATAAACAAGATGTGGTACATCCATACAATGGAATGTTATTCAGCCGTAAAAAGAGATGAAGTACTAATACATGTTATATCATAGATGAACCTTAAACACATAATTTGAGGCTAGAAATGTCAAACACGGGTTAATTAGTCTTAAAAGTATTAGGAAAAGCCATTTTATTTTGGATCTGTGGTGTATCTGTACATACATTTGGTTTTCTTCTCAGAGGACTTTGATCACTGTTTCTGCTGGGGTTGAGTTGGATATTTATAAAGCAAATGGGTTGGGATAGGTGATCTGTAAGGCCTTTCTCTTAACTCTGAAAGTTTTTGATAATGGTATATGGTGAGGCATGCCTAAGTAAAAGTTAGGGACTTTTTAGAGCTAAAATAAATTTAAAAGATCACCTGCTATAGTCCCCTCCCTTCATTTTAAATGAAGAAATAAAGGTTTAGAGAGGTAAAGCTAATTATGTAAGATCACACAGCTCTTAAGTGGCAGAGCTAGAACTCAAACTTGGATCTTCTATTGATTTAGAGATCTTTTCTTATAAACATTATTATTTGAATTTTAAAATGTGTTAACATTTTAAACATACTTCTGCAAAAGCCCAGGAGGTAAAATAGATCAAAGATCAGCTAATCTAACTGAACTGAGGGTGAGGGTTCAGGTGCTCCTCCCCTATTCCAGCTTCTTCTCTGGCCTCTAAGAGTATCTCATGGAATCTGGAATCTGGTATAATAGTCACCGCCAGAGACCGTGTTACCACTGATTTTGAACTCACTGTTTCTCCTCCATTTCTTTGTTGACATTGGATTATTTATTTTAAAAAATATTGAGATTAACGACATGATGTATTTGTAGTTGGCAAGCACTTCTACAAACATCTCTTAGATAGAAACATAAAGTTATCTTGAATGCCTACTTAAAAAAATATATTGTGCACATTTATATCATATAGAGAGAGAAAATTTGATACATGATATTTCTTGAATTCTTCAGTTTATCTTCGTTTAAGTTTGGCAAGTTTATCCACAGTTTCTGCAATAAGCACATTATAAACTGTAAGTTCATTTATCTAGTAAATATTTATTGAGCACCTCTCAGGTACCAGTTAGAGAACAATCTGATTTGTTAATTTTGACATTTTACATTTTTGATACCAAGTGTGCTATAATGAAATAATAAATCCACATACAAATTGCCCATAGGTGCTCCTAAATAAGCTGTAGAATGAATTAAAATATTAATGAATTACATATATTATTTATCAGATATTTTAGAAGTCTTTCCAAAGAGTATTTTAAAAGTCTTGAGTTCCTCTTGGAAAATGAAATGGAGGGGAAAATGACTATATAAAAGTATACAAGGGAACCTAGAAAAATGAAAACATGAGTTACAGAAGAGGGATTGTTGGCTGCATTTTTTTGTTTATTGGTTTGGATTTTGGATTTTAATGTAATAGTTAATTTAAAAAAAAAAACAGAAAGAGATAGGTAAAGTACAGGTTATTGTATTAAAAATTATAATTTGCCTTGCACTGTGACGTATTTTCACATTCATTTTCCCAAATTATTTGGGCTGTGTGTCCTGCCTTGGAAATGGATGGTAACTGAATATGGAAAATTACCTGTATTCACTTAAAAATTTCTTTATCTCAGGTTTGCCATGATCTTGCTGTGTTTTTAACTGTTGTATTGAATCATTTCAACTAGAGAATTTGAATTTTTTTCTCAGTCAATATGGCTGTTTCCTTTAAAAGTTTTCCCTATGTTCTGGGATATCAGGCAACAGAGATCCTATTAACTTTAGTCAAATATATATTGTTTAATCAAAAGACTTAACAGTAATAAATACTTTGTTTTTAGGAAAGAACTGGAAAAACTACGAAAAGATTTGGAAGAAGAGAAGGCAATGAGAAGTAATCTAGAGGTAATTCATTTCTTCCAGCATTGAGATCGTAGTCAGCATAAACTAGACATGTTTTTTCCAACCCAACTGGGTGATTGGTTCCACCACAAAGTATGCTATCCTGCTTTAGTTGGACACTCCCTACAGCTTGGTCACCATTTAATTAATCTCTTGTTGACTCCCTGCCACATTCCATTCATTCATTCCGCAAATGTTTTTTGAGCACTCAGTCTCATAGACACGAGGCACAAGGTATACACTCATGAATAAAGCAAACATGGTTCTTGCCTCTTAAAAGTGTCTAGTTCTAGATCTTTTGCACTCAACACTCCTTCTTTCTTGAGCTGTAGTTCTCTTTTCTTCACAGTTAAACTTTTTTTTTCTTTTTTTTTTGCCTGGGGGCAGGGGTGGTGATGGTAACGGGATGGCTATAGATTTGCTGACTTTAATTTCTCACTGAATTGAGTTTACTTTGTAGCTAATGTCATCATCTTCACTCTCTGCTGATGACTGACAGTTTCACTTATTTTCTTTATCTTCCTTACTTTTTTCCATCCTCACTGACTTTGGTCTTCATTTGTATTTTTTTTTTTATTTGTATTTTTTCCTGCATACCTCAGAGAAAGTGTTTCCTGCCTTTTTTAAGAGGCTCTTCCCATTCTGTGTTTAAGTATTGCATACTCCTCCCTATTTTTACCTTGCTTCATTACTTACCCTGTTTCTTTTGTTAGCACTGTGAAACAGAGAACGTGGGACTTGCTGTTAAAAAACTTGAGCTCCTCTTCTGACTTACCCTCCTGACTTTCAGTTCAGAACTACATATTTGTCAGGCTTAGCACTTTCTGAACATTGTCTCATTGGATACATAACAACTTGTAAGCATTATTGTTCCTATTTTAAGAGTGAGGAAACCAGGGTTTAGAATGATTAAGTTAGCAGTGGAGCTAACATTTTTAATAGAAGCAGCCAGACTCCAGAACCTTTGCTCTCAGGGATTAAGTTACGCCATTTGAACGAAGAGGTCGCTTACCTCGTTCAGCTTTAGTTGTTGAGATAATATATGTGAAGGTATTTGGCAGATTATCAAAACTCCATTTTTACTCTTATATCTGACACATAACCTTTATTGGCAGTCTCCTTTCTTTCCCTGAAAATACTCAATTTTCCTCTTTATTCAAAAAATAAAAAGCCCCCTTTTAGGTCTAGCTGCCCTCTTGATCTGTATTCTCTTTTCATTTGCAGTTCATTTGTTGCAAAAAAGAAAAAAAAACAAAACAAAAAACAAGAAAAGCATACATTTGCAGTCACTAATTCTTCACTTTTAGTTCAGTCCTTAACCCCTTGCATTTTGGGTTTACTGATGGCAACTCCTATGTCTCTTCGGTTTCTACCGCACTTCACATTTTTACCATCACCACCTTTTCAAAGTATGTCTTGGTTTACGTGGCCGTGCATTCTTCTGTCTGACTTCTCCATCTCTCCTCACCTAAGTGAGGTGTTCCTTCCGTGTTGTGCTTAGCCCCCTTCTCTGTGCATCTGCTCTTTGCTCGCCTGTGTCCAGGAGTATCATAATTAGGTCTGGTGCATCTGCCATTGAAATCTAGTTCTTCTTTTCCCAGCTTCTATCCTGAGTTTCCAGCTATTAGACTCCCTGGATGTTTCACTGTGAACTTAGACTTAGCATGTCCCCTGTCACACGTAGCACCTTCTTTTCAGATTCTGATTTTCTGTGTGTTGAAAGTTTGTTGCGCTTCTAGTCACGCAGATGTGGGACTTCTGTCTCTTCTAATTCCACTAACTTTTAGGCCTACTGGCTGTACTCCCTAACCTTTTTCTCTTTATTCCCACTGTTTCTGTCCTTTTCTCATGCTGTTATCTTCTGTTTAGCTTGTTTGTTTCTCTCATTCTTATCTTGTCTTCCCTTGCTCAGTATTTTCGAAAACTTTCTATTACTTGCTGAATGAAGTTCAAACTTCTTGACTTGGCAAATGAGGTCTCTTATGTCCTGGTCCTAGTTTATCTTTCTTTCCTCACTTGCTAATCCTCAATTGTCCCTTACAGTTAATTTGTCTGAATTTTTACTCTGACTGTATTTTCATGGATTTTCCTTTTGTCTCACTTATCATGCCCAAGTTCTGTAGATTCTCAAGGCCCTGCTCAATCACATTCACTGAGTTGGCCACCAGTCTTCTGATTAAAAGCAGTTTTTCTTATTTCAAATTCATGTTGTTTAGTTTTGTAAGAGATGAATAAGTAATAATTTTCTGTCTTATCACTATTCACATTATGTACTTATTTTGCCCATCTTCTGTACTGTTGGAGGTGGGATCTTTTTCTGTTTCATCTTTGTGCATAGCTCCTAGCACAGTGCTATATACATATTAGATTGCTAACAAATTTTTGTCAAACTAATAAATGTTAGAAGATAGATATTAAAAATACATCTTCTAAATATATGTTAAATTCCCAGTGCGCAACATGGTAGAAATTGAAAAATTAAAAACAAATGTTTCTTGACTTTCATTCCTTATATTTTATACATAACACATATTCATATATGAAAATAAAGTAATAAGGTTAGCAAGAGGAACTAATACAATACTAAATTTGTATATATGACTTAATTTGTCATAAAAATCATGGAAAGAGTCAAATGAACTATTTGTTTCTTTTTTGAAGAATTTCATTTGATTATATTTTCCCAGCAAAATCAGCTGTTACTTAGCCTCTCACTGACCTGTATTATAAATTTGTTTTTTTTGGTGGGAAAAGTTTGATACTTAATACACTTAATAAGGCATTAGAGTCTCAGGATCATATGTTTAAAAGAGAAATTATATTTCCCCCCAAATGAAAAGTAATACTTTGAACTACTATAACATTAACATTATATAGTATTAAATTATACTGAGGAGTGGTACAAAGGACTAATGATGAGCAATGAACATAAACATGCTAGAAGAGAAACTCCAGCAATGCAAGTTATTTGCCGGATACCTAAATTTATGTGACCGGCAGCAGTCTGTGAGGAGTATTACTGACTGCATGCAGCACTGTTCTCCACCCTGACCCTCACCCCACCCGCACTCCCTCTTCTACCAATTTTTTTTTCTTTCTGTTTTCTATACATCCTCGCGCATTAAAATTCATACAGTGGTTAATGTATCTTTGGAATAGAGATGATAATAGCGCGTCAGGCTGAAGATTGAAGGTATTTTGTCTCAATCCAGTGCTACTAACATGTTTGGCTAATAATCATATTAGTCAAAGAATAACATCAGGAAAGATCCTGGAATTAGCAAACCATTCTTGAATGGTTAGGATCCCTTAGGAGATTGTGAGCTTATTGAAATTATACTTTTTGACTGTAGCAAAATGCTCATCATTTAGTAATGATCTATTTGTCAGAAGTTAGCCATAACATGTATTACTTGTATGCATTGTTGGGGAGAGGGATGATGCTATCAGGAGAAGGTAAGGCCTAAATGTTTCTACATGTAATGCAAGGTCAGAGATGATCAAAATACCATATGATTGGGAAGAGAGTACAAAAACTATGGCCTTTAAAGCCTTAGACCTTACCAATACAAGTTCTGCATGGAACCACTGGCATGGTGTTTAATCTCTTTGATCCTCAACTTAGTTATTTGTAATATGTCAAAATTAAATAACTCTCTGTAGTTATTGTGAAAATTTAATGAATTTTTCTAATTTTCTTCTAACGTTTCTTAAATTGTGAACTTCTGTTAAGTGAAGAATGTCTTCTACCTAACAGTGGAACTATTTTTAACACATTGACTGCATTTTATATACATTCCTGGGCTTTAAAGGCTATTTAATCTAGAACATACTGTTTACAGTTGAGGAAGTTGAGACCAAGTGAGGTTAAGTGGTTTACCGATATCACCTAAGGAGTAAGTGAAAAACATAGAACTAAACTGGTCCTTTTAAACAAAAAAAAAAAAAATTCTATATTGCCCCCTTTGTTTAATTATAGGTACGGGTATGTTTCTTAGTTTGGTTTCAAGGATACTCTTGTTTTTTGTAGGGCTGATTTTCTTACAGATCTTTCAAATGCTCACATTATTTAACATTGTTCTGGGTGAAACAACTGTAGCTGCTTTTTTGTTGTTGTCACCTGTCATTTAGGAACTTGCATTGTGATATTTTCATCTGTTGAACTTTTTAAATATTTATTACACCATTGGAAATTGGATTTTAGAATGGAAATCAAAATCTGGAGGCTTGAAATTATGATCAGATCTTCATGACATAGGATAAAATAAATAAACTTTTTTAAAGTAAAGATATTTTATCTGTTGCCATTTAGGTGGAAATAGAGAAACTGAAAAAAGCAATCATGTCTTCTTGAAGTGACGTGCACCCAGTGTTCTCAGCATTCCAGGGATTCAGAAGCAACACTATGAACTTCAACTGACTTGTTACTTAAAAATAACAAATGCTGATGTCGTGATAAAGAAATATGCGTATATGAACTATTATATCTATAGAAAAATGTAGGGGGAGGGTGAATTGTTCTTATATATTTTGTTTTGCCAATATGAAAAAAAAGAGGCCTTATTTCTTATGTGCTGGGATTGCAAACTCTTTTGTTTAGTTTGCTTGAAAATACTACTGAATCTGTATAAAAAGGAAAGAAAATTCACAATAGTTTTTTTTTATTGAAACTTGTAGTATTATTTTTAAAGAGATCTATACTATAAATATGGTGATATCTTTACGAATAATCTGTAAAATATACCATTTGAGAGGGACAGTTTAGCTTTATAGTAACTATAGTCACTACTTTTCCCATAAAACATAAGGGATATAAACTTTGTATATATATATTTTTTATGTTTAGCTTCTTACCCAGGATTACACTGTTGTGCCTGTTTGTTTGCAGTTTGTGATACTCTGGGTGATGAAATAGGAGTTTCCTAGCTACAAACCAGATTACTCACCCATGCATATAGTAATAACTGTAATGAACTAATCAAAATAATTTCTTCAACTTTTGGAATATTTTTTTATTGCTTGCACTATAGGATTCATAAAGGAATTTAGTTAAAATGTATTGGATTGTTAAATATATTGGGGAAAATATGAGCTATATTTTAAATTCATTAGGTCTAAGGAACTAAAAATGTCAATTTAACCCTTAACTTGTTGTGCCTAGAAACTACAGCACATATAATATGCAAACACCAGCCTTATTGCCGTACTTTTCTGCTTATTTTACAGGCTCAAATATTACTCATTTCATAATCTTGTGATTTAATTCTTCATGCCCCTCCATTTGATTTTTAATAACGGTAATATTAGAAAAACAAAACTCCAGAACTTTCAGAACTTCAGTGTGCAGTTTCATACTTGGACAAGTTATCATTATGTAAATACTCAGGTTTTACATTGTATAATTTACCTACTAGACTAAACTAACTGGTGGAGATGTTTGGAGCTGTCATTTAGGTAACCAACTTTATAAAGAGTGTTTAGTAGGTCATAAAACGTAACATCACAGCTTATTTAAAACCAAATAGTTGGCCATATTCAAAATGCATTTTCACCAAGTGGGTGAATAGCAGTTTCTTCACAGTCACTTATGAACACTTGAACTTTTAAAAATGTTATCTACAGATAATATGTCTCAAAATATGTGGGTTTATATGGAAAGTAGAAATTTTGATATTTTTTTTTTGCAAAAAAAAATTAGATTTTAAGCTTTATTATATAGCAAATGACTTTCAGATTTTGAGTACCATCTATCATGCTTCTATTTTGTGTTCTTTAAACCCCCAAACCAATATTTTTCCTTTAAGTTTTAGTTTTATAATACTGAAATCTTGTGTTAATGAAATTTTGTCATATTGTTTCAAATAAAAGTGAAATAGAAAATAATAGAAACTCCAATACATAATTACTTAAATTCACAACTTAAATTAGTGCTTTTGGGGAAATCTGTGCGTTGAGTATGTACATTGTAACTTCTTAAAGTCCTTGGGGCTCTTCTGATGAGGTCACTGCTGAACAAAATTGTTTATTCCTGTTCTAGTGTTTTTAAATGACTTGTCAAATGAATGATTTCCTTCTTCTTAAATAAATTAGGTCTTATTTTCTTTTAATATGAAAGTCTTCAGGTAGAAATAAAAACAATGTACCCTGGAAATCACCCTCCAGCTTTATGACTGGAAGATCTGATTACGTGCTCCCTCCCTCCCCACCCTAATAATGGGGTAGGGGAAGTTACCAGCAGATTTCAGGCTGTTCTTAAAGTTTTTGTTGGTCATTTTCTCACCAGTGCATAAAATCAAGATGGTCATGAGTACTGAGAGACATTTAAAGTGTTTGCTTGTATACTCCTCAGTCAGAATTGAAAAGTAATTCAAGTACTATGTCTCCATTTTCTTGCCCTTGACCAAATAGTAAAGAAAAGAAAACCAAAATCAAAGGGAAAAATGATTACTTTAATCTAGCAATTTACCAGTATTTGCTCTTGATATAGGAATTTTATTAATTCCTGTTTATAAAGTTAATATCATAAAATGCTATGTAATAATATAGCTTTTACTTGGGGGTAAATCTTTTTTTTTTTTTTTTAATGAGTGAGTATAAATTATAGAGTAGAGGTGAACAGCATGGCATCTGTCATTGCCAAATTGGTAGTGAATGTTTGCTATTCTTTGAAAAACATAATATTACTAATTTTCGTAATTATATTTCAATATTAGGAGTATTGTGTGTGTGTGCGACCACCAAGCTTTGGTCATACTATAAAGCTGTTACCTCTTTACAAAATCTAAGTCTGAAGATAGGAAGAGAGAATGGGCCTGGTGTAACAGAGGATTCTCTTTTTATGCTTCTTACTGTGATCACAGAAAAAAATAAACCCAAGTGCTCTCTAGATGTGTTGGTAAACATTTTATGCTTGCATTTAAACTTGAAATGTATGAACAGAATGAGACAATCAGTTCAAATCAGAAATGAGAAATGTTAAAATTTAATGGCCTTGTTTTGCTGTAGCAATAAAATGACCAAGTGCAATGACTTGATTTAATAAAATCATCTTTTAAAAGTTGCTGCTATGAATATTTTTAGCCATAAAATTTTATCCTTGTTGTAGCCTGACTTGCCTTCAGTAACTGTTATGTAATGCAGTTGGTGTTGTGGTATTCTAACATTCCAAAAAAATAATAATATATATTTATGGAGAAACTCAAAACAGTATATACTTCACTGACTTGTTTACAGGTGCTGTAAAGCATGCTTCTCCCTCAAAAAGAAAATAAAGAATAGTATTGCCAGTTGTGTCAGTCTTTATTGGTTATTTTTCATTAACTTCAGCATATTCTGATTGCAGAGTATGATGAAAATTATTTTCTATTACTTTGAGTTTTCCAAATAAAAGAAACAATATAAATAGTAAAATAAAAGCATTCAAAGTTCTAGACCTATGTGACATTTACTGAACCTTTGTGAGTCTTTTCTTTCTACCTGGAACTGTGAGATGATAATTCCTACCTCACAGGATTATTGGGAGAATTTGAAATGATTTATATAAAGTACCTTATGAAGTGCTTGCCATAGAGTAGATTTTTTAAAATGGAAGCTGCTGATTTGCTCTTCTCAAAAGCATCTTGCAGTGATGGATATGATGTAAATTAGGCAGATAAGATTAAGAGAAAAGGCATAGTATGTCCTCTCCCCTTGTTTTTGAATACAGCATCCCTTTCTTTGGAGGAGATACAGCTTTCATTTGTATGATACTCGAAATGGAGCTGAGAGTACTTTGCCCAAATTGAATTATTGACTCAGAGACTGAGATTTTAAACATTTGAAACAAAGAGCTAGTCTCAGCATGGAAGCTCTCCACAGTTACATTTTTCTGTCATCTGGAAAAAGCTGATTTGGAAGAACTAAATAGAGTATAAAGATATGGAGACAGAATCCAGAAGGATTTTAAGACTGATTACAGTCATTCCTGAAGCCCCACTACCCACCCATTGCTTGCTTCCTTAAGCATAAACTTGCACATAAACTTTTTGGTTTCTGAGCTCGCGACTGGATGTCCTGGTAAATATAATACAAAAAACAAGATACAGTCATCCCCCCCTTATCCACGGCAGGTACATTCCAAGACCCCCAGAGGATGCCCGGAACCGCAGATAGTACTGAACCTCACGTAATACTATGTTTTCTCCTATACATAGCTGTCATAAAGTTTATAAATAAGACACAGAGATTAACAACTAATAATAAAATAGAACAATTATAACAATATAATAAAAGTTACGTGAATGTGGTTTCTCTCAAAGTATTTTTCAAATATAATGCCTTTTCCATCCTAACTAAGTACTTACCACACACCGTGGCCCTAACTTTTGCAGCTTGAGGTGCGACAGCACAACTAGCCCAAATTTGTTTTCTTCCCAATTTTGTGGATAGAAGATTCTTGCCATAGGTCTTAGCAACCTCAGCATGTGATTTTTTTTCTTATTGTCGAGAGCTTTCGCTTTTTCACTTAAAGGAAGCACTGTTTGTCATACCTGAATTGCCAACATCACTACTCTCGCGCTCTGGGACCATTATTAAGTAAAACAAGCGTTACTTAACACAAGCACTGTGATTCTTCTAGTCGCCTAAGTGACTAATGGGCGGGACGCGCTGGACAAAGGGGTGATTCACGTCCAGAGCTGGATGGCGTGGGATCATCATGCTACTCCAAACGGCGTGCACTTTAAAGGTTATGAGTTGTTTATTTCTGGAAAATTTCATTTAATACTTTTGGACTGCAATTGACTGCGCGTAACTGAAACTGCAGAAAGCAAAACCGCGCATAAGGGGGCACCGCTGTAGAGTCTGGAAGACATCAAGGCCCATGTACTCTTGCTGAGCACATACATGACTCCAGGCTTTCTAGAAATCTGGAAGATTTGAATCATGGAAAGGAATAAGACACCACTATGAAGCAATATGGAAAATAAGTGTGGCAAGTCGTTTAAGTTAAAAAAAAATGGGAGTTTGAAAATTTCTACTTGCTTTTTATTGGCTTTTACAAACACTGGGCATAAATTAAGCCTTGCAGGCAAATGGTGGTAAAATTTTGGATTGTAGAGTTTTACTGTTTGAAGGGACATCATTAGAGATTGTCTAATGCCTTTGCAGATGGTTTTGTCTGAAGGAACAATTTTCGGATTTAGCCCCATTGTAGGAAGTAAAAGCTGAACTCACGTGGGTCTATTCGACTTTATTACTTGCCAATCAAGGTTCAAGAGACTAGACTGTTGGGGTGTGAAAATTTTTTTCTGAATCCTAACAATTACTGCTTTTATTTTTACCACTAACTACCTTTATTGTGAATATGCTTGTATAAGAGGAAAATAAATTTAGAAATAGGCAACAATATTTTTTGTATAGAGCCAATAATTTTTTTTAATCACAGAAGGTGTTGTGGTTTTCATTTTGCAACTATTGGGTGGTATTCTTTCCTATCAGCTTATAAGTGGTCTTTATTAGCTACATTTCAGTTCCTAGAAAATTGTGTGAATAAAGTTATGAGAAGTAAAACTATATTTTAAGTGCACTGAGTAACTTAATTCTTTAATAAGGGCAATTGTTAACATTTCATGGTATAGTGCATTTTTAGAAATATTACTAAACATTAACAGAATGCAAATACAATCTGACATGACAGTAACGACATTTTTACTCTTATCCTCTCCCTTGAAACTGACTAAAGACAATAAATAGAATGAAAAATCGACTTGATAGATTGAAAGAGATTTAAGGAAATCTGTTTCTCAAATAAGGAAACAACAACAACAATTTATAATAAAAATACCTCCCAAATGCTTTGAGATTTGGAACAAAGTGAGGACAGCCTGAAGTCTGACATAAGGCTCCCCAGACCTCATTCCAGATGCTGATTCTCTGAAATGTCCATGTGATGGTCTTAGACCCGAATCCTCTACAACAGAATGGCTGGAGCTGTGGAACTGAAAGGGAAGCCACACCAGCTGTGAGCCCTACTCACTTGAAGGCTGAAAACCAAGGGGCTCCCAGGAAAGATAACAGGTTTGATGAGAGGGTGTTTTAGATAACGGTACTGAATGAAAGCTATCGTTATCTCCTGCCGCTCCTTTCTGCTCTAGTCAGCAAATAACTGACACCGGTCAAAGGTGAGCAATCAGGCACCACACACAAGCATCTTTATAGACGCATGTGTGATAATCAAATGTATTTAAAAAAATTGTCCTGAAACAAAGGCTTGATTTTTGCAAATAGAAATCCCTATGTCCTGGGGCGGGGGGCGGGGGGGTGAGGGAGGATTGACAAGATTTATAACACCAAGACACATTTGTGTTAACTTATGAAACTTGAGGATAAAGAATGAATATTTGCCCAAAAAGAAATAGAAAATTTAATTGACTAATTCCACCATAAATAGGAAATGTAATTAAGGCTCTACCAAAGACAGCAAGGCCAGAGGGGATCATAGCTGTGTTTTAACTGCTTGATTTAAACTAGTCAAAACTGTAGAAAAAGGTGGAAACTTTCCCAATTTATTTTATGAACCTAGTGTAACTTTAATATCTAAACCTGATCACCACAGACCAATCTCACTTGTAAAGATTTGGTGTGAGGAGATTTATCAACCTTAATGCATTACATGAAATGATGAGTTAAAAATGGTCATACTGGGACTTCCCTGGCGGCGCAGCGGTTGGGACTCCGTGCTCCCAATGCAGGGGGTCCTGGTCAGGGAAGATCCCACATGCATGCCGCAGCTAGGGAGCCGACGCAACAAAATAAAATAAATTAATTAAAAAAAAAATGGTCATACTGACAGAGCAGGGCGGGGTAGGGCCGAGCATATCCTTTGCTGGGAGTGTGGTGCAGGGAATACAAAGATAGTTTGGTACCACTGCCTTGATCCATGGGACACACCAACAGTTCTACTCACTTACACCATCAGTACAAATGTCAACAGTGAAGAAAAGTAGCTGACATCTTAGTATTATTATGACAGTGGTTTTGACCCTGTGGAACACATTTAAGAACCACTGACCTGAAATAACCCGGTATGGTCCCTAGGATATAGTAGACAGTGAATATTGAGTGGATGAATCAATAAATGAATGACAAAGAGGATGTGGCCCCTCTTCATTACCCCTTGTCTTTACCCTCTCCTCCTGCCTTTTCTTTCTTCTTCAACTATTTAAAGATTCAAGTTGAAATAGCTTCCCAGGACTAACCACTATCATGTCAATTATTATAAAATAGCCATGCTTCCAGAGGCTCTGTATTATGCTCTTAAAAAGCTTTTAACACATTTGTTATACTGGGCTTTAAGTAGTCAGTTTAATTACCCTAAGGTTTATAATAAACTTATCTTTAGTCTAAAAATAGGCATGTTTGTATTGTGCTTACCATGTACCACGCACTGTTGCAAGTAATCTCCATCTAAATCTATCTGTGTATCTATATATCTAACTATCTCAACAATTTCATGTCATAGGTACTATTATTATCTTTTGTTACTGAGTCCAAGCTTGTACTGCTCCCCACAAAACAGGCCAATATATCAGGAGAGATGACGTGTTGGGACAAGGAATAGTGACTTTATTCAGAAAGCCAGCAGACAGAGAAGATGGAGGACTAGTGTCCCAAAGAACCATCTTACCTGAGTTAGAATTCAGGCTTCTTTTATACTAAAAGGGGAGGGGGTGTGGCTGGTAGCTGCAAACTTCTTGGTGCTGGAATCCTTTGTTCTTGCACCTGACCGCTTAGGTCTGGTCACAATGTTCCTATAAACCTCCAACAAGACAAATATTATTCTCTGTTCTGCAAATGTTTAATGGAAAAGTGTTATACCTTTAAAGGTCAGAGCCCTGAGACTAGGCTAGCCTGTATATTTCAGGCTATAGGCAAAATTCTTTTACAAAAGGTGCAAAGCCAACATGAGTAAGCACAGGCTACAGAGCACAAGGGTTAGAGCTAAAGGAATAGATCCAGTATGGAGTCAGGTTTGTTCTTCTCTGTTACCCTTTCACATATGAGGAAACAGGCTCAGAGAGGTTAAGCAACTTGGCCAAGGCCACCCAGCTAATAAGGGACGGAGCTAAACCTAGGCAGGCCAATTCTGAAGCCTGTGCTCTTGATCATATGCTCTCTTTACATAGATAATGTGTAGAGAACATTCTTTGTAATCCTTTATATTTCTCTTGAGTATCAAATTTTCCTATCAGTAAAAGAGTTAGACTAAATAATTTACAAAGTTCATTTTCAGTGATCTCATAGTCTGTTTAGATTTCTCTGTGTGACATAAGTTAAGATTTGGGGGAACATTCTTTGTTTCTTGATGTACATCTTTGCAAATTTAAATGATTTTCATGACTCTTCAGCAAAGACATGAGAAACAAAAACTCTACTTAGCTTCCCTACAGAGATTAAATGACCACTAGATGGCAGTCAAATGAAGCTCAGCTTCTCATGGGCAGCTTGAGTAAACCTAAAATACAGATAGAAGCTGCAAATAACAATTGCAGAAGATTCCAACCCACTGAATTCACCCAGAACTGGGACACAGCCACTGCACTCCCCTAGCTCCCTCCCCGCTAAGTTCCACATGACAGACTGAAAAGAGTCGATGCTTTGGAATCCGACAGATCTGTCTTTGAAAACTGGCTCTTAAAGTTAGTAGCCATGTGAACTTGGCAAGTCACTCAAATCCTGTCACTTCCCTTATCTATAAGAGATCTAAAAAAAAAAAAAAATCATTGCTACACTTTAGAGCCTTTCCCGGGACTTCCCTGGTGGCGCAGTGGATAAGATTCCGTGCTCCCAACACAGGGGACCCAGGTTCAATCCCTGGTCAGGGAACTAGATCCCACATGCATACCACAACTAAGAGTTTGCACGCCATGACTAAGGAGCCCACGTGCTGCAACTAAGGAGCCCACGTTCTGCAACTAAGGAGCCCGCCTGCCACAACTAAGCCCTGGCACGACCAAATAAATAAATAAATAAAGCCTTTCCCTCCGATCATGTCCTCAGAGAAGAGAGAGAAAGGGGGCACCAGGTGCTTCACATTTTTTTCCTCTAAGAGAATAATCACATCACAACAGCAGCAACAAAACCATCCTGCTCTGTTTGTCATTCCTTGCTGGATGTCGTGATGCTCCTTTGACCCCAGGTTGCTGCCGTACCCTCGGCCCTTCCTCAAACCTGATTTGCCATTTCCTGCCCTTGGTTCTCTGGGAACTGCTCCTGTTTCTCCATTTTTTCCTGCAATGTGTTCTGATATCTACCAGATCAACTTCCCTCCAGGGTCACTTATGTAACAAGCTCACAAAATAGTGAGCTTGTGCTGTGGGCTTCTTAAAGACATTATGGTACAGTCTCTCTCATTTTGCCACCTGTCTTCTCCCCCAAGGGCCTCGTACAATTCACATAGAGCTGGGGTCCGACACGACAGCCCAGAGCGGGTGGTCAGTGGGGAGTCCATGGTGCCATGACCCTGACTGCAAAAGCAAATCCAGATTCAGCTCGAATTCTAAGCAGAAAATGACTTTTCTCTCCAAAAGGAGGTCAAAATGTCCATCTTGTGGTTGATGACGCGACTACAGGGTCACAGAAGCAGGGAACAGTACTACCCCAGAAAGGGCACAGTCATCGGAAGGACCTGAAGATGTAGAGCGTGCGGTGTAGGAGGTCAGCGTGGGACAACATCACCCAGCTCTTCCCGCCAGCCAGTCACAGATCAGCCAGGCCCCTGCAGTGCGCTTTCAGGAGAAGCAAAGCGTTCCACATCGGCTGGTATCCGCTGGGAAAGGCTCAGGGCTTATTTTGAGCAGGTGAGAACTAGTGATTATCTATGATTCTTAATGGCAGCAAAGGTCCTGGATTATGAGAAAAACAACCCCCTGGGGGCCTGAATGGCACTAAATTGAATTAATAAGAATTAAGTCTTTTTTTCTTATAAAATAAATTTTTGTAAGAGAGGGTCTATAGACAATGCAAAGGGCAAAGGAAAGTTACAGTTCAGTATTTTTATTCACTATTGAGTAGTTTTTTCCACTCTTGAACTAGGGGAAAGGAGTTGAGATTTGGATTCTAACCTGGGCTTGCATTCCCCCTCTCAGGAAACTTGGGTAAATTTCATCACATCTTTGGGTCTGTTTTTTCAATTGAAAAATTAGGATCTTGAATTTTAATAGCAGTTCTAACGTTCTAGGTACAGATTACAAAAGCAGTGTGTTTAGTGTTACACCTTCTTGTCCTTGGTGCCACGTGCATGAACAGTTGGTAGTTTCTCCTCTTTAGGGGGTTACTATTGTCTAAGCTTGGAGAGGGCTTCCACAGTCAGTGATGTCTACCTACGAGGCCACCAGCTCTTGCAAAGGCAGGGAAGTAGTTGCGTCTAGAGCCCTTCACCTGAGACCAAAAACCACAGGGCTCCAGGAGAACAACAGCATCCACACTGAATAAAGGTGCTGGGACATACATCTGGAAGTGAAATAGAATTAGAGCAGCCAGTAAATTTTTTAAAATTAATTTTATTGGAGTATAGTTGATTTTCAATGTTGTGTTAGTTTCTGGTGTACAGCAAAGTGGATCAGTTATACATATACATATATCCACTGTTTTTCAGATTCTTTTCCCATATAGGTCATTACAGAGTATTGAGTAGAGTTCCCTGGGCTACACAGTAGGTTCTTATTAGTTACCTATTTTATATACAGTAGTGTATATATGTCAATCCCAATCTCCCAATTTATCCCTCCCCCCTCGCCCCGTTGATAACCATAAGTTTGTTTTCTACATCTGTGACTCTATTTCTGTTTTGTAAATAAGTTCTTTTGTACCATTTTTTAGATTCCACATATAAACGATATCATATGATATTTGTCTTTGTCTGACTTACTTCACTCAGTATGACAATCTCCAGGTCCATCCATGTTGCTGCAAATGGCATTATTTCATTCTTTTTTATGGTCAAGTAATATTCCATTGTATATATGTACCACATCTTCCTTATCCATTCCTCTGTTGATGGACATTTAGGTTGTTTCCATGACCTGGCTATTGTAAATAGTGATGTAATGAACATTGGGGTGCATGTATCTTTTTGAATGATGGTTTTCTTCCAGATACATGCCCAGGAATGGGATTGCTGAGTTATGTGGTAGTTCTTTTTTTATTTTTTTAAAGAACCTCCATAATGTTCTCCATAGTGGCTGTATCAATGTACATTCCCACCAACAGTGTAGAAGGGTTCCCTTTTCTCCACAGGAGCGACCAATAAATATTAAACCACACAGTGATGGAAGAAATGTTCACATATTGAGATATGGAGAAGTCGTTCTGGCTCACACATGATTTGACTTGAATTTTATGCAAATTAGAACAGCCTGTCTTATGGCCTGTTAAACCATATGCATTGTACATCTGCTTTCACCATTCAAGAAGAGAATACATTGAAATATCAAAATGGACTAACTATGGTTCAGGCATTCAAAATGGAGCCGGATGGCCTTTGTGGATGTGATTTCAGACACATTCCTGCATCACTGAGAACTTGAATTTTCTGAACTGTTTCAGAATCAAGGACACCACCAGCCATTCTGGAAACAATGTCTGCTAGCAGCTGCCAGCTACAACCTTATGGTCTCAAGGTCTCCCCTTGTAACTACGCAACCATTTTGGACTCCAACCAATCCTTACTCAACAAGCATCTTGCCAGTTTCAGTCCTAATTCTTGACAAACAATTATATGTAACTTCGTGGTTTTTGCTTATATACGCCTCCCCTGTTTTGTAGTCCAGCGGAACACAATTCAAGTGCTTCTTGAATCTGTGTCTCCTGGGCTATAGTCCTCAGTTTGGCTTGAATAAAATTCTTTTCTATTCCTACTAGAGATTGTTTATTATTTCCCGTCAACGACAGGAACTGAGCTGAAAGGACTAGTCCTTTAAAAAAGAAAGCAGGAAGTGGCTTGAGGTAAATTGATGAATACAATGAAAAGGAAATACTTTGCTCCTGGGAGTAATTCACCATCACAGTCTGTTCCAGCAATCAGACTCTTAGAGTTAGCCAGCTGGCTTATTCTGGGATGGAGAATAACAGTGGAAGAGAAAGATAACAAGATCGCCTGCAGATCAAATTTGAGCCTAAAAGCCTATTTAGTGATTAAGATGGGAAACGAAGTTGTTGACTACTTAAATGATGGAATTGAGCAAAGGTGAGGGGTGGGCAAAGAAGAGGGGATGTAAGTGAAAACTGGGAGGGTGAGTTTTAGAACTTTACAAGTAAGTTTTTTGTTGCTGTTTTTGGTTTTGGCCACACTGTGCGGCTTGTGGGACTTTAGTTCCCCGACCGGGGATTGAACCTGGTCCACTGCAATGAAAACGTGGAATCCTAACCACTGGACCGCCAGGGAATTCCCAGAGGGCTGAGAATTCAAAGCAAGGTACTTGCCCATGTTAAACAATACTGGAACTGAGCATTCTTTCCTGTCCTGATGTGAAATAACTCAGAAAATACACAAAAATAGATTAAGACCTTGCTCTCCAGGAAATATTTATTCCTGGAAGATAAGCCCTGAACCACGTAAAACTGCTTATTATCAAGAGTAACCTCTTGCTCTTCAAGACTTGCTGAAGACTTTGGTTTGTCCACCTAGCCAAGCCATTAGACTACAAACTCTGCCCGCTCTCAACTAGTTCCTAAATTTTTTAAAGACCTAACAACCCTATAAATGTCCTCCCCTGACTTCCTTCTTTTGACACCTATGAAGGCCATCAAAGTGGTGTTCTCTTACTATGTATAATGGGTGTAATTGTCTTAGCGCTGCTTGATCAATGGAGTTTTCTGGTGGTCTTCTGAGCAGTTGTCAAAAGTGAAATGTTGCTCTAAGCTATGAAACAAAAGTTTTATTGTAACTTGTCAGAAATGAGTCCACTATATCATACCAAATTGCCTTTACATTTTTTTTTTAATTTTTTTTTTTAATTTATTTATTTATGGCTGTGTTGGGTCTTCGTTTCTGTTCGAGGGCTTTCTCTAGTTGTGGCAAGTGGGGGCCACTCTTCATCACGGTGCGCGGGCCTCTCACTATTGCGGCCTCTCTTGTTGCGGAGCACAGGCTCCAGATGCGCAGGCTCAGTAATTGTGGCTCACGGGCCTAGTTGCTCCGTGGCATGTGGGATCTTCCCAGACCAGGGCTCGAACCCGTGTCCCCTGCATTGGCAGGCAGATTCTCAACCACTGCGCCACCACGGAAGCCCTGCCTTTACATTTTGAATCTTGTGTTAATTGTCAAGATTTCTTTGGATCCTTCCAAGAATTTTGGATCTAGTAATACTTGAATTCTTTTCACCCTTGAAAATTCAAAAAGCTCAGAAGCTTTATTTCTCATATCAGTCCTGTGGCAACTCTTACCCTCCTTCCTTCTTCCCGCTCCTCCCACCCCCAGAAGGCGGAAGAAGGTGACCAGGGACCAATTTGAATTTGAGGCCATGCACCTTCAAGGATGGTTGAAGTACCTATGGCTATTAAATGCATTCAAAACCAAACATTTACTGCGTATTGTTGTTGAAAACAAGCACAGCGCTTGTTTTCCTGGAGGAGGAGGAACAGACAACCTCCAAATCAATGAATATGTAGATAATTATAAATTGGAAAAAATGAACTGAGAGATACAAACAAGGGGCAATAATTTAAGATGATGGGGTTGGTAGGTAGAAGGATGAAGGGACCTATTTAGAGAGGATGGTCAAGGAAGCCCTCCCTGAAAGGTTTACTGGAGCTAAGACCTCAGAGAGGACAAGGCTGGACAAAGGTGAAGCAGAAGAGTGGTCTAGGACACAAAATTTAAGGAGACCCTCCCTCTCAGGTTTATGTAAGTGTAAGTTCGACAATTTCATGGCCCTGAGATCCAGGGCCTCCTTAAGATTTGCTCCCAGGTGCCTCTCTTTCCTCACCTTAGGGGAGGAGAAATAGCCAGTCTCACACGGACCGGTGTGTGTGTGTGTGTGTGTGTGTGTGTGTGTTGAAGAAGGCAGTGGGGTGAGGGGCTGGGGAGAAAGAGTCACAGAAGAGTGAGCCTAGGCAGAAGAAACAGGATACACAGTGGCCCAGAGGTGGAAAAGAGGTTGGTCTGATTCTGGAGCTGAAAGGATGCCCTTACATCTGGATCAGAGTGGACAGAAGGAGGAGAGACCCAAGGTGAGGCTGGAGAGGCAGGCAGGCCCCAGGTGAGCTGGGCCTTGTAGGCCCCTTGAGGTACATAGCCCTCATTCTCAATGCAATGAAACTAGGTTTGAATCTGGGAAATGATACGAATGAACATACATTTGAGCAGATTTCTGCAAAACTGATTGGAAGGGAGCGAGGGTGAAATCAGGGAGACATTAAGAAAGTGTTTGTATTCCTGCAGGCAAGAGAAGATGACCTGGACCAGATGGAGGTAGAAAGAAATGGACAGAGTTGGGATCTGTTTTGAGGAAGAAGTCATAGGACTTGCTGACATGTGAATGTGGAGCTTAGAAAAGAAACGTGGCTGGAGATCTAAGCTGTGGAACTGGATGAGCTCCTCTAGGGAAAGAGAAAGAGGAAGGGAGGGAGGAGAGGAAGTGAAGCAGAGAGACGAGGAGCTGCCTTGGGAAACTCCACACTCAGAAGTTGCTAGAGAAGAGACCAGAGAGGAAAACGGAAGGTGAAGACACACAGCCCACTGTCCGTTGACAGATGAATGGACAGACATGTGGTAATATAGACACAGTGGAATATTATTCAGCGACAACATGGATGAACCGTGAGGACATTATGCTAAGTGAAATAAGCCAGTCACAAAAAGACAAATATTGTATGATTCCACATATACGAGATATCTAAAGAAGTCAAACTCATAGAAACAGAAAGTAGAAGGTTGGTTACCAGGGGAGGGGGTGCAAATAATGGGGTGTAATTGTTCAATGGGTATAGGGTTTTGGTTTTGCAAGGTGAAAAATTTCTAGAGATCTATTGCATAAAAATGTGAATATACTTAACACTATTAATTTTTTTAAATGGTTACAATGGTAAATTTTATGTTATATATTTCTTTATTGAAATTAAAGAAAAGCAATTTTAAAAAAGAATGGTGTTTCTATAAACAGCCTCACAGACATAGAGAACAGACTTGTGATTGCCAAGAGGGAGGGGAGTGGGGGAGGGATGGAGTGGGAGTTTGGGATTAGCAGATGCAAACTATATATAGAATGGATAAACAAAAATGTCCTACTGTATAGCACAGGGAACTATATTCAATATCCTGTAATAAACCATAATGGAAAAGAATATGAAAAAGAGTATATGTGTGTCTAACTGAATTACTTTTCTGTACAGCAGAAATTAACACAACATTGCAAATCAACTACACTTTAATTTAAAAAAAATTTTTTTTAAAGGGTCAGCTACAAAACAAAACAAAAAGAATGGTGTTTCTATAAAGGGAGAAGTGGTCAACTGAGTTGAGGGCTGCCAAGAGAGCAAGCAAGAAGAGAACACAGAGTTAATACATAGGTTCACTAAGATGGAGAACAAACGCCAGTGACCTCTGTACAGATGGCTGCAGTGGCGTGAAAGAGGAAGCAAAATTAAGAGAGAACTGAAGGTTAGGAAGTGGACACAGCCCGTGTGGACAGTTCTCAGGAGAAGGTTAGCTAAGAAGAAAGTCTTGGGGCAGAGTGAGTAGGAGGAGGGGGAGCTAGTCTTTTGGTTTTTTAGGACAGAAGAGACCTGAGTATATGTGAAGGTTAACGGGACGATCCATTGTAGAGGGAGAGACTGATGAGGCAGGAAATAGGAAATCTAATGGAATGTCACCCTAGAGAAGATCTGAGGAGATGGGGACAGAGCTCCCGGGAAGAGACAAGTGTTGACAGGAAGACAGATGCTTCTTCTAACATGACAGGAGGGAAGGAGGAGAAGGTGGGGCTGCGTGAAGGTGGGTTTGCAGGTTCGGAGGTGAGAAGTGGATAGAGTTCTCACCTCGTTTCTATTTTCTTTGTAAAACGTGAGATGAGATTGATAGTGTGAGGACTGGGGGGAAGTTAACATCAGCGGTTTGAAGAGAGCGAATGTATCTCATCAGTCATCCTGGATCATGGCAGAATGAGCCTGCCAGAGAATCACAGCAAGACTGACCAACCCCTGAAGGGGCTGTGGAATTCTGCATTCATTATTTTATATAAATATAAATATATTTTCTATTTTATCAATTGTAAGTCGCACCTCTGAAATTGAGATACACTCTGGTATTGTTCCATGGTTTCCTAGCATTGATTCAGAGTTTAATTACCTGCATTGTTGTTTCTGAGAGGTCCATAAAGCAATGGGCATCTTTTAATCAATGGCATCTTAGAGGCAGTGAAATACGGTAATTTTATTCCTGCCAGGTTCAGCTGCTAGTGTGCAGACGTGGAGAAGGCCTTTCTTTCAGGGTTTCAAAGACAAGACAATAGCTGTCAGTCACAAAGAGACCTATTTGAGTCCACTCGAGGAATAATATAATTGCAATGTGATTGTAAACACCGACTTCTGAGGAGATCAGCTCTTCGTTACTGGAAGTGTTTCATCGGAAGTTTGGTCTACGAGGCCAATCTCTAAAATCTTTTCCCAGGTTAAGACTCTCATCAAATTCTCTTGTAAGCTTAACTGCCTTGAGATGACAGCTCAAAATCCCTTCACCAAGGTGTCCTATATTGGATGATCAGGAGCTGTGTCCTACATGGAGGTGTGGTTATTGAAGAAAAGGTCCAAAATCACGTCTCCATTCTCAAATACTTATTAATTACCTACTGTATGCCAAGCAGTCTGTTACTTTGTAAGGAAATAAAAATAAATAAAAATCTAGGTCTCTGATCTAAAGGAGTTTATAATCTGCTATAAGAGACAGTTAACAAATAAAGAATTGTCACCAGAGGTGTTCATTCATCCAATCACTTGTGTAACACGTATTTACTGAGCTCCTACAAAGCACCAGGCACAGTTCTAGGTGTGGAAATACAGCAGTGATAAAATTCACCAGGTTCCTGCCCCCCATGGTCTTTACCTTCTAGTGGAGGAAGACAACTAACCAAAATATTCCAATAAGCATGATCATTTGCACTAGTGATATGTATGAAGAAAATATTGGAATATGATAGAGAATGACTGGGGTGCTACAATCAGAGTATCAGTTTGGCTACAAGTAATAGAAAACCTAATGGTCACAGCAGTCCTAGGAGCATTAATTATTTATCTAAAAAGTCCAGAGGTTATTGATCCCAGAGTGGGTTCAGTAATTTAGTGGTGTCATTAAGGACCAAGGCTTTTTCCATCCTTCTATTCCCCCATCCTCAACATATTGACATTTTCCTCAGGCTTGTTGCCTCATGGTTGCAAGATAGCTGCCATAGCTGCAGTAGCTGCCATAGCTTACATCCTCCTACAGTTTCCAAAGCCAGAAGGGAGAAAGGGGTAGGTGAAGAGGGGCAAGATAACTATTTTTTTCGTAGTGTAGCTCCCTTATTTTATCAGGAAAAATCCTTCCTAGAAGCTCTCTTTTCTCCTAATAGACTTCCCCTAAGGCTCATTGAACACAAATGGTCATCTGCCTACAGTAACCAGCAAAGAGGACCTGTATTGCCACAGTTGGTTCAAAATAATGATGAGTTAACAAATCTAGATTTTTGGCAAGAAAGAAGACAGAATGACTTTGGGTAAGTAAATAATGACTACCAAATCAGGGGATGCTTCTCTGAGGAGATGACATTTGAACTGAAACCTCAATGATGAGGTGGTGCCAGTCTTGTGTACCACGTACCATGGTGGTGTGGAGGCGGGACCTGGGCCAGGCTAGTGGGTCATGGAAGTTTCAACAGCAGAGGAGACACCTGAGGACGAGAATGAGTCACCAGGTGAAGCTCTGGGTGGAGATGGGCGGAGACCTTTCAGGCTGCTGGAGAGGCTAATGGAAAGGAGAAGGAATGTGACCCAATTTGTAAGCGAGAGAAAGACGAACAAGACGGGTTAGGTCGCAACCCTGGTGAAGATGACTTCAGATGGGAACATTCTGATCCCCACATTACAAAAGTAGTGATAAGGTAACGGTATGCAAAAGGAGGATACTGAGCTTCACTTCAGGCTGTGGAGGAGACTTCCTCAAGAAAGAGACAGTTGATTTGGAGTTTCAGAGACTTGAAACAACACGATGAAAAAGCTTCAACAAGGCATTACCAGTGTGTAATGTGTGAGTCAGGGAGCGACTGGTGATGAGATTGGAGCCACGCTGGGGAGCTCTGCTTTATTTAATTTGGGCCAGTACTTGTCTTTTCAAAAGTTGAGAGTCCCTGGTAAAAATAAATGAGCTGGTTTTCTCCTTTGTGCGGTGTGAAGTTGGGTTTGGATGATCTCCAAGAACACCTCCATCATTTATATTCCGGGTCTCTAGTAGATGCTCAAGAAAAGTTTACAGAGCAAATGAACTATGAACAAACCTCAGTCTTTCCTGTTGGCAAAACTTTGCCCATCAGCGTAAATCGGACGTGTCCTTCCAGGCCTGACCTGGCCCTGCAGGCTCCATGAAATGGCCCTGGGCCAGCCTCCATCAACGCTTCCCTGCTTTGGACTTACTGCTTCCACTCTTAGCTGAGAAGGCCTTGTACATTCCCCACATTTATGTTTCTTTTCTTCCCAACTAGACTGTGAGCTCTGAGAAGTCAGGAGTGATATTTACATAAATCAGTATATCCACAAACATATGGGACACTGGGTATATGGTATATACACAACGAAAATATTGAATTTTCCCATCTGATAAATGGACTTGAGTGGATTTCAACCCCAAAGGGGATTCTCAAATCTCTGGTTGTTCCCTAGACGATCCAGAGCAATCCAGGAAGCAAAATGAGGATGAGGGAGCTCAGCGATTGGAAATGAGGAGCGCCTCTCACTGTGTTACAAGAACTCCTTAATGTGGGTTTTGAAAATTACCACACCTTAGTTAAATGTGAGTGTGGTTTTTGAAACATGGCCTTCAGAGAGCTAGAAAGTCCATGAATGCTAAAAAAATTTGGAAAAGATCTGTGAGTGTTTCAAAGTTAGAAAGACACATCACTCTGCATGTTGTCTTCCAAGAACCTCGGTCCTTGCATCTGTCAGTAGAGGCTAGGTTATGCTGAAGTAACAAATAGCCCCCAAATTTCAACAACTAGAAACAATCAAGGGTCACATTTTGCTCATGCCCATCACAGGTCAGCAGGGCCCATGCTTATTCCTCAGGAACCCAGGATGGAGTGGCTACCATTTTGAATTGATGCTCACCACGGCAGAACAACTTGCCTGACCCCTCCAACCACAAGGAGGTTAGGAATGGCAATGCCACCTGGTATCTGAACTAGGGACATCCAGAAACAATTAGAGAACCATGCTACCATAATCCTAGTTACCAGAAAGCCAGCCAAAGACAGAGCTCCAAGCACAGACACTTGAGTTTTCTATATCCCATTTTCAGGCTTAGGCAGATGCATGAGGACGTTAGTAGTTATGGCCAAGTACCACAGATCTTGTGCCACCTCTATAGTCCTGGATCCCTTGCCAGAAAGGGAAGCCTTGGCTATTTGTGAGAGTCTGCGTGTGTCACCCAGTGTGTGACTCATCCATTCTCCAGTACTCTGCCCCTCCCACCTCAGGAGCTACTCCCAAGCAGGATTTGCCTGTCAGGCTGCAGGTCCCCTGCATATGGGGCTGGCTGCCTGTGCCAGAGCAGGGCCAGCCTGAATGCCTCAGCCTGGGGAGCCACCATTCAGGGCTAAATTGACAGCTCAGAGATACAGGAGTTCAGCCTGCTAATTTGCTGCAAGGTATGGCAAAGGAAAGCCACTGACACCTGTGTCTCCAGCTGCCAGGGAGTGGGGCGAATTTGCCAGTGACTTTGTCGTTGGCTAGCCACAGTGAGTAGTCCCATGCTCCTCTCCCTCCAAGGACTTCCTTGGGAGAATTTCAGAGTTGAGCAGCCAATTATGATTCTACACTTTCGAGGCTTTGTAATTTGGGCTTTCGTTAATAACATAGACAGGGAATAAGTATTCAAAAGGAATTTGGTAACCTGGGGGCACTTGACATAATTCAATAAGAGCACTAGTCTGGTATGAAAATATTTTTGCTTTTACTGATTACTCTCTGCTTCTCTGATCCCATGCAAATATCAGAGTCCAGGAAACTGGAATCTTTAAAGGAATTATTTTCTTCTTCTCATGACCTGAAAGTGATTAAGTACAACTACAGAAGCTAATTCACTTTTCTAACCATTATTTTCCCTCATCACACTTTGTAATGTTTTATCTATAATTTTGACTTATTATCAAGTCATCACCAGCTTTAAAGTCTCCTTGAATACAGAGGAATATTTTTACACCTTCACATGCACAGATACACACACACACACACACACACACAAATCCTGCACTTCCAATACTAACTTATGGCATTAAGAATTCCTGATCTTGGACATTATTTTCCTCAGATCAGACTTTCTCAGGAGGAATATAAACTTTGGAGAGATTTTTCTTGGCTCGTAAGCTTGTCTGCCTTGCGTTGTTCTTTGCACGGGGAGGGTGGGGGAGGACACATAGACGTCTCCCTGTCCATTTCCTTTCATGTCCTTCCTTAAAATATTGTTGGAATTGATGCTTATCTCGATTCCTTCCTTTTTCAGAAGGATTCTTTGTCAGTGTTTGTTGAGTGTGAATTTTGAAAGTTTAGTTCTGCTTAGAAACTTTTATCCTTTGAATTTTGAGTTTTTCCCCTCTAAAGTAAACTTGCAGACTAAAGAGTGAGGCTTGAATGGACCTCACCTTATTTGGGTTTATTAAATTTTCCCTACAAGGTTCATGCATATTCTTACAGTTTGGAAAAATCAGCTTATTTGTAGCTCGCAGAAATGATATCAGGTATGTTTCTGGGCAAATGTTTAGCCTTAAAAATTGCAAAACTTAAAAGACAGCAAAAACTATTTTCTGTCTTTAGGGATTGTATCCTAAGATCATACAGACCCAAACCCCTTTCCAAAAGTATTTGCATGATATAGAGTTATGGCATCATTGTCTTTTTACCCAATAAATGAAATTTTGTAAACAGAAACTGAGACTCTTTTTCAAATATAATGAGATCAGGGGACAGCTCTAAGCCTGGTGACTTCCTGGTGTTTCTAGAATTAGACATGAAGCAGAGGCACAGGGGTTGGGAGTGGAAGTGTTTTGCCTGGGTCCAGGCAATAACCAATAACGGGGAGTAGTGTCTATAGACAATCATATTTCTAAGTATGTCTAAAAAAATAGAACTAACTTATAGTCAGTCTACTTTTTTTTTTAAGAATTCTATTTCTTTTTTTTTAAAATTAATTAATTAATTAATTAATTTATGGCTGTGTTGGGTCTTCGTTTCTGCGCGAGGGCTTTCTCTAGTTGCGGCGAGTGGGGGCCACTCTTCATCGCGGTGCGCGGGCCTCTCACTATCGCGGCCTCTTTTGCTGCGGGGCACAGGCTCCAGACGCGCAGGCTCAGTAATTGTGGCTCACGGGCCCAGTTGCTCCGCGGCATGTGGGATCTTCCCAGACCAGGGCTCGAACCCATGTCCCCTGCATTGGCAGGCAGATTCTCAACCACTGCGCCACCAGGGAAGCCCAGTCAGTCTACTTCTGTTGTCAGCAGGTTCTGGTGATTCTAAAACACATGAATAATAAAATACTTCTCCCCACTGGGGCAAACCACTCCCATCCCTCCCCACCCCAGTCCCTTGGTATGGCGCCTGCTTTGTGCAAGATTTGACTTAATTCACCAGTGGCAAAACAATCTATGTTAGAACACAGTGGCTACTTCCACAAAGCCACAGTTTAACATATGATCTACTTTCTTGAATCCCACTCTCTTGGGAATGCACCGCTTCTGGTTTTTTAAAAATATATTCCTCTTAATGTAATCTTCATCTCTCAAGTCAATAAACACTTTATTGTTGTTTTTAATTTAGGGATGAGGTTATAGAATTTTATCACCTCTGCATATTATTCCTGAATCTTTTGACTGTAGTAAACAAACTCCTAAGTCACACTACTTTAAGCCCCGAAGGTGACTTTATGATGATGATACTGGGGTATCTCATAGAACCCAGGGCATGAAATACAGGATCTTATAAACACAGGATTATAAACAGTGTCACCAGGATGGTCTTTATAATCTTTGTTTTTCTTGGTGTATCTACTTCATTTTGTGCTATTTTTCTTTCTGTAGTTGGGTTGTTCTCAATTCCATTATAGTAATACCACTTGAGAGTTTAAAAATAAAACCCCCCTCATCCCTAAATGTTAACAAATAGTGCAATCTAGGTGAAGGGTATGTAGGGTTCACTGTACTATTCTTTCAACTTTTCAGTAGTAATGAAATTATTCAAAATTAAAAGTTTGGGGAAAATATTAGTGTCTGAGCCTTATTGCCAGAAATTCTGATTCAGTGGCTCTGGACATTGGCAACCAGACATTGGTAATTAAAAAAAAAAAAGCTCCTCTGGGAATCCCAATGTGTAAAGTTGGAAATTACTGCTGTGGGCTGCTGTCTTTTTCAGCTTCTCTAGAAGAGAGTGAGTCCCATTTCTTTTCTGAAAATTCCTGGGGTGAGGACTGGTTAACCCAGCTTGGGTCAGCTGCCTCCCCCCTAACCCAGTCTGCTCTGGCCAGGCCCATCGTTCAACATCACTGCATGCATGGTAAACCCAGAAGATGTAGGCAGTTTCCAGAAAAGCGTGGGCGGGTTAAGGGGTCAGCTAGGCAAAATGATTAATGATAGTAATAGTAATAGTAGTAGTAGTAATAGGTGTCCAGTGTATTCCTCCAATAGAAATGCAAATTGAGTCCTTAACCGCTACATTTGAGAATATCTGACTGTTGATAAGCCAAAGCCATTATTTCCTGTTTTAGCTATTTTTCAAATGATGTCATTATTTTCAAAGAATGGAATGATGGAGTATTATTCTTTGGTAGTGTGAAGGTTTTGTATAGCAAAACCCAAAACTTTGTCCATATTGAAATAGCCCTTACAAGTTGCTATGCATTAAATCATGTACAGGAATAAATACCATTCATGACGGTCACATCTAGGCATAATGTTCCGGTTGTAGCAGGTATACATTTTCCACCATCATACACATCTGGTCTTTAAAATTTCACATTTCCATAAAGAATTCTCTAAATCAGCGAGTAGGCTCTGAGTCATACCTCTGCCCACAATTGTCTTGTAGGAAATTCTATCTCAGTCTTCTGTTTGAAGGGACTGCTTCTTGCTAAGGATCTGGCAAGAATTCTGTGAGTCTTACGCAGTCACAAATTGTCTTATAGCTGGAAGAGAGTGGCACCATCACTGCTGTGCCAGCTCGGGCATGGTCACTTTTTGTGATGGTCCCTCATGCTGTGGACCTCCTACTTCAGCCTTCCTTGCACCCTGAGTCACCTACAGGAGGTCCTGTCCCCTCTACGGGCATTGGGTCACCAATGACCAGGCAGTCTGTGCTCCGGGGGGGTCGGTATTGGTGAGGGGAAGCAGGGATGCGTGATGCTGACGCAAAACAGCTGAATGATGACATGTTCCCACTGGTTCCAAGAAGAGAGCTGGGCTTCCCCGAGCAAGAACGGGACTCGGTCTATCTATATCTCTGTCATCATTATATCCATCTATCTATCTCTATCTCTATCTCTATCTATCTCTATCTCTGTCTATATCTCTATATTTACTGGGGGATGGAGATGGTGATCAGCCTTTTTACATCTCCAATGAGGACAGGAAGGAAGACAGGGACAGAGTGATGTAATTAAAAGTGCCCTGGATCAGGAGTCAAAAGAGTCTGGTTCTTCCAATAACTTGGGGTGTGACCTTTGAAAAGCCGCTTCCTATCTGGACAATTTCCTCTTTGATAAAAAAAAGGGAAAATGATAACTTCTCTGCCTACCACATAAAATTTTATGATGTCAAGGTGAAAGTTATATGTGAAATGTTCTGAAAGAATTAACCCCATACAAAGATAAGCTCTTTCTTATAGTAAAAAAGCTACATGACATACTGAAAAAAATCACAGACCTGGGTTCAAATCCCAACTATGCCACTTAGTACCTGTGAGGTTAGCCAGGGTCAACTTTTAGCCCCTTAATTTTGGAAAATTGTGGAGGTCACTTCAGTCACTCAGAACTACCCGATGGTATTAAAAGAGCCAATGTAGTTATAGTGCTGGACACAGAGTAAATAGACAGTATCTATTTGTTTTACCCTCCTCTTGCCTTCCATAATGTCTGCATTCAGGCAGGAGGATGGGATTGGTCATTGACTAGAGGTGAGACAGCGGGATGTCTACATGACAGATGCAATGGAATCTTCTGAGATCATCTGAAGTGTATTCCCACAGTCTGGGAACTTCCATAGTGTTTTGTGGCTCTCACTGGAAGCCTCAGCAATTCACCACAAAACCTAATTATGCAAGCAGGAGCCGCAGACTGTCAGCTGATGAAGCTGGTGATTGAAATACTCCTGGGTGTCTGGTCAAGTTCTGTCTGGAGTTTTGTTGACTCTTGTTTGTGATTGCCGTGATTGCTATTCCAATACTTTCTTTTTTCCTAATCAAGATTTAAGGGTTAAAGTTGTAGAGTTTTGTTCTTCCCAAAATCACCCTATACAATTGCTCTGGTCTCTATCACTTGTGTGTGCAAGTGTGTTTAAATTAAGCAAATGTTTGTTTCCAATGAGGCCATACTCAGAACACGTCTCAGCATGCAGCTCACGTGTTTTCTTTCTGCCTGTTTTGTCTTTGCCAGGCAACCATTTGGCTTTGGGGTGGAGGAATTCGACATAGAGATGGGAAGAGATATTTCAAAATTAAATTGCTAACAAAGATGGGAATCATTTTGTGGAATCTGGAACTTGGGGACACTTCCTGTCATGTCTGTTTGTCTAGCTTTGACTCCGAGGGTCCGGATGTCTCTAGGGAGCAAACCCCATCCAAGTTCCCACCCCCCCCGGGTTGGTACTTCAGAAGGCCATTAGACCATGACTTCCCTAGATGCCGAGGGCACACGGAAAGAAGTCATCCTTGCTGGCATTGTTTAATTTCTATTTAGGACATCGTTGTTTAATTTTTGTTAGGACATTGCTTAGAAATGAGAAGCTTATTTTACGTCTGTTGAAAAAAGACATAAATTAATATTTTAAGCACCTTTTTCAGATTTGGAAAGCAGTCAACAGAGAATGAGAAAATATTTTAGGTTAGAAGTTTGGAAATGTTATTTCTGCAGATGTAGCTTTGTAATCATACACTGTGCTGAGTTTTGTTTTTGTTTCTGTTTTGTTGATTTTTTTTTTAATAAGGTAGAGGGAAACAGTTTCTTAATAAAAAACATGCCAACACTTTGTATTTGGCACGTTTTATTGTGCGAAATTTCCGTGCTGAGGTGATTGCTTCATGAGTTTTTTGTTTGTTTTTGGTGAGAATCAAATGAAGTGACTGTTTCTTTTCAGGTTGTACGTTCTTGAGAGATAAGCCTTTTCTGAAATAAATGTCTGTAGTGAATTTTTTTGGCTTGGGCTACACGGAAACAACATTTTCAAGCATCTGTCTGAGAGGGAAGAGTTCCACTCCAGCCTTCCCTGCGTTTCAGAACGGGGTGGGGCTGACGTGGGAAAGGAGGTCTGGACCATTCGAGACCTTCTCAAAAGAAAATCGGGAAGGAGGCCAGGTGGGGGGAGTGGGTGGTCAAAGATTGGATTCCTGGGGCTTCCCTGGTGGCTCAGTGGTTGAGAATCTGCCTGCCAATGCAGGGGACATGGGTTCGAGCCCTGGTCTGGGAAGATCCCACATGCCGCGGAGCAACTAGGCCCGTGAGCCACAACTACTGAGCCTGCGCGTCTGGAGCCTGTGCTCCGCAACAGGAGAGGCCGCGATAGTGAGAGGGCCGCGCACCGTGATGAAGAGTGGCCCCCGCTTGCCACAGCTAGAGAAAGCCCTCGCACAGAAACGAAGACCCAACACAGCCCAAATAAATAAATAAATAAATAAATAAATAAATAATAATTAAAGGTGCTAAAAAATAAAAATTAAAAAAAAAAGATTGCATTCCTGTTACTGTCCTGCCGCTGACTCTTTTGCTTCTTCTAAACTTTCTGCTTTCACTAAACTAGAGAAAGAGCTCATGACTATCGCTAAATGTCAACAAATCTGGAAGAAAAATGATTTTCCTGAAGTCCAGATTAAAACACATCACTTTTAGTAAGTCAGACAGGAAAAGACAAATATCGTATGATATCGCTTATATGCGGAATCTTAAACAAATGATGCAAGTGAACTTATTTACAAAACAGAACAGACTCACAGACTTAGATAACAAACTTATGGCTACCAGGGGGGAAGGGTGGGGGGAAGGGATAGTCAGGGAGTTTCGGATTGACATGTACACACTGCTATACTTAAAATGGATAACCAACAAGGACTTACTGTACAGTACAGGGAACTCTGCTCAATATTACGTAACAACCTAAATGGGAAAAGCATTTGTAAAAGAATAAGTACATGTATATGTATAACTGAGTCACTTTGCTGTACACCTGAAACTAACACAACATTGTTAATCAACTATACTCCAATATAAAATTTAAAAGTTGAAATAAATTAAATAAATAAAATATGTCACTTTATTCAGAGAGCAATCTGTCTTATAAGTGAAATACACAAAAACGTCAACTTTAGAAAATGTTCAGTTTGGTGAAAAGAATTGAGAAAAGGCTAAAAATGCACTAAAAATTAATCACTCTGTTGCTGAAACTTGGGGAAAGATAGCATTCCAGAGTTGTGGTCCCCAGTGCTATGATAAGGTAGTGCTGGATAGTAAGGAAGATGTCAGAAAATTCTGGGCCCCAGGTAGCAGCATAACTATCAAAAAAGGCCATACTGCAAAGTATAGTAAAGGTCATTACCACATAAAACACAAAGTACTCATTTTGCTGCACAGAGAAACATAATTTTAGTAATAAACAAAAATAAATGTTATTAATTTTGATAAAAATGAAAAACAACTATATTTAAAATTTAAAACAAAATGACAGTATTTTTTCAATATGGCTTAAAAATGTTAAACAAACAGAATACTTTTCATCTTGATTTGTTGACCTTAACTAACCATTCAACTCCTCCCCCTATTCCATTTTTTAGAATCCATTGGAATGCCTGGGCTGGGTCGTGCTAACTCTATGAAAATTTGTTGTCTTGTATCATCCCTTAAATGTTTTATTTGATTAATTTTAGGTACGAGGAAGAACATGATGAGACTCTTAATAAACATTAATGTGATTCAGAAAAACATGGACTCATGCTCAGATTTTGAGAATTTTGTCAACAAATTTATCAGTAGTTGTAATTTTTTCCAATTTTGATGAATTTACCCAAAGCAGTAACTGCATTGGTGATGATTCTGATAAGTCCCTCTGATGATTTTCATCCTGAAATTTTCATCCATTTGAATGACTTAGGTTGGAATAAAGGGTGCACACATGACTTCAATTTACTTGAAAAAAATAAATAAATTTAAAAAAAAAAAAGGGCTTCCCTGGTGGCGCAGTGGTTGAGAATCTGCCTGCCAATGCAGGGGACACGGGTTCGAGCCCTTGTCTGGGAGGATCCCACATGCCGCGGAGCAACGAGGCCCGTGAGCCACAACTACTGAGCCTGTGCGTCTGGAGCCTGTGCTCTGCAACAAGAGAGGCCGTGATAGTGAGAGGCCTGCGCACCGCGATGAAGAGTGGCCCCCGCTTGCCACAACTAGAGAAAGCCCTCGTACAGAAACGAAGACCCAACACAGACAAAAATAAATTAAATAAATAAATAAAAATTAAAAAATAAAGGAATTCCTAAAAAAAAAGGAGCTTAGCATTTGCTCCTTTACATGTTTTTGGTATTTATCCATTCAGCCACCACAGGGAAATTCTGCTCTTCAGGGTTATAGAAAATAGTTATTTTGTCCCCTTCTCTTCGTGTTTTTACAGGCAAGGTAAGTTAGGATTATACCCAGAAGTTCATTATCAGCTGGTTGATTGTCTGCGTCAGTGGTTTTCCACACTGGCTGCACCGCAGAAACACCTAGAGAGCTTGTAAAAAATACCACTGTCCAGGTTCCACCCAAGAAAATTTAAACCAAAAACTCTTGGTGTAGGACTGAGTCTTTTTCCCCAGTGATTCTAATGTGGTGCCAGGGTTAAGAACCACTGGTCTGGGTTCTAGGCAAATTTGTCCTAACTTCTTGCAATCCTTCCTTCACTCTGTCCACTAGCTGTAGCCATTGCAAGTCAGTGTTTTTAGCCCTACTCAGAGGAAGTAGGCTATCGTCTCTCTTCTCCTCTCCTACTTTGTAGGTCTCTGACTTCTAGGTCACCATCTCCTACAGTCCAGATTTAACTCTTTCTCCTTGGGGTGCCTGCCTGGGAAGTGTCAGTCCCAGCTCCCCAAAACTAGGATAATAAACATACTTGTCTGCGTTCATTTTCTATCCGATGTGATGAATGAATCTATGCTCACGTGGTAATAATTCCATCAGTGAGTTACTATATTTCCAATCCACAACATAGACCTGAAACACAAGGATACTTTAGACCCAGGTGCATCACAAGGGCATGATGGTACTGTTGAGAATTTCGAGGACTAGGGGTCATTTTCCTGTTTCTCTCTCTCTCCACGGTACTCAACTGCCTTCTCCCCACCTCCCTCCCAAACTAGAGGCTCCTTCAGGAGAGGGATCCAGGCTCTTCCAGGGAAGAGGAGGATCTCTCACACCAGCCTGTTCCCATGTGGTCAGTGGTTCTAAAACAAAAAAGGAGAAGGATGGAGTAAAAGCGTGAAATAAACTGCTGTAGGTCACAATTCTCCATATGCTTTTTTTTAAAAATTGAGATATAGTTGATTTACAATATTATGTTAGTTTCAGGTGTATAGCAGAGTGATTCAGTATTTTTATAGATTATACCCCATTTAAAGTTATTACAAAATAATTGCTATATTCCTCTTGCTGTATAATATATTCTTGTAGCTTATTTTATACCCAGTAGTTTGTACCTCTTAATCCCCTACCCCTATCTTGCCCCTCCGCCCAACTGGTAACTACTAGTTTCTTCTCTATATCTGTGAGTCTGTTTCTTTTTTGTTATAGTCACTGATTTGTTTTTTTTTTTTTTTTAGATTCCACATATAATTGATAACATACAGCATTTGTCTTTCTCTGTCTGACTTTTTTCACTAAGCATGTATACTATGCTTAGCGAAATAATTCTCCATGTGCTTTCAGTAATTGTGATAATCGAAAACAGACTACTAACGACAAATCCAACTATCCTTTTGTCTTCCACGGAACATTTCTTCTGATTTTTCTCGTCATCCCACCAAAGGGCCAATCTAGCAAACCAGGCTATACTCCTAACTTGGGAGGTGAGTACAAAGCAAAGGGGACCCCATATACATGGCCTATATGTGATATTTCTTTAAAAAAGTCACAATTTGATTAATTCTAATCAGAAGTGATTTTTTCTTGGTTGAAAGGATTCTTCTCATGCAACCTACTCTCACCTAGCTCTGGTTAGAGATATATTCACACTTCTAATTCTTGGACTTCTGAAATTTTTATTGTCCCTGCAAAACAGTCAGGCCTGTCCGAGGATGCGTGTAACTCAGCCTGAGTGTATTTGCGAGGGGAGTGAGCAGATGCGCTAGTGCTACCCAGCTGCTCCCTCTTTTCCTCCCCTTTAGTTCTCCATCCCCAGGACATCCTCCATGATATCAACAACATCCCCCAATTTCCCACCGTTGCCCCCTCTCTTCCCCAGTGTTAAAAGATCAAGGAATTTTGATACACACTATCCATGTGAGACTTCGGAGATAGTGTAGAAGTTAATTTACATTTGCAGGAGGGTCTGAGACAGAGAGAAACAGAGGGAAGGGAACCACAGGATGAAACAGACAGGGACACTTAGCGACATGGCATGGCAACTCAGAGTTGGAAGCAAGCCGCCAGATACCCCGACATGTGCAGCCAAGTCTCCCAATCCTCTATCTCCATTTCCCTCTAGATCTAGAGAGAGAAGACCAGACAGGGAGATGGAGACACCCACGCTGGGACCTCCACCTTCACAGTGAGACAGAGAGATGCAGAGAGAGGCTGAGGGTTACAGAGAGAGACCCAGAGAAATACAGAAAGAAACAGAGAGAGCAACACACACAGAGACACATAGAGTGACAGAGGCAGAGAGCTGTAGAGAAAGCCTCCCTCCCCGACTCCAGTACATCCGGCTCCAGCAGCCTCTGTGGCTGAGACCTTCTGCAGCAACCCAGGGCCTTGTACAAAAAAGAGGTCTTTTTCCAAGAGGAAAGGTCGTGGTCCAGCTTGCAGAGAGACAAGGTCTGTAACTCAGCATTTGCGGATGAGAGAACAAAGCTGTTCCCTGGATTCCAGAGTGACTTAAAGGGAAGAGACTCACCATTTGCCAAGGGGGTTCTACCCAAAGGGGCTTATTGTTCAAGAAAGAGTGAATCCATGATGCAGTTGTCATGAGGCTTTTGGATCTTGCTGCTTGTACATTAAAGCTGTGATTGTCTGTTCTTGACCAGGTCATACATTTCAGGAGTGCAGGGCCCCCAGGAGGAATGTGCAGATTCCTGTCTTCTTGCCTCTGGGGAGTATGAAGGAAGCCTCCCTCTCAGTGGTGCTGATGGAGGAGGGCATGAAGTGTGGAGAGGATGGAAGCCCCCTGTCTGAGCTGTCTGTGCCGCTAATGTTTCCCCCCCACCCACTGTCAACATATATATATGCCATGTTGGGTTTCCACAAGGGGACAGCGGAACCTTGGTCTTGTCAGGGTCTCTAGCTCCATGCTGTTGGAATCACATTTATCCCCAGGAAGAGAGCTCTGGCTCAGCTTGGCAATGGTGGCCTGGGATGTCAGCTGGCTGGATTCTGTGGGTTGCTGAGGGAAGGCCTTCATGAATAGTCACCAACAGTTGGGCCGACTCTAAGTAGGTCATTGCTGGTTCTTCGGACAAAAGGAATCCAAGAGCCAGTATGTTAAACAACTCCTCCAAATTTAAATTGATTGCATGGTCAGCCTGGCTTGGGCTTAAATGCAACTTCTTTGGCTGTGAGTCAAGCAAAAAGCACAGAGCTTTTGAGTCAGAAATGTGTTTATTTTAAGTTAAGGAGACTGAAGCCTGGAGTGATGGGTAACAGCTAATCAAGGCTTGAGCCAGAGGTAGAAACCCAAGTCTGCTGGCTTCCAGTCCTGGACTTTCACCTCAAGACCAAGGAGCCACCAAGGGCCTCTCTGCCCTACTCTGACTGTGTAAGATTAACCCCTACCAACAATATGGTGTTTTGAAACCTGTGATGAGGGAGGAGAAATATTGTATTTCCAGTAGAGAGCTACTCATTTCCTTAACATTGTATGTGAACAAATTCAACATTCAAATCAGGAGCCACCTGATAGGAAAGCAGTATTATAGATAAAAACCCTTCTAGAAATAAAAGAGAAGAAGAAGTTCCTTTATAAAGCCAGCACACAGGCAGATGTAGCAGAAGAAAATCAGTGGATAAAGGAAAAGGGGCAATGGGTAGCCCCTAATTATCCTACCAAGAACCCAGTATTAATGATGTAAAATTACAAATGGGAAAGGGAGACTTACTTTGTGAATGAGTAGGGTCTCTCGCTCACTTTTTTAACTACAAAAAACTTCCTCTAAGTAGGAAAGTTTGAGAAAGCAAAAGTATAATAATCAGCAGGTAGAAAAATATACAAACCGGGAGAATGAGTCACCTTAAGTGGCATTGCTCATCTTGGGACAACAATTGCACCCTTTTCAAATGAAGTCAGAAAGAAGTTTTAATTTGACATTTCCCAGTGTCTCCGTAGGGTCTCTTCAAGGGAAGAGAATGGGACGGGCACAGTCCTGGTTTTCTCAATGCAGAGATTTCAGTATGAAGAAATGTCATTTATCCTGAGTCAACATATTGAAGTGAAGATGGAATCCCATGGAGCTAAATGGTTACAGGATTTTAACTCTGAAAAAACTTTCGAAAAGACTGAGTCCAATTGCCTTGTTTTACAGATGGGACCACTGAACACGAGATAGACAGAGACAGAGAGAGAGAGAGAGAGAGAGAGAGAGAGAGGTTGGCCTTCCATATGTATTGTGCATTGAGCAATCACATCTAGTATGAAAGCACACTCTGCCCAGATGTACTCACTCCTTAAGAGAAGATGGCGGGAAAGACACTCTATCTTGGGATTATTATTAATTAAGAAAGGCTCATGGATGCTCACAGAGAAACTCTGGAATCATCTGGGAATCCCTTGAAGAAGCTGAGCCTTCTCTCCTGCTACCCACAGCCCAGTCTGCCCCATCCTGAAAGGTGTCAAGGAATTGCACGGATCAGGCTGACCATGGAAGACCCAGGGTGGAGACAGACGCAATGCCCCATTCACACCTCACCAAGGAAGTCACTTGGTCAGGTGACTCAAGGAGAAACTGGTGGTAACAGTGTCTAAGGCAGATTCTTGGTAGAGCACCTAGTACATGATAATCCTTGGGAGAGTTATTTAAATTCCTGGGACTTTGGTTTTCCAACCAGAAACTGAGGATAATGGAGCCTACCTCACAGGGTTGTTGTAAAGATTAAATGAATAAATGTAGGTAAAATACTTAGACTAGTACTTGGCAAATAATAATTGGCCATTAAAATGTTAACTGTTTTTATTAGAGTACCTGTGAATTCATGCACACACCCACAAACACACACACACACACAACCAAACACACAGCCATGACCTTTGGCCTGAGTTTGGATGAGACACTCTCATGGAGTTGGTTCATTGACAGCTAAATGAAAGTGTTAAGTGTTGGATTCAGTCTCTTTCATCGGGACCACCAGCCAGCAAAATATGCGGAAGGATCTTTTCATTCAATGTTTCCAGAGTTGTGATATATGGTTCCCTGCCCTGGAAACAGTGTATGTCAGAGAGTGTACATATATTCAGGGCACTCTGAGCTCTGCATCACTTTTTGCCTTCTCTGTGAAGTCTTCCCTGACCTGTCCAACCAGAAGTCCTGATTCTCCCCACTGATTTCCTACAATATTTATCATCTGTGCCATTCACTGTATAGTCAGTATTTACTGTGTAATATTGTTTATTTACTTTTAGCTTTTTTGTGTGCATGTATTTTCTTTCCCAGATAAGACTGTAAACCTTTGGGGACAGAATTACTCTTGTTCTTCACTATGTCACTCACGTTTGTATGTCCAAAGAGCAGAGCAAGGTGCTTTGCACATAGACTATGTTTAATAAAGTCCTTTGATGACACAACCAAAGGCTTGATGATACTGGCTTTTTTGATTTCCAAATGACACAGTACTTAACTAGTGACCAAAATGGAATGACCTATTTCCACAGCATTGCCTCCTCGAGCCTCATGACTACAAAAGACGTAACAAAACTCCTTTCACTTATTTCTCCTTCATGCCAACATCTCCTCTGGTAATATTCAAATGGAGGTTTGCCTTGGATGTGGGGGGCCAGGAAGGTAGGTAGTAAATGGGAGACACTAGAATTGGGATGTGTGGGACTATCTGGGGGTGAGAAGGACAATCCAACTGGCTACCCTGTCCCAAGTCAGATCAAGGGAAGTTTCCCTCTAGTGGAATTCTATATCTGAATTCCCCACGGCTGTGCACCAAGGTGGAGGCTCAGTAAGAACTCCTTGGGCCAGTCATTAAAAAATAAAACAAAAATATCTTTGGTGTTAAGGTAGGGATTGGATCACGATGTACTAAGCAGTGTCCTAGTTAGTGTTTTCCACGTTCAACGTCAGCACAGGCAAAAATGTGGTCGCCTTTTAAAATCAACAACAGTGACACAACCTGGCATTTTACCCCCTGCGTTCTAATTACCCCAGTGCAGTAGGGACAGCAGAGTCTCATGTGATCATCTGAGATAGAGAGGAGGAATGAAAAGACAAACAAGTGACTCATTTTAATGGATTTGCTTCAGACGAGAGAAACCTGTAATTTCTCTTAGACGTGTTTGACGGACCCACTGGGCAGTGAATCACAGACTTACACAAGCCTTGAAACTCAGGGAAGGTTTACAGTTCTCCCATCGGCTTCTCACCACGGCAGCTGGTTTACACCGGGGCCTCCTGGACTTCCTTTCAAATATGGAGAAGACAGATCCCAGCCACTGACGGGGACCTTGGGAGGTTCCGGAGCCAGCACGGTGATGGTGGGGCATAGTGGTGGGGAGCCCAGCGTCGACCCTCCTGCTGGGCTGCTGGGTCTCCTGGATGCTGTGAGTACACACGCCATGACAACACCTTTTCCTACTGAAGGCAGGATTGTGGTTAGACATATTCCAGAATGGGGGAAATGTGTGATTTATGATGCTATTTTCTGGAATGCTTGTTTCTGCAGGCACCTTCCCTACCATTATTTAGAGGTTGGCTAACTCCAGTTTGGAGTATTTCCTCAGTCTCTTTTACATTTGTTTTTCTTTAAAAAGTCGTTTGTCAGGCTCTAAATTGCTCACTTCTAGGGGTGAAAATGCAAAGCCCTTTGTTAGGCAATTAGATTCTCTGTTCTCCAATAGTCCCCCTTACTTGATAAATTGCATGAGCAAACTAGTTTTCAATCCCTTCCTTCAGGCTGAGTGTAAAGCTAGATTTTGTTTTATGAAGCATGCTTTAATAGTTTCTTCTTTTAGTGGGGTTGACAAAGCTGTCCTTATATCAACTTAAAGGGAAACATTTCCTCCACTTACTGCTGAAACCTATCTCCCCTCATTTTGAGTGGCCAGTATTATGCCATTTGATGGTCTATATTCCTTAAACTCTGAGGACAATTGTGGGAGCTCTAAAGTGTGCATCTTAAGATGCTATTTTTTTTTTTTTTTTAGTGTCAGCCCTCCAGAGAGCTTTCTTCATGGAGCAGGGCAATTGCCTGTCATATCAATTTCTTTAACATCATATAAGTATCAAGATAGTTGGTGAGATGCTGGAAGCTTTCCAACTCTGAGATGATGTGATTATTCAAACTTATCAGAATTTGAATCCAGACTGCAATTCTCAGAGTAGATATTGAGCTACAAAGACACTGGCTGGTTGCCATCTAAAATAACCGAGGACGAGATGTTTCTGATTACAGAAGATCTTTCGTATCTTTCTTTTCCCCCAAGGCTCTTTATGAAACAGCTCACGCATGGCAAGGGAGAACCCGTAAGAGAGACTGAATACATTCTATTATCGAGGCCAGAAACACACAAGCAACTTGTTGGGCCATCTGGCTGTATAATCTGTCCTAATTACACTAGTGGGGCAGACAGGAAATTAGGCTGAGGGGAGCAAAAGACACACACCACCCCCTCCTCCAAAATGTGGGTCACCTAACTCTTAAGTTCCTCACCCTCCAGTTAACCTTTCTGGATTGGTCCTTCCCAGCAGTGGGATTGGCCAAGGAGAATGCCGTGAGGTGCTGTCTAACAGATTAGCAAACCACTGAGAATAGGTCGTCCCTCTCACCTTGGGGTGAAGTTCAATGGAGCGGAACACTTTGGGAAAGTATCCACTTTGTTTACAAGCATTCCCATCCAGCTCACCTCAAAGTGTTTTGCATGAAGAGGTTTGAGAGGTCATACTTTTCCATGCGTTCCTTTCTGCTTGACTGTGGTTACAGTTTCCAGGCTGTTTTTCCTATTATTTTCTTTGAGAGTCCTGATACGAGCCCTTACTCAGCGTGTTCAGACAGGTGGGGAGGGCCTCAGTCTGCGTGAGTCATCTGCCCCAACTCCACCTAGCATCTAGTATCAGAAATATGTTCCAGGACCCAGGAAGCCTAACTGTATTTTTGAATTCCAACTCAGAAACTCAGCTCCAGGTACAAAGATGGGACAAATAGAAGACGGTGTTTAAGAACAGCCAGCATCTTCTAGCTCTGTCCAGGGAAGCAATGTTTTGTGATTTCCGACTTTGTGGAGACAGCGTGGAAAGACACTTGCACTGTCATGCCTGTGGCAGACATCACTAATCTGGCAGGACGCTGTTTCCTGTTGAATCTAGATGAGACCTCACAATCCTTTTTTACGTAAGGATGTAGTATAACAAAGAGGAGGTCCATTAGGCTGGGTGCATTTCTACTTAATTTACTAGGTTCCAAAATGATCTAGCATTGCAAATATGCTCATCTGCTCTCCTAAAATAGGAAAGTTGCCTTGTGATTTTGAAACAAAAACTTCAGAAGCTGGCATCATTCACACCTTTATTCATGTATCCAACAAATGTTTACTGAGTGTCTATTATACATCTTATGCTCTGCTGGATGCTGGAGACAGAGAAATGTCCTTCTGTGTCCACCTCCTAGTTAATGATAAAATGATTTTTCCACTAAGTGCAGCCTACTTTCTCTGGGGCTCTGGGACTAAAAGCCCTAAGCCCAGTGCTCTGCTGACCCCTTATCATTAGGTCTCAGAGCACAGGCAGTGGTATGGAAGGTACTCATTGCTGTGAATTCTCCACAGAGCTAAATCCTGAGACGCAGCCCCTCTGGAACTTTTGGGTGTAGCTATATTTTCCTTTAAGCCTCTGAAGCCAGCAAACACTATTTTCTCTCTCTCTCTTTGACATAATCACCATGTTAGACCAGGGAGACTGGCTTCCATTCAGCTACCTAGAATGGCTGCTTGTTATTAAATGAAAAACAGAAGTGTATGGTAGGAGGTAATTCACACCTTTGTGAGGATGCACAAAGAGAGACGGGTTGTGGAAATAAGGAGGAGTGATTGGAACTTCTTTAGTTCCTGAGAAGCTGCCATTCCAGATTCCTTGTTGCTTTTATCTCTGAAATAAGTCTTCTTTCAGATACTTTGGGCATAAGATGCGGCGTGACTTTATTGGATGACTAGTGTACAAGTTGGAGGGAGTTTCTTTGTAAATGTCAGATAGCTATTTATTTACCTAATTAACCATAGAGAGCCTCAGGTGAGAGTTCTTTTGCATCTTGTTTCTTTTCCTCTTTTTTATTCTCCATTTCTGAGTCTGTCTTGCCCTCCCTTGTGGTCATCCCATACTTCTGACTGCCATGCATAGGTGCTTGTCTTCCCTCCAGCTCTACTCTGAGCGTCATGTCAAGTTTCAGGATAATTCTTACATGTTTCACGGATTAAAGATTGCCTGCCCACTGCCGCCTTCTTTCAGGATGCACTAAGGCCAGGACTATTACTCTCTGCTGGGCTACTTTGGATCACGATGTGAGAGAATGAAAGGAGCTCCCAGGAAGGTGTTAGCACAAGATTGGCATGGGGTAGGGTCCAACAAAGGCATGTGAAGCCTGAATCTGGAGAGATTAATCTGTTCCAAAATGGCATACTGTCTTTGGATAGCAGCCTTCAACTCTCCCAAAGCACTTTTGATGATCAAGTAAATTTGGTAAAACCTGTGTGACAGTGTTGTCACTTCAAGAACTGTCAGAACTTTGCTATGCAAATGAATGTGTGTGTGTATCGGGGGGGTGGGGGGGGCGGTTGGTGGTACTGGTACACAATGTTTCCCAAACTGATCTGACCATGGAACCCCTTAGTCTTTTATGAGACCAGTGATCCACAGAAAACCACGTGAGGACATGATGCCTTGGCCGAATCCAATAGACACCAAATTGTTTGCCCACTAAGAGTAAAGCAGGCAGATTTCCTGAATTCATAGAACATTTATACAAATGTCTTCAGTGTTGTTTTTCTTTCACACTTTTTTTCTTTACCTTTTGGTGCCTGGGACAAATTGTTGCCAAACAGGTGGTGGATAATGTGGGTACCCCAGGATAAATATGCATTTTTGCAGTGTTATTCTGTCAGGATTACTGCTTACTCTTTTCATTTCCCCCCCAGCTGGGTATTAGGATCTTGATTTAAATAGCCAGTGACAGTTCTTCCCAACAAAGTGTTTTTCTGTCACCATCTCCAGGGGTTTTGTGGAACTAGGGATTTTATAAAGACACACGATTTCATTGATAAACTGAACACTCTGCAGACCCAGAAGTCAGTACATGGTATAAAGGTAATTTAAGCGTCCTGGACAGAGAATAACTCTGGATTCTCCATGTAGGATAGGACCTGGCATGGACTCCGGCCACTCTTCGCGAGGAACTAGTAAACCCCTCGTCCAGGTGAGTGTCCAGGTGAGCTGGCTTTGGTTACGTTCACATCTGAAAGCTTTTCCTTTCAGCACTGCCTGTGTGTTGTTGATGCTCTTCTAGACAATTTAGTTTATGTTTAGATTTTGTGTCTTTGTTCTTCTCTTTTCCTCATTCAAAACCTAGGTTTCTTTTCCTCGTTCATCGGTACTGCCATCTAAATGCCAGTGCCGATGGGACAGTGAGAAGCTGAGAGCAGGGTCTGGGTGAAGGCGAGACCCTGGGGCAGGCATGAGGCCGTGCTGTGCTGGAGCTGGCTTGTACTGGCTCAAGAGAGCTGACTGCTATATTTTCAGGGATTAAATTATATAAATATAACGCTTGAAAGAATTTTCCATATTGGTTGTATTTCAACTTGACATTTGGACCATTGAGATGAAACAGTATGAACCCAGAACCATAGATTCATAAAATGCCAGAACTGGGAAATAAGACATGCATTAGAAATGAGATTTTAGTCCAACCTAGTCATTTTCATAAGTAAGGAGACCCAGAGTACATGTGAGATTTGCCCAAAGCCACCCAACTAATCATGAGAATTAGCATTCTCCTTGCTTTGGACTTTTTCAGTGAACCACACTCCCTTGAATTCAAGTATCTGTGTATTTATAGATCTTGAAGATGAATTTTGGCCTAGCTATCTGTCTTTTCAAGCACCAACTGAAATTGCCATCATTGTTATATTAATTAGAAGGAAGTCATTTATTCAAGCAACAGTTTCTCAATAAGAGCTACTTTTAAAATAAACAAAAAGCTTTCTGGACACATTGAGAGTCAGAATTTATGGTCAGCTAGTACTGAGTGTGACTTTTAGTGCCACAGGTCATTAGCTCTATGATAGGCATTTTTTATTCACCTCTGAACATTTTTGAAGTTGGAATGTATTGTACAGTTAGTGGCATGTCATGGTTTCATTGGCAAGTTCTTTTCTTTTTCTCTCTTAGTGGACATAAAAATAATAATGTTGCTTATAATGTTGGGTTCAGTGAAATACGGTAATTTAATTCTGTGTAATGGTGTCAATTTGGGTACTTTCCTTCATGTTTTCATTTTTACACATTTGTCTCTAGTCAGGCATAGACATGAATATAAATCTATGTGCATTTTGGTGGATGTCATTCCTCATTGACTTCACTGTTATTTTTTCCCCATTTAGAATGCATCGTTAAGCCCAGCCAATGGATCTAAATTGATGAATCGTTGAGGATAAGATGTGAGTATTAAAAACTCAAGGAGAATCTTACTGTATGTAGACATTGTGCTACGTCTTGAAGAGGCATTTTATCTGTACTTGCAGAAATTTTTCAGTTTGGAATTATGCAAAACTCAAAGTTCACTCTAATTATTGTCTTTATCAATGGTTAATCTAAGAAAGCCTGCTTCCTCCATTCTGTTCTACATAATATCAACTTCTGATTAAGGATTATGCTGGCAATGCTTCTTTTTATTTTTTAAATTCCTCATTCTCTGCTCTGCAGAGCACTCTGGCTTTTGGCCTCAGCCAACATCTGAACTCTGGGATGGGAGGGATCCCATTCAACTCTTTCTGGTGAGAAGAAAAACAACCCAACTGAGGCTAACTTGAAAACATCTATCCATCTGACTAATCCCCACCAGTCAAACTGGGCAAAAATAAGAATGCTATGACTCCTCTTGGGTTATATCATTAAATAGTCTCTCCCCAGCATTTGTAGTAACTGAAGGAAATTTACCTTATAATTATCATGCCAAGTGGTATGCGGGTTACATACACCAGACTATAATAATGTGAATGATCAAGTAGCAAATTAACCCCAAACTAGCCAGTTGTGTTTAGTTCAACGTTTGTGTTTCTTATGCTCATGCTTATGATTTCATATTGCATATATATATTTCTGCTAGTAAATTTTTTCTTAGTTTATATGAATACATGAAATGTATCATTATTTCATAATGTTCCACAAAGAACATAATGATCTACAGAAAATGCCATGGCTATTGGATTAAATACTCTCTGAACATTTTTAGGGACTGTGGACTTAGAGGCCCTAGCATTGGTTGCAGAACATTTTTGGACTCCATAAATCACATCACATCACATCACATCACTATGCCAAATGCTTGACTTTCTTCCAGCAAGATTAGCTTTAAGCAAAGTTCCTATAATGAAAACAATGGAGAATAAGAGTGGCCCTTCTCCTGAAGCCTTAGATAGCAGGCGTTATTATTTATAAATGTGATGTTCTCCAGCTGGAGGAGAATTGCACTTACCCATCAGTCCTATTATTTGGTCCTGAATGTAGGCATCTTTTCTCCCTGATACATGTACCTGGGGAAGGGGACTGCAATAGAATTGTGAAGAATAGCAGAGAGAAAGGATCAATATGACCAATTTCGCAGAAGAAGTGAATAATTTTCAACTTGACAATGATAATGAATCATACTCTACATTTCTGTTTTTCAAATTGCAGGTTACCATCCATTAGAGGGTTGCGAATTCAGTTTAGTGGGTGGCAACCAATTTTTGAGAGAATGTCAGATAGAATAAAGTGGAATACAAGATAAAAATCATGGATTTATCAGAGTGCCTTGCTTGCAGGTAGGAAGAATAGTATTTTAACATATAAGTTTTTAAAATATAAAAATTATATGTTTTTTTAGTTTTATACATGGATCGCTATATACATACATATTTTTGTCTGTACACACTGAGTCACAATGTAAGATCTGTTTCTTACTGTGTTAGGGTCAAAAATTATTGAAAGCTACATGTATATGTGAAACATAAGGATACTTTTAAGACAGCTCACACTGGTTCTTCTGTTATTTCCCTTTGTAAGGATCAGTTAAAAATATATCCTAGGGAACTTCCTTGGTGGTCCAGTGGTTAAGACTCCGAGCTCCCAATGCAGGGGACCCAGGTTCGATCCCTGGTCAGGAAACTAGATCCCGCGTGCTGCAACTTAGACCTGGCGCAGCCAAATAAATACATAAATAAATATATGTAAATATATACCCTAAACAATAGTAATATTGCAAATTTCCTAGTGTGCCCATCCACCATGTGGTTGCATATGTGAGAACTTCTTTCTACCCACACTGTCAGATCGTGAATTCCGCACGTATATCTCAACACCTATGCAAATCCATTACCACACTTTGCCTGTCATTCTGCCATGTTCCCTTTCCCCTGATCAGATTTGGTTTACAAGATGATGGTGTAAGTCAAAATACTTTCCTCCTGTTCATTGGTTAGGAACTCAAAGACAATTTTTTTTTTTAACTTTTTCTTCATGGGTGCTTTGTTTATTTATTAATTTATTTTTTTCTTAACATTTTTATTGGAGTATAATTGCTTTACAATGGTGTGTTAGTTTCTGCTTTATAACAAAGTGAATCAGTTATACATGTACATATATCCCCATATCTCTTCCCTCTTGCGTCTCCCTCCCTCCCACCCTCCCTATCCCACCCTTTTTAGCTGGTCACAAAGCACTGAGCTGATCTCCCTGTGCTATGCGATTGCTTCCCACTAGCTATCTATTTTACGTTTGGTAGTGTATATATGTCCATGCCACTCTCTCACTTTGTCCCAGCTTACCCTTCCCCCTCCCCATGTCCTCAAGTCCATTCTCTCGTAGGTCTGCGTTTTTATTTCCATCTTGCCCCTAGGTTCTTCATGACCTTTTTTTTTTGTTTGTTTGTTTTTAGATTCCATATATATGTGTTAGCATACGGTATTTTTCTCTTTGTGACTTACTGCACTATGACAGGCTCTAGGTCCATCCACCTCACTACAAATAACTCAATTGCTTTCTTTCTTTCCTTCTTTTTATGGCTGAGTAATATTCCATTGTATATATGTGCCACATCTTCTTTATCCATCCATCTGTCAATGGACACTTAGGTTGCTTCCATGTCCTGGCTATTGTAAATAGAGCTGCAATGAACATTGTGGTACATGACTCTTTTTGAATTACGGTTTTCTCAGGGTATATGCCCAGTAGTGGGATTGCTGGGTCATACGGTAGTTCTATTTTTAGTTTTTTAAGGAACCTCCATACTTAGGAACTCAAAGACAATTTTAAACTCAGAGACAATTTGGAAGCCTTCTTGTAAGTGCCCGTGGATTGTCATCTCAGCAGAAGACTCAGTGGAGCTGCGAAAGTCCCTCTTAGTCTTGACTCCAACCAGGAAGGCTTTGAGCCAAGATCAGTGAGTTTTGTCTGCTTCCTGGTCACAGTTTGCCCCGTGAGCCTAAGGGGATCAGAGTGAGCTCGTCTCCATTAGAGCATAAGGAAATTTATGGTTGCTGAGGACTAAGTGGCTGGTTGGTTGGCTAAGTATTGTAGGGTTATGTGCTGTCCTCATCTTCAGCTGGATCCAACTCTGTTGTCTATTGCAGGTGAAGAGCCTCATGTGTGAAAATGAAGTCCCAGGCAATCACGATTTACTGTTTAATGTTATTTCTGGCCACAGAATGTTCTCATCCTAGATCCAAGACCCACATAAAAGTAAGTTTGATCCATTCTTAGGTGGTCCCGTTAGAAATCAGTCAGTTCTTTGAGATGACTAGAGTTATGATAAATAACGTGTCATTTAAAAGAAACTTTCAGATGACTACGATTTTCCCCTTACTCATGGCAGCTTTCTAAAGAAAGGAATAAAGAAAAGACAGTACAGTATTGTTGTGACAGGGTGCAACAGTATTACAGAAAAACCTCCTTGCAAGCCACGGGGTATGTAGACAGGCAGCTGATGAGAGGAGGAACCACTAGCCTGGCAGCTGAGCAATTTAGGTTCAAACCTTAACTTTGCTTGTTAGTTGCACAAGTTGCTTCACTTCTCTGAGTCCTTAATTTCCTTACCTATAACATGAAGAGTGGTTGTTTTTTTTTCTTTTAGATCTTTACACTCCTTCATAGCTACAGAGAGTTTGTGATTCTATTATTGCAACCTAGCACTCATTCTTAGTACCTGCTGACTTCTTCCTCTCTGAGGATACACAGTATCGGGTGGACCATATTAGTTTCATTTCACAGTTTCAGTTAATACAGGCAGAGAACAGCTTAGTGCTATAATTGTCATCACTGTGTTCTCCAAGGATACTTAAACTTTTCAAAAGTTGTATCCAATCCACTGACCTTCAGAGCTCAAGTGACCACTGTCAAGTATCTAACCTTCATCAGGGGGCAGCATGTTCTCAGTCGGTGCTCACATCCCTGTTTCCTTCAGCAAGTTCCTGCCATATCAGCTGCAGTCTTCTTCCTAGTCCTGAACACATTTTCTTTTCATGTCCACATAGAGCCTCTAAGTTGAGATGAGAGAGGAGAGGCCCACAGTAAAGAAGATGTCTGGGAATTTATGTTTTACAGGATGGAGATAAACTTCAAGGTCCTGAAGGAAAACCCAAGACTGAAAGGATGCAAGGTGTGTGGCTATAGAATAGTTTTCTTCCGTTTGAAGACAGGGCAGAATAAAGGAAGGGCATGGATATTGCAAGCCTGTCCCCAGACCACAACCTTTCACATAGAATAACAATCTTTAATAAATTCTTAATGTTTACTGACATTGATAGATTTTTAAAAAATAATTATACTATTATCCATGGCATAGTCAATGAAGCAAGTTGGCAAATATTCTCAGTTGTTCTAGAATAGTAGACAAGAGTCCCTTTTAAAACTCAAAAGGGAAATCTGTGTGAACTAACGAGCTAACAAGAGGCATAAGAGGGAAGAGGACAGGAGTCTTTCATTCCTTCATTCAAAGATGTTTTCAGGATGCTTAAATGTATGTAACACTCTGAGGCCGAGAGGTCTGTTGAAGTGATATAAGAGGTATTGTGTTGGCAAGACTGGTCACTCTCGAGAAGTGAAAAATAAACTATGGAGGCATCATGAGTAGTAAGATAGTGAAATCATGTGGTTCTCACCCACATAGTAGTGATAACAGGGCTCTGCACAGTCACGGCCAAGTACATTTCTGGTGGCAAATACATCTCTATACAGATGTGGAGTTAAGAAATGAAAGAGGAGAGAAAGGTAGCTAATTTTCATTGAGCATTTATGACAACACTGATCTAAGTGCTGTACGAGATGCTGTCTCATTCAATGTTTGTAATAAGACTATGGCATTACCTCCAAACTATATTTATGAATGAAGAAATTGAGAAGCACTCAGCTTAAATAAATTGCAAAATTGATACACTTGGGTAGATGTCAAAGAAGGATGCAAAACCACTTGTTTCCTTTCTCCATAAATGGAGTCATCCACAGAGCTGTCCAAACCATAAATATCAGTGCAGCCTCTGACTCACAGCCGATAGGGCACTTCATCATATTTATTTCAATACCTTAATAGCTCTCAGCATCATCTGCTTCTTTCCATTGCACTGCCACTATCCGAAGGCAATTCTTCCTGGGAATACTTCAACAGCTTCATCAAGTCAATGCACTCTATTCATGGCCCAAATTAGGCCACCACCAGTTTTTATAAATAGAGTTTTATTGAAACACAGCCATGCCCAATTATTTACATATTGTCTTTGACTGCTTTCATGCTACAAAAGCAGAGCTGAGTAGTTATGACAGACCATATGGCCCACAAAGCTGAAAATATTTACTCTCTGGCTAGCCTTGACATATTTAGCAAATAAAAACATAGGAAGTGCAGTGAAATTTAAATTTCAGGTAAACCATGAATAATCTTTCATGGATCATACGTATACGAAAAAATTATCCATTGTTTTACTGAACATTTTTAGTCAGTCTTCTTTATTTATGGATTCTGTATCTGAAACTTCTCTTACTCATAGAAATTTATTTGCAACCCCCAAATCAATACTCACACTGCTTTCTGAATCATTCACAGGCATGCACAGAATAGCAGAAAAACTGAGTTGGCCGAGGTGCTTGTTCACAGCTGAACGAGGTGGCCCTTGGCCTTCTTGTTTCAGCTCTCCTACTATAAACAAGTGTTCTTCTTGTGGCCTATGTAGTGCCACATGTTTTGCTTTTTGTGCTTTTTGTTGGTGATTTCACTGCTTAAAATGGTCCCCAGATATAGTTCTGAAGTGCTGTTTAACGTTCCTAAGAAGGTTATGATGTGCCTTGTGGAGAGAATACATATGTGAGATAAGCTTTGCTCATATGCTGTCATGGGCTATGGTGCTATTGGTCGTGAATTCAGTGTCAGTGAATCAACAACATATGTTAAATGGAAACACAAAACAAGCTTATATATTGATATATTGATTGGTTGATGAAAATGTTGTGAGCAGAAGCTTGCAAGAACCTAACCTTGTATTTCTCCTAGGAGCGATGGTTATGTTTTTGCTAATTCAGTGTTTGTGGCAGTGACTATAGAATTTAACTGCTGCAAATCATGGGAATTGGCTGTATCTGAAAATAAAATTAATATTTAACTGGCACTTAACCTGTATTTTATCTGGCAACTCTATTTACCTGGTCCTTTACAGAAAAGTTTACTGACTCCTGCTCCATGCTATGGTTAATTATCTTTCAAACACAAATCCAATCATGTTTTCTGGTAGCCCCCATATTAGCACAGGATCCAAGATCCTTCACTACTTGACATGTTTTCCTCCCCACCCTCATCTCTTGCCACTCTCCCTTCAGACACTCTGAATCAGCCTTTATGAATGACCTGCGATCCCTCCTTTCCACATGCTCTTCACTCTACCTAGACGTCAGCTTCACAACCTGACTGTCATGTCTTGTTGCTAAGAACCCAGGTCAATGTCACCTCCTCTGGGAAGTAATCCCCAAGGCCCCAGAATGAGTTAGATGCCCCAGTCAGAGTGCGGAAATGCTAATTAGGATTCTCTCTCTCTCTTCTCCTTTTAAGAAAAATGCCATGGACCTTGCACCACTTCGTCCAACTGCAGCCAGCCTTGTGTTCAGCACTTTCGTGGAGAAATAGGATTTATCTGTAATGGAAACAAGTGGCAAAAATCAACCGAAACATGTACAAGCCTTTCTGTGGAAACACTCTTTATGGTGATTCATTTGCATATTTGCATCTTATTTGCATATTCTACAGGAGCCAATCCCCCAGGAGGGGGTAGAGGCGTTTTTAATGTTTTCTGTTCAGCATGACAATAAGTCTCAGATCTGGACTTGAGAAATTCTACGGAGCAGATTCAAGTTTGTCTATTCCTTCCTCACCCAAACTCTCAGCTACTCTCTCCTCTCCCTACTCTATTTCTCCCTCTCAAAATCTTTTCTCAAAAAAAGATCTGAAATTTATCTATACAATGATAAACACTTAGAGATTAAAATTTTAGCTATAAAGATGGATTTGCATACCTCTTATGCTAATCAATGAAGCAACTAAATGTGTCTAGAATCAAAATAAGTTTGATATCTTTTTCAAATACTTTCAATCACTTGACCAAAAGAAGAGAGAGATGTGGGTCCCAGAAGGAATGGAAATCCAATGAATACAACAATTCTCAATTAAAATATTTTATCTTATATCCTTTCACTTAGTGACTGTTTCCTTCTGCCCCCCCCCCCAATCTTGTAGAAGCACATTGATCTCTGCATCTCCTAAAATGTCAACAGTGTTTCTATAAAGGGAGTATCAATGCAGTGTCACTTAGCATAGGTAATCACATACATGTCCCTGCAACGACAGTGGCATTCAGAAGTGAGTTAAATGAAGTAAGCTATTGCTTTGGCCTATCCTAAGTCATATTCTGGGAAATTCTAGGTAAAAAGTATGAGGAAATGAGCAAATAACCTCTTCTATTTAGTGAACTCTAAACTTTAAAAAATTACAATGCCTTAGCATTCTGTGTTTAACTGCCAATCTCCAACAACCACTCCCCTCTGAAGTTCCATGTGGCTCTTCTTTAAAAAAAAAATTAAAATAATGAGACAAATTTTGTTTCTAGAATTTCTCCATATCTCTGGAGAAAACTGTCTTGTTATAATACTTGAGTTAAAATCACTGTCCTGAAAGCAGATTCCAATAAGAAAGGTCAACATCCTGATCCCTGTGGGAATTCTGATGGACTCTCGTGCCCATTTGTGAGCCCACTTACCTTCTCCATACTTTTCAGCATCTAAACCACTTTTCAGGACCACTTACTTCTCTGTCTGTTTTTCCCATGTGGATTATTTGTGCCTTTAACTCCTTTAGTCTGACACTTTAGGTACTTAATCATTTTTGAATGAAACTTTTTTTTTTTTTTAAACAGGACTTAAATAACACATCACGCTTTTCTGTGGCAGCACCATTTATACCTCTGCAAATTGTTGACTACCAAGCCCCAGAGCCAATTGAGAGTGTAGCTCAAGTCATCCAAATGAACTGCCCACTTGATTATGCCTGCATAATTGATGTTGTGAAATCATCAGAAGCCACGTCTGGAAATATTGCATTTATAGTGAAGTTACTAAAAAATATTTCTACACACTTGTCTGATAATGTTACCCAAGAGAAAATGAAGGTATTCTTTGTTAATTTCATTTTCAAAACTGACAATATGTTTTTTTTCAAAATCTTGCATTTTAATAGTTTCAAATGTATTTTCAGGGTAAAAGCTATGATAACCACAGCAATCAGAACAGTTCAGTTCAGTTTTGCATATTGATTTATACCAGTTTATGGAAATTTTCAAGAAGTTAGAACATTTTTTATACATGTTTTTGTACAGACTGACTATTTTCAAGAAACTATCACATAGTGATGGCTGTGGGGAAGATTGTTCCTACTCTAGTGTTGCCCAAATTTTATTCTTGTAGAATGTAATTGTCCTGAGAAATCTTAGCAGAGCTTCCATTTTTAAAAGAGAGATCTGTAGCACAGCAGATATAGGAACTCTGGGTTAAACAAAGCCAAGTAGGTCTCCTTATGGCAGGACTTTTTAGAGCTTTTCATGTGTTAATGAACCTTGGCACTCTTTATAAGAGTGAGGGGTATAAGGATATGGTATGCTGTACTTCTCAAACTTGGATTGCCATAGAATCTACTTCCAATCTCCTTCTCAAACAGTCATTAATATCTCATGGGAAACTTGGGTTATACAAGCTGCAGTGTGGAAATGCTGCCCTGGGCATATAATAAAGCAGGTAACTCTGATCTGTGATTCGTTTTATTTTATTTTATTTTATTTTATTTTATTTTATCTTATTTTATTTCATTTCATCTTATTTTATTTCATTTCATTTTATTTCATTTCATCTTATTTTATTTCATTTCATTTTATCTCATTTCATTTTATCTTATTTTATTTCATTTCATTTTACCTTATTTTATTTTGTTTTATTTTTAACATTCTTTTACTTTTCTCCCCTCTCTGCAGGCCTACTAGTATGAGATTCTAATAAACAGTGCATTTGAAGAGAAATATGTCAAATAATTTCAAATCATTTGATCTTTAGATATTTCAGGTTTTAGAAATCAACTTTGTACAACACTGTGTGAATCCCCAGTATAATACCCACTTTTCTCCACTGCAGAGCTACTTCAAAGTGGCCAACCACATCCTCGACAAAGCAGTCATTCAAAATTGGGCTTTCATTCCTGACAAAAATGCTGGCTCGGATTTGTTGCAGTCAGTGAATTGGTTTGCGAGGCGATTCCGCATCCAGAACGAACTGGAGCACATTACGGATGAACTCTTCATTCAGACGAAAGGGCTTCACATCAACCACAATACCTCAGAGAGAAGTTTCAGCTTCTCCATGAACGTGAGCAATACAACGGAGGGTATCCTAGGAATGATAGAAGTTCCCAGGCAAGAGCTGTGGAAGCTGCCACCAAATGCATCCGAAGCCATCGGCATAGCTTTTCCCACCTTGGGGGCTGTTCTGAAAGAAGCCCACTTGCAAAATGCCAGTCTTCCCAGGAGGGTAAATGGGCTGGTCGTTTCGGTGATTTTACCAGAAAGATTGAAGCAAATCTTATTCACCTTTGAGAAGATCAATAAATCCCGGAATACCAGGGCCCAGTGTGTTGGCTGGCACTCCAGGAAAAGGAGGTGGGATGAGAATGTCTGTGAAACAACATTGGATACCGCCAGCAAAGTGAAATGCTGGTGTAACTACACCAACGTGTTGATGTCTTTTTCCATTCTCATGTCCCCCATGTCTGTAGACAACAAGGTCCTGGACTATATCACCTGCATTGGGCTCAGCGTCTCCATCCTTAGCTTGATTGTTTGCCTGATCATTGAAGCCACAGTTTGGTCCCGAGTGGTTGTGACGGAGATATCATACATGCGACATGTATGCATTGTGAACATAGCTGTGTCGCTCCTGACCGCCAATGTGTGGTTCATCCTAGGCTCTAACTTTAACAAAAAGGCCCAGAACTACAACTGGTGTGTTGTGGTGACATTTTTTAGCCACTTTTTCTACCTCTCTCTGTTTTTCTGGATGCTCTTCCAAGCACTGCTCATCGTCTATGGACTATTGGTCGTTTTCCGGAGGATGATGAGGTCCTGCATGATGGCCATTGGCTTTGCCATTGGCTATGGGTGCCCGTTGGTCATTGCTGTCACCACAGTTGCTATCACAGTGCCAGGGAAAGGCTACATGAGACATGGTGCCTGTTGGCTTAACTGGGACAATACCAAAGCCCTTTTAGCATTTGCCATCCCAGCCTTGCTTATTGTGGCTGTGAATCTTGTTGTGGTTTTGGTTGTTGCTGTCAACACTCAGAGGCCCTCTATTGGCAGTTCCAGGTCTCAGGATGTGGCCGTTATTATAAGGATCAGCAAAAATGTCGCCACCCTCACCCCATTGCTGGGACTGACCTGGGGTTTTGGAATAGCTACCCTCATAGAAGGCACTTCCTTGATATTTCATATAATCTTTGCCCTGCTCAATGCTTTCCAGGTAAGTTCCAGAAGGCAGACTTATTTTATTAATTAATATTATTAATTAATATTTTATTTATAAAACATTATTATTATCTTACAATTTGTTATTCTGGCTTTACAATAAAACATGGCTATGGTTTAAAAATATAGAACACCACATATTCCTTCCATTTCCTTCTATATCTTAGAGACATTTATCTGTGGCATCTCTCACTCTATTGATTGTCCAGTTGGATTTAGATGATCAGGCTGGTTGGGTAGGAATCTCCTTTCTCCTCTCCTCACTGGTTTACCTGTATCCCTCCTAAAGTTTCAACGTCAAAAGAAGTTGACCTGCACTTATGGAGGACCAGTCTTTGGTCAGGGATGTGTGAGGCTATACTTAATATGTTATGCCTCAAAACAAGCACAATTTTTATCTTTTCTCAAGTAGTTTGGGTGCTCCATAAAATAACAGTCATGTTTCACAGTCTGAAGGGATGCCCCTTGCCACTCACTTTGGGTGTTAACCAGTCAGGGGTTCTCATACCTCTTCCTCGCTGTTCTCTGTGAAATAAATGTAGGTTGTTATTCACAGAAATGGATCTTGACACATGTTAGTTGATCCCAGGAATGTCACTTTCTCTGGTCCTCAGACTCTCCTCTATAAGATAAGGATGCACCTAAAATGATCTCTATTTTCTTTTCTTGCTTAACATGCTTGGTTTGACAAGATTATCCATCTAAAAGTTGTTTCACTTCATCTTGGCTACTAAGCCATTTTCAGGAAGCTGTCATTAGTCAGGCTGCTTTCCATATCCATGAGTAATAGAAAATTTGACAAATTCATATTTTTAAAATGTTTTAAATCAGGGGCTGGCAAACTATGGCCTGCTGCCTGTTTTTGTAAATAGTTTTACTGAAATACAGCCTTACTCATTGGTTTACATTTTGCCTACGGCTGCTTTTGTGTCACAATGGCAAAGATGAGTTAGTTGCTACAGAGGCTGTAGAGCTTGTAAAGCCTAAAATATTTATTATCTGCTTCTTTGCAGAAAAATATTTTCAAAAAAAAATTTTGACCAGTGCTTTAAATAAAATAAATATAACTGTTTAAATAAAGCCACAAAGTATTCCATGTCCCTGTTACTCTATTTCAAAACCTGATACAAAATAACAAAGCCAACTTTAAAGAAATGCCAACTCAGTTCAATTATATATCTTACTTATAATTCTTTAGTAACTATGGAGAATATTTATTTCACTTTTTCCTTTGCATTGCTTTAAAGAGAAACCTTTTACTTAAGGATTTCTTGGGGCGGGGGGCAGGAAATCAAAAGCTCTTGGACTCACATATATCTCCCCAACTCTTGAAGTTACTCTGGTTACTAATGATCCCATCCTATTTTTACTTCGCAACTTAATTAAACCCCAGGAAATTTTGTTCTGCATTTCTTTTTCAGATCATTTCTCTTTCTATTTTCTTGATGGAAAGAAAAATTCTAAACCCGCTTTAGTTACACACACTCCATTTTTCTAAGCAAGCTTTTCCTGTGACTCACATTTAAAAATTTCAGTCTTCTGATCAGTGTTTCTTCTTCATGAAACCATCCTTAGAAACCAGGCTTCCCTTCACTCTCATGGCAGGATCCAGATTTTTCTTGGACCTCAACTCCCACCACATAAAAGGGTTGACCGTCAATTATTGTGACTTTATAGGTGACCAGATAATTTAAACTTGAAGAGACCCTGGCCTCACAGGTCTCTGTAACCTTCTCTTTCTTTCATGCAGAAACTTCTTCCACCACCTCAGAGGCTCCAGCTGCCTATTTCTTCCACTGAAAGTAGACTAGAATACGTTTCTTTTTCTCAAGACACCTTCCCTGATTGTGACTTTGAATGACAAGATTTTATGTCACATGTTACTGCCATCATGAGTAAGAACAGCTATCTTAATATTTGGGAAGAAAGTAAAGAGATTTAATAAGGTTGCAAACTCTATCCTACATCTGAAGCCATTCAGTAAATATCAATAACTCTCATGCACAAACATGAAGGTGGTCCTCTCTCTTTGAGATACACTCAAAGAAAATTCTCATCAATGCATTTTTATGGGAATCAGTGGAAATTAAAGTTTCTAATGTCTGATAAGTATCTTCGAAGGAATCTAGAAGAGTGGTATTAAAATAACAGCTGGGATACAGTCTGCAAAACTGTCCCTCATACTTTGTTGAATTTTGCCACAGGGGTTCTTCATCTTGCTGTTTGGAACCATTATTGATCACAAGGTAATTTGAATTTGTTTCACTCATTGTAAATGATCTCCATGTAGTTGACGGGAGCAGGAGGTTGAAGCAGCCTTGATCAGAGGGCACAGTCCGGAAGAGTTGAGTTTGTGGGGTGGTTCAAGGCATCAGCTTTGAGGGGGAAAGGAACGAACTATACTCTTTCATGTCCTGTTCTTTATCAAGTCAACTGGAGGCTATGTTTGAACATAGCTGGTGAAAAAGAATAGAAACCATGACCAGAATTTTAATCTTAATCCTAAATTTAGTTGTAACTAAACCTCAACTTTTATCCAAGTCTCATTATTTTCCAAGCACCGTGCTAAACCAGTTGATGCCGCTTCTACCAGGGTTGCTGGCCTCAGAGTTTCACGACACAGGTCTGGGCCCTGGGGATGTTGTCATTTCTTCACTGTCATTGCTTCCTTAGATTAGAGATGCTTTGAGGATGAGGATGTCTTCACCGAAGGGGCGGTCAAAGGCAGCAGAGGTAAGCCTCTCCTTTTCAGTCTCAATATTGGAGGATCAACGTCCTCAGCAGAGTCATGATGAGACAAATATTATAGCTTAGTGTTCAGGATTTGTTAGCAAACAGAATCATGAGGACATACTTTCCTTCATTCATTTCTTCATTCGACAAATTTGGACTATCCTGCTAGAGCTTAAAGCCGATGGAATACAGACCTCAAGAAAAGTTTCCAGGGAATTCCCTGGCAGTCCAGTGGTTAGGATTCGGTGCTTTCAGTCCCGGGTCCTGGGTTCGATCCCTGGTCAGGGAACTAAGATCCTGCAAGCCCCTCAGAGCAGCCAAAAAAAAAAAAAAAAAAGAGAGAAAGAAAGAAAAGTTTCCATACCGGTTGTATTTCAACTAAATACATTTAGACCATTGAGATGAGACAACATGAACCCAGAACCTTAAATTCTAAAAAATGCTAAAGCCGGGAAATACGACAAGAGTTAGAAATGAGATTTTAGTCCAACCTAGTCATTCCATAGGTAAGGAAAGTAAGGCCCAGAGTACTTGTGAGATTTGCCCAAAGCCACCCAACTAATGGTGAGAATTAGCATTCTCCTTGCTTTGGGCTTTTTCAGTGAGCCACACTGCCTTGAATGGAAGTGTTTGTGTATTTATAGATATTGAAGATGACTTTTGACCTAGCTATCTGTCTTTTCATGCACCAATTGAAATTGCCATCATTGTTATATTAATTAGAAAGAAGTCGTTTATTCAACCAACAGTTTCTCAATAAGAGCTACTTTTAAAGTAAACAAATAAAAAGCTTTCTGGACACATTGAGAGTCAGAATTTATGGTCAGCTAGTACTGAGTGTGACTTTTAGCGCCACAGTTCATCCGTTCTAAGATAGACATTTTTTATTCACCTCTAAACATTTCTGAAATTGAAATGTTTTGTACAGTCAGTGACAAGTCATGATTTAATTGGCAAGTTATTTTTTCCTTTTCTTCCTTAGTGGATGTAAAAATAAGATGTTGCTTACAATGTTAGATTCAGTGAAATATGATAATTTAATTCTGTGTAGCTGTGTCAACTTGAGTACTTCATGTTTTCATTTTTACATGTTTATCTCTAGTCAGGCACAGACATAAATATAAATCTATGTGCATTTTGGTCAATGCCATTCCTCATCGACGTCACTGTTATTTTTTCCCCATTTAGAATGCATCGTTAAGCCCAATGTATGGATCTAAATTAATGAATTGTTGAGGATAAGATGTGAGTATTAAAAACTCAAGGAGAAGCTTGACTTGTAAGCTGTGACAAACCCCTCAATGCCCCCTGGTAGCACACTATTGCCTACTATGTGATGCTGGAGGGAGGTGGGAAGGAAACGGGGATATCTTTCAGAGAATGGAAACGTCTTTATTGCCCAGCACATAGACGAAAATACGCACATCTTTAAAACCTACGTCATCTCAGTTTACATGACCAAATCTTAAGAATACTTTTTTTTCTGTCCTCAGTGAGAGGATGTTGTCATCATACCTGCTCTGATACAGGATACATCTTGCTGTTTACACACACCTTAATTCCATCTTGCCAGTGAGTGTTGACACTTAGGAGAACCCCATTGTTGAGAAGGAAGACAATTGATTGGAATCACAAAGCAACAAGTCCATCTCTCCCTAATGAAGTTGGGGTTCAGAATCATTCTTAAGGGGGTATGGGTGGAGTTGTGGTAAATTAGCTGTCTACTCACAGCCAACCTCTGAGACATACTTCTACACAGGTGAAATCAGGGGAAAACAAATATTAGGCAGCCGTGAAGGGGAGAATAAGTCACAAAGTGGCAGCCAGAAGCCTGAGAGGTAGCAGGGGCATGTGGGCAGGGCAATCAATCTTGGTATGCTTTTGTCTTGGAGAGCTTTTGTGGCCTTTCTGCATGGATATAGATAAGTCTCAGATTTTATGTTTAAACACCACCTGGCAACAGGCATATCCTCTTTTACATTCCTTTCGTTTCTGAGTCATGGCCCATATACTGAGCAATGGGGCAAAGCAAAGGGTTGAAACAATCTCATGGAATCAAAGATGCTCTGAGTTTGAAGAAACTTTGAGGGACCTCCTGGGTTACAGATTATACAAACCTGATGTTGTGGTGCTGTGGACATTGGCTCATGGTCCCAGGAAGAGGGAGGGGAGGGAGGGGGGGCTCTGTCCTATACATTGACCAGCGTGTATGGGGTGCTGTGAAAACAGAGAAGAAAACACTGGCATATTATTCTTAATTAATCACCTTCACATTTGGATTTTTATATTAGAACATTAAAGCGGAGGAAATAGTAGAACTTTAAAAAATTAACCCTCCCAACTTCTGCCCATTTCCTCCTCCACAGGGATCTTCCATGGTGGAGAATCACTATAGCATTTCTTGAATAGTCACTAAGGAGAGGTAGTTCAGATGATTCAGTAAAGCTGATCTTTCCATTAAGGTTCTCATTTGACCTGTTTTGGGAAGCTTACTAGACTAAGCCGGGTGGAGGAGGCCCTGCATCCTGGGGATACTGTCTAACCATTCTAGAGAAGAGAGGCGTGGCTGAAGTCTTCTCTCTAGCTAGCTGGGCATACCTGGTTGGCTGTACGAAAAGTTGGCGACAACCAGTAGAAGCCAAGATCAGGGACTACACCACTTACTAGAATCAGGGGGGTGCTCAAAGTTCGACCAGTATCAGGAGGAAGTAGAGGAAGGAGGTGGAAACCCACTAACAACTCTCTCCAAAGAAATCCTCACCACCTATTTCTTCAACTTTCAACTTCTACTTTTGAACCTGTGAGGTGGGGGACGGATGAGGATTGCATTCTTTCAGCCTATCCTCCGCGGGTGGCCCTGGCCCTGTTGAATTTTCTCAGTAATTGGGGTCCTCCGCTTTTTACATCTGTACCCAGGAGGAATCAGAAGGTCTCAGAAGCAGTGGCTGGCACCATGTTGGGGGTGCAACAAGCTCAGAGGACAGGACTGGAAATTCATGATCAGTGATCCTCCCAAGTCCAGAATGGAGAGCTGGCGGCACCGGGAAGGTCTTTCAGCAGAAAGCAGGGCTCCAACCACACAGCTGAGAGCAGAATTACAGCTCAAGGACACAAGTGTCTGGGAAGCACAAGGCCGGGTCACGGCCCAGGCTGGGGGTCAACCACAGAGCACAGGCAGTATTTCAGACCTTCAACCAGAACACAGAATCTTAGACTGATGGGGTCTGGGGGAGGCAGGCCGAATTCCAAGAGCCAGAAAGGGGGCAGGAGGCCAGAATTGGACTTGCCCAGATTTGGGGCCCTTGTGGTTGGACATGTTCCAGTGACCTCAGGTCAGATTCTTCTTAGGAACAAGGTCGGGACAGGTGTACAGGGAGGTCCCGGAACCATGGAAGGACAGCAGAGGTGTGAAAACTGGGCAATTTTCTCCATGTATAGATCCTAACTGGGGGTTCCCATCCTGGGAAGCAGGGGAGGGAGGGGAACAGCATTCTTAATACGAAGCCACGGCTGCACAGCGCCCTCTGCTGTTCATATGAAGAGCGGGCCTTTAATATGACCCAGCAGAGCTTGTGTTACCCAGTGTGATTTCAGGGTCACCAGCACAGCTCCTCCATTCCTCTGAAATCTCTTCCACTTATTTGTTCATGCCTAAAACTCCCTTAAAAGAACTCCTCATTCCACAATGAGAAATGGGACAGATAGAATAGATACCCGGAGAGAAGCAACACGGTTTTCCTAGTAAAGTTGCAAATTCAGAGCGGCTGAGTCATTCTAGAGACCAAGCTTAGAGAAGGGGGAGAGAGGGCATTGCAAGTTTAGGCTTGAGGGAGCAGCATGGAGAAGGCAAAGTGCACAGAAAAATAAAGCTGGGGGAATAGCCTTCATGCTGTGCGACCTTGAAGAAATTGCTCAATGCCTCTGTGCCTCCATTTCCTCATCTGTAAAATGGGGCTAATAATGGTACATACCTCCCAGGGTGGTCTCAGGATTCAATAAGCCAACACATTCAAAACTCATAGACTAGTGCCTGGTTCAAATTAAGTTATCGGTACATGCCAGCTATTATTCTGACTGTTAACCAGTGCTTCATCCATTTTGCCTATGCTGCCCTATTCCTCGTGGACATCCTGTGTCCTGGCCGGAGAGCTGAGCTCCTGGAGAAGGAGGCTGGAAGGCAGGCTGGAATGTGGAGGGACAGTCATGCTTCTTTGGAAGACTTTCTCTTCTTGCCAGGAGTGACACCTAAACTCTCAGTGTGAGAAGGTTTGCTGAGGAAAAATTGAGGAGAACATTTGGTGACTGGGCTTGAAGGAGGTAGATCTATGGACTCTTTGATCTACTCATGACCTGCAAAAGCCTGGCTTCTTGGTCAAAGTTGGCAAGAGTAAGACTCAGTCCCCTTTCACCCCCAAGGGCCTGCTCTGTGGCTCCTTGGCTTAGCCACCCATCTCTCTGCATGGGTCCCAGGCCCTTTGGGGGCAAGGGGATGGATCTAGGTTCAGGGGTAGGTTGGGGGGAGGCATGGGAGGTGGGGTGGCAGGGGACATACTGAATCTACTTTGGAGACAGTTAAGTCATGGTAGGTTTCCTAGGGAACAGAAGAAGACTAAGAGGAGTTTTTTGGGCCATGCTGCATGACCTGTGGGATCTTACTTTCCCAACCGGAGATCGAACCCGGGCCCTCAGCAGTGAAAGTGTGGAGTCCTAACCACTGGGCGGCCAGGGAAGTCCCAAGAAGACTTTTCAATGTGCTTGTTATTTTACTCTATTTTAGACCTTGAGTAAAATAATTTAGCTCCTAGGACCTTACTTTCCTCGCTTGTGAAACAGAAAAAAAAAATATTCTTGTAGCTATTATTATTTGTGTATGCATGTATATGTGTGTGTCTGTTTAAACCACTATATATGTAAAACAATTCTGGTTGTTATTTTAGAAATAAAAATGAAAATATTTTATTTTCTGACACCAGCATCCAGGCATGAACCTTAAGCAGAAATATCTTAGACCTGAGCAACTCAGCTTGAAGACAAATTTTCTCCTAGGAATTTTTTCCCTCCTGGTAATTCTCATCTTTGGACACAACTCAGTGACTCCGTTGAGAAATCCATTTTTCACCTGCATTAGGTGGTCAGGTGATACTTTATCATTTTTTTCCACCTTCCCTCATCCCATTCATTCCTTGAAGAGGTGTGGCTAAAAGTTTGCATTGCAAACAGAAGGGGTGGCTTTTACTTGGTATTTGGTTTCCCAACCCAACTCTTCAAGAGGTAACATCTGCTCGGGAGTGGGGAATTGGTTTCCAAAGAGTTACAGGATCTTTGGGAAACAGTCAGTCAAGAAGTGGCATCACTAAAAGAGGCAACAGATAATGGAACTCATATCCTGCCCCGTTCCCACAACTTCCTCTTAAATCTTCTGCTAAGATTTAGGAGTCCTCAATACAGGATACGATGAGCCAGCAAAGAAAAGCTCTTAGCTGATAAAAACAAATGAAGAATGTTGAAACTCATTTAACAGGGAACGATCAAGTGTATACAGAGGACATTTTAAGACAGTAGATAGAACCTTTGTTTAGACACATGAACGGATGGTGAAACTCAGGGAGAGAAGACATGAACATCTCAGGCTCTGGGCCTGGGGAATTTGGAGTAGGGGAAGCGTGGATTGAGGCTCTGATGCCCTTTATACATAAGCCATGTGGGCCAGTGGAAAGAAGACAGGATTTGGAGACGTGTGTTTTTCAGTTCTACCTTTCCACATCCTAATGGGTGACGAGGGGAAGCCATTTAGTCTCCAGGAGTCTCTTACTTTTCTCATCCATAAAATGGTTCTATGAAACATGTCTTATGGTATTGTGGAGAGCAAAGAAGAGGATGTCTATGAAAGGCCCTGCCCCCGTGTCTAACACATGGTAGACATCTGAGAAATGTTCGTTCCCTTCCCCATCCCTCCATCTGTCTGGTGATGGGATGTGAGTGCATTGCTTTTCCTGTGGAGGTGCTTTTGACTCTGCAGCAAGCGGAGTGGTGGTGTGGACTGGAAAAGTGGAATCAAGGACCTAGAGCTTTCACTAGACTGAAGAGGAGGAGTTAGAGGAGGCCTTCCAACGTCCTTCTAGGGGTTTGGCCTTGTCCCAAGACAGGAAAAGGGACAGGGTTTCAGAGCAAGGGATCTGCTGCAGGAATGAAAGTTAAAACTGGTCTGGAAACTGGTGCAAGAGAGCAAAGAACTCTATCTGGATAACAAGAATTTTCACAGTAATGAATTACGGAGAAGATAAATTCTGTTCTTGAACTACTTTAGTCACTTAATTCCACGATCCAACCTAAGCTTCATGGAGGATTAGTGGTTAGGGCCGTCTGTATGCTGAAAGTAATAAGATTGTACAAAGGGTTCTATGGGGAGAGACATTCCTATACTGATATTACTATTAAAAAGATACAGGCAGGACTTCCCTGGTGGTGTAGTGGTTAAGAATCCGCCTGCCAATGCAGGGGACACAGGTTTGAGCCCTTGTCCAGGAAAGATCCCACATGCTGCGGAGCAACTAAGCCCGTGAGCCACAACTACTGAAGCCCGCGTGCCTAGAGCCCACGCTCTGCAACAAGAGAAGCCACCGCAATGAGAAGTCCGCACACCACAACGAAGAGTAGCCCCCGCTCGCTGTAACTAGAGAAAGCCTACGCACAGCAACAAAGACCTAACACAGCCATAAATAAATAAATAAATAAATAAATAAATAAATAAATAAATAAATAAATAAATAAATAAATTTAAAAAGACACAGCCAGGCTCTATAAAGCTGGAAAAGACAAGGAAACGAATTCTCCCTTAGAGCTTCCAGAAGGAATGTAGCCCTGCTGATGCTTTGATTTGAATGTAGTGAGACCCACTTTGGACCTCTGACAGGCAGAACTGTAAGATAATACATTGTATTGTTTTAAGCCAATGAATTTATAGTAATTTGTTACAGCAGTGATAGGAAGCTAATAGAGTAGCTGTAGCTACATAATAATAAATAATTCACAGGCAAATTAGTTTAAAACTTGGCAAACCAACAGTGAAAAATGATTGATTTGTATAAATTAAACACTTCAGTGCCACCTGGTGGCTGAAATCTTACAGCGAATGACTTGAAATGACATAAACCTCTAGCTAGCCCCTAAAAAGAGAAGTACTATCCTCCAAGCATGGCATGAGGCTAATTGTGATCAAACGATTAAACAAAGGTTGAAATTGTTCATAGAGGTTACCAAATAATACAGTGGAAAAAGAACTCCACGAGTAAACATTCAGGAATACAGCATTTTATCACAAGGACCTATGATAGAAAACAGGTAACCAGTAAGACCTGCCTAGGAATCATTAGCCAGGGGTGGTGCAACAGGTAGCTGGGGGAACCTTCACTCCGTTCAAGCCTTACCCCGTCAAATTTATCAGACCTCTACTCTCCCGATGTTAGGTATGGACAATTAACCTTTCCCAACCTCATATTAAGTATAGTAGCATTGCTTTAACCAGATAGCACTGCTAGACCTCTTCTACAGAGAAAATCTGAACCTGTCTGGACAGACATGATCTAGTCAAAAGTGCAAGGTACCTCACACCCATTAGGATGGCCGCTATCAAGAAAAACAGAATGTAACAAATGTTGCTGGGCATGTGGAGAAGCTGGAACCCTGTGCACTGTTGCTGGAATTGTAAAATGGTGCAATGGCTATGGAAAATGGTATTGAGGTTCATCAAAAATTAAAAATAAAACTTCCATATGAACAGCAATCGCTCTTCTGGGCATATATCCTAAAGAATTGAAAACAGGATCTCAAAGAGATATTCGTACACCCATGTTTATAACAGCAGTATTCACAGTAGCCAAGAGATGGAAGCAGCCCAGATATCCATTGATGGATAAATGGGTAAGCAAAATGTGATACATACACACAAAGGAATACTATACAGCCTTGAAATGGAAGGAAATCCTGTCACATGTGAAAACATGGATGAATCTTGAGGACATTATGCTAAATGAAGTTAACCAGTTGCAAAAATCGAACACTGTATGATTCCACTTATATGAGGTATTTAAAGTAGTAAAATTCATAGAAATAGAAAGTAGAGAGATGGCTCTCAGGGGCTGGGGGAGGGGAAAGGGGAGTTGTTATTTAATGGGCATAGAGGTTCAGTTGCAAGATGAAAACATTGTCGTTTCACGACACTGTACATATACTTAACCTTACTGAACTGTATACTTTGAAATGTTAAGATGATACATTTTATGCTATGTGGGTTTTACTACAATAAAAAAAATTGGCAAGGTAATGAAGCATGCACAGTATAGAAAAAAGGATGGCGAGTCCACCCGCCACAGTTCATGTAGTTCTCTGGCTGAGGCTCCACAGAAGTCCCTGGAAACTGGAGGGGCAGGCTGGTTGCTATGGCATCTGAACAGGGGCCGCATCTCAGATAGTGGGCCCCATTCAGATGGTCCCAAGAGCTGCCTCCCTCTTGCTGTTGTTATATGACTCAACTACAGAAGCACAGCTTCAACCTTCTCATCCTCTAACCTGATTCTCTGCTGGTCATTGAGGAAGTCCAATTCTCTCATCAGCCACGGGTCCCTTCCTCTTGGCATAAAAATGTGACCACATTGTGCTCAGATTTTTCCACCCATATTTCCATCCATATTATTTGTAACTTTAAAATACCTGAGTCTAGAGGCTCAACTTAATCTCATTACCTATTTCAAGGGAACTTGACAGGGGCCTGAGCTAACTTAATTCTCTTAGGCCTTTCACCAGCCTACAACCTTTCTTACGTTAACTCTCCAGAAACATAGCAAGTAGAGGTAAAGAACACGTGTATAAAATAAGACAACATAGATCTGAATTCTGGTCCCCTGCTGTGTGACCTTGGGCACTAGTTAAAGAACCACCTAATCGGTTCTTCTGATTTGGTTCTTGTCCCATTTCAGTCCAATTGTCAACAAAGTAACCTGAGTAACGTAATGAAATTCATCAATGTTTTGCTTTATGTTTTTGTTTTTGAAGTTTTGTTTAAAGAAATTCTTTTGTACCCCTGGTCACAAAGATATTCCCTTACATTCAGGTATTTATTCAATTTGTAGAAATGATTCTCAACTGGGGAGTAACTTTGCCTCTGAGGGACATTTGCAATGACTTAGAGACAATTTGATTGTCACGACTTGCAGGAATGGGTTTCTTCTGGCATCTAGTGAGTAGAGGTACAGGACAGCCCCCAGAACAAAGAATAATCTGGCCCCAAATGTCAAGAGTACTAAGGTTGAGAAACCCTGATCTATAACCCATTCTTGGACACTGTGATATTAGGCAGGCATCCAGTTTTATGAGTTTTTGCCCATAGCAATCTAATTTTTCCAGTACTTATTCTTCAATGTCCATGTACCCTCTAGTTAATATAATTAATGATAACTGCTAACATTTACTTAGAGCTTAATACATACCAGGATCTTGTAAGTGCTGATGTAAATATGAATGTCTTCATACATTCTCTCCCAAATCATACAGATCAACAAGGAGACCAAATGCAATCACCCCTAGCTCACAATTATATTTAGAGACAGTACTGCAAACCTCAGTTTACCTATCAGTAAGGAAACATTCATTCAAGACTATCAAAATGTCCTCCAGAGCCGGCCTTAGGGTGAACAGTGAGGAGGGATTTGCACAGAAGACAGAGGAGGGCAGTGGGATCCCAGTAGCCGAAGGGCACAGATCACGTCAACTAGGACTTAACCCCAAAAGGAAGGGGATCAGCCTGAAGCCCAGTGAAACAGAGAACTGGTCCTTTGGGTATCAGTCAAGGGAAGGGCCTATGAGGTGTGCTGGAGCAGAGGCGACGGTCTTGGGAAAGCCCTGGTTCTGGGGAGAGAGAGATCTGTAGAGGGGGAAGAGTCTCTTGGAGGCCTGAAAGTAAAGGAAAAAAGGAATCAGTTGAACAAAAGTCCCTACTGAAACAAGCGAGCATAACAGAATCAGAAGATAAAAAGGGTGTGGTTTATTTTTAAAATGGCACTTCACTGAAGCAGTAGAAGATAGCTCTGTTCAAGGCTCCCTTACATGCAAAGAATTTTTAAAAATTAAGAAAAAAATTTTTAAACTATATAAAAATATGGGCGAAAGATATAAAAACGCTCACAGATAAAAACGCTTACAGTCCTTAAACATATGAAAAATAGGCTTACTGTCACTCATAGTAAGGGAAATGAAAATTAAAAACCACACTAAGAAACCATTTCCCAACTATTAGATTGGCAAAAATACAAATGTTTGACAACACACGTTTTTGGAGAGGCTGTGAAGAAATAGGTACTAGTGTATATTGCTGGTTGCAGTGAAAAGTAGTGTGACCTCTATGGAGGGGATTTGGCACTATTTAACAAAAGGACACATGCTTTTACTATTTTCCCTGTAGGGAAATATTTCTAGGAATCTAGTGTGATAAAGCACCTCCCTAAATATTAGACGCCACATTCATAAAGTTACTCATTGAAGCTCTATTCTTATTAGCAAAGTTTGGAATCCACGCAAATGTTGACCATTTAAGAACTGGTTGAATGAGTTCTGGAACATCCTCACCGTGGAGTCCTGTGCAGGGGTAACAAGGAACAAGAATGTAAGCTGTTAAGTAAAAAAAAAAAAGCCAAGGGTAGAGATTGTATATAGTAAGGAATCTCTTGCATAAACAAGAAAGAAAAATTAGACATATATGTATTTGCTAAAAACATATATACACAAGAGGCAGAAAGTAGGAAATATGCTCACTGATAGCAGCAGGGCAGGGTAGGGATGAAAGATGGGCTGGACTTGATAGGCATGGATGTCAGTTATCTGTGGCTACTATAACAAGTTGACACAAATTTAGTGGCTTAAAACAACAGAATTTTGGGCTTCCCTGGTGGCACAGTGGTTGAGAATCTGCCTGCCAATGCAGGAGACACAGGTTCGAGCCCTGGTCTGGGAAGATCCCACATGCCGCGGAGCAACTAGGCCCGTGAGCCACAACTACTGAGCCTGCGCGTCTGGAGCCTGTGCTCCGCAACAAGAGGGCGCGACAGTGAGAGGCCCGCGCACCGCGATGAAGAGTGGCCCCCACTTGCCACAACTAGAGAAAGCCCTCGCACAGAAACGAAGACCCAACACAGCCAAAAATAAATAAATAAATAAATAAATTTAAAAAACAACAGAATTTTATATATTGCAGTTCTGGAGGTCAGAGGTCTCAAATGAATGCCACGGAGCTAAAGTCAAATGTCAGCAGGACGGGGTCCCTTTTTGGAAGCCTAGGGAAGAATACATTTCCTTACCTTTTCTAGCTTCCTCAAGATGCCCGCATTCTTAAGCACTCTTCTCTTTGCCTCCGAAGATGGGAATAGGTAGGTAGAAGGCTAAGGGAGGTATGTTCTTAAACCAAGTATGTCAGTTCTTCCTTACTGCACTGGGGGCTAGGCATTACCCCAAGGGTGTGGGTTCCGTCTGGACCCCTTCCTGATGTCCTGGAAGATTTCTGGAGAAGCAGGTGTGATGTCAATTGCACCTCTCTTCACCCATAATGATGAGGGCTGAAGACATCCCCTTGTTTCTACAACAGTAAAGAATGAAGTTCAAAAAGCAGAGGGCAAACCTAACTGATTGTATTTGCCAAAGTACTAAAGTTTACATTACTGTCATAGGGAAGCATTCAGTGGCACTGAGAACAATAGAGTCCCGAGTTCTTTCTTCTCAGTTGATATTGGGTGTTTACTACGGCCTAGCTCTGTTCAGGAGCTACAGGACATGCAACAAAGGATTGAAACACAGTCTACCCTTGAAGCTGACTCAATGAGAAAACCGAGGAAAATATCATTATACATAAAGCCAGCGCTGTCCTGAGGGATATAGGCTTTGATGGAGATTGTTGAAATTTATCTTCTGTTATTCTTCTTGAGTTTGACTTTCATAAATTATCAGCAAATCAAAAGCCAAAAACAGAGATTGATTTCTCTTGCCTTGTATGGTTTTCCTATAGGCATTTTGGATTTTAAAATTTATTATTACTGTTTTTATGCAGATTATATATACATGGCAGTCAGAAATGCCAATGGCCAATAATGGAAGTTCTTTCCTGCATTCTTAAGGTTAAGATATTGAGAATTTAGTGTCTGTATTTTATATTTCCATTTTTATAGATAATCACAAATAGCTAAAAAGTGATAGATTAGGGATTTATATTGATTGGTTTCAAAACCCATATGGTCTATTTGGTTTCTTCTATGATTTTTTTCTTTTTTCATCTAGGTCTTGCCCTGTACCACCATCTCTCTGGATTCCAATTATACTGCTGAATCACTCTCAAAAATAGGGACTCATATGAGTGGGTCATCTGGAAACGTTTGTCCTATTTTAAGAACAAATCAAAAGTTGCCTCAGTTGGTGGTGTCTTGACTCTTTAACTTAGATGAGAGAAAATATTAATAGGAATCAACTCTGCTTATTTAACAGGTCGGGTTGGTCTGTGGTGTCCATGGGGATGCTTGAGGAGAAGCCAATTAACATTGAGATGTGTGGAAACAGGATCAATAGTTTTCAGTAACTGAGGAAGATTACCAGAAGTCAAGGAAGTCTTTGTCAGGGGCTGTGCAGCCCTGTGCCCAGGCCTGTCAAGCACTTGGCAGGCGATTGAGAAAGTCTAATTGTGGCTGATGATCGGTCATTTTACACTATTGTCACACCTCCATTCTCCATGTCTCATTTTAGGAACAGCATAGCTTGTCCAGCCAGAAATTGCCTAATTTAAACCCTGACTCTTACCTGTATGAATCAAAATGACTCAGAAAGTGCAAATAAAATATTCATTTTATTTCTCTCATACCTTCTCTTCTCAGAACTGAGTCCATGTGTACAGAAGAAACACAAGTACTAGAGAATTGAATTTGGGTGGCCAGGGGAAGAAGAAAAGTCTCACAGGACAATAAATTGGAACCTACATTTTTTCCCTGACAAGAGGATACAGGGTAGGCAGTTTTACAATTTATGATCACAGTTTTAATTATACAAAAAATAGAGTACTGATTCTTTAAAAGGAGAATTGCTGCCTTTTTAATATAATTAAAACGTTGATAATAAACAAAAAAAGAGGGTGTATGTGTGTGTATATATACATATATCTATGTGTGTGTGTATATTTTGCTCCTTTTATATTTATTTAATAATCACAGCCTAGATTCTAAAAAGAAGACTCCAGAACTCACAAAAGCATGGCATATTGCCCTACAAAGTGAGGAATAAGTAGCACTGAGGAGTCAGACGATTCACAAGATATCACTTATTCCAGCATCCAACAAATATTGATGTTTACAACAATAGCCCTGAATCACCTAGAATTTAGTAGCTAACATTTCTTATTTTTGTACAGTACTTTCCAGTTTTGAAGATGCTTTAACATATATTATCTCATTTGACCCTCACAAATACCTTGTGTGCAGACAGAGTATAAATCTTTATTTCCAGTTTACAGGTAAGGGTCAGAAATACAAAAAGCTCCAGTGATGTGCCTAATGTCAAATTATCCTACAAATCATGCATATTGACTTCTAATCGAATGATGGGTAGAACTATATAATACATGATCCACAAATTTCCACCATAAAAAATGAAGATCTCTGAAATAGTGAGGATATAATATGAATGGCTTCAATTACTCAGAAACATTACATATGTGAAACATATCATTTCCCCTGACTGATTAGGTATCACTATATTTTGAAAGTATGTTGTAATTCCTAATGTGCAGATGATTATTCCTTGATTCCTTTTATTTCATTTTATTTTATTAGTAAAGTTAGGTTGTTTATTTGAGATCTTCCCTTTTTTTTTTTTTTTTTGAGATCTTTTTTCTTAATGTAGGCATTTGTCACTTTAAACTTTTCTCTTAGAACTACTTTTGCTGTATTGCATAAGTTTTGGTATGTTCTGTTTCCATTTTCATTTGTCTCAAGATATTTTTTGATTTCTCTTTTGATTTATTCTTTGGCCCATTGGTTGTTCAGGAGCATGTTATTTAATCTCCACATATTTGGGAATTTTCCAGTTTTCTTCTTGTGATTGACTTCTTTAGCTTTGTACCATTGTGATCAGAAAAGATGCTTCATATGATTCCAATCTTCTTAAACTTACTAATACTTGTTTTGTAGACTAATATTTGACCTATCCTGGAGAATGCTCCACATGTGCTTGAGAAGAATGTATATTCTGCTGCAGTTGATGGAATGTTCTGTGTATATCTATTAAAGCAATCTGATCTAACATGCAGTTTAAGTCCAATTTTTTTTTTAACTGATTTTTCTGTCTGAATGGTCTAACCATTGTTGTAAGTGGGTGCTAAAGTCCTCTACTATTATTGTATTGCTGTCTGTTTCTCCCTTCAGATCTGTTAATGTTTGCTTTATATATTGAGGTGCTCCAATGTTGGGTGCATAAAGTTTTACAATTGTTATATCCTGTTGATGAATTGACCCCTTATCATTATATAATGACCTCCTTTGTCTCCTGTTACAGTTTTTGGTGTAAAGTCTATTTTATCTGATATAAATATAGCTACCTCTGCTTTGTTTTGGTTTCCATTTGCATCCCTTCACTTTGAGCCTACATGTGTCCTTAAAACTGAAGCAAGTCTTTTGTAGCACGTAATTGGGTCTTGTATATTATCCTGGTAGTCATTCTATCTTTTGATTGGGAAATTTTGTCCATTTACCTTTTTTTTTTTTTTTTTTTAATATTTATTTTTGGCTGTGTTGGGTCTTCGTTTCTGTGCGAGGGCTTTCTCTAGTTGTGGCAAGCGGGGGCCGCTCTTCATTGCGGTGCGCGGGCGTCTCACTGTCGCGGCCTCTCTTGTTGCGGAGCACAGGCTCCAGACGCGCAGGCTCAGTAGTTGTGGCTCACGGGCTTAGTTGCTCCGCGGCATGTGAGATCCTCCCAGACCAGGGCTCGAACCCGTGTCCCCTGCATTGGCAGGCAGATTCTTAACCACTGCACCACCAGGGAAGCCCCTGTCCATTTACCTTTAAAGTAATTATTGATATGAATTCACTATTGCCATTTTGTCAATTGTTTTCTGGCTGTTTTATATTGAATAATTCCTTTGTTCCTTTGCTCCTCTCTTGCTCTCTTCCTTTGTGATTCGATGATTTTCTGTAGTTATGTGCTTAGATTCCTTTCTCTTTCTCTTTTATGTACTTACTACAGGTTTTGCTTTGTGGTCACCATGAGACTTACATAAAACACCTTATAATTATAATAGTTTATTTTAAGCTGATAACAACTTAACACTGAATGCACACAAATGATCTACGCTCTTATACTCTCCCTCCCACATTTTGTTTTTGATGTCACAATTTAAATCTTTTAATATTGCATTGCCATTAACAAATTAGTGCAGTTATAGTTAATTTTAGTACTTCTCTCTTTTAACTTTTATACTAGAGTTATAAGTATAATGTACCACCATTGCAATATTAGATGTTCTAAATTTAACTATATATTTGCCTCTACTAGTGAGTTTTATACTTTCATAGGTTTTCATGTTATTAATAAGCATCCTCTTGTTTCAGTTTGAAGAAGTCCCTTTAACATTTCTTGTATGGCATGTCTAATGGTAATAAACTCATTCAGCTTTTGTTTTTCTGGAAAATTCTTTTTCTCTCCTTCAATTCTGAAGGACATCTTTGGCCAGGTAGATTATTCTTGGTTGGCAGTTTTTTCCTTTTTAGCACTTGTAATATATCATCCCACTCTCTTCTGGTCTGCAAAATTTCTGCTGAAAAATCTGATGATAGTCTTATAGAGGTTCTCTTGTAACAAATTGTTTTTCTCTTGCTGCTTTTAAGATCTCTCTTTGTCTTTAACTTTTGACAAATTAATTATAATGTGTCTTGGTCTTCATATTAATTTTATTTGGTATTCCTTGTGCTTCTGGGAGTTCCTTCCAGGGAGTAACTGGGAGATGGGCATTTCTGCTTGCTCCTTGCTTGCTGGACCCAGGTGTATAGCCACAGGGGGTGCTTCTGCTCCTGTTTAAAAACTGCTTCTTTGTTTGTTATAGTCTTGTGGGACTCATGAATGGAAGCCTTATTGGCTGTTAGAGCTGGGTGATTTGATGATCTGTCCTGGGGCAGCAGCATAAAAGTTGGGGTGCTAGATGTGTAGACAAGCTCCTTCTAGGGAGGTACTGGCAACTTGGGTTTATTGTTGGAGCGAGCAGGAGGGAGATGGTGATGGAAGTGCCCATTGGCTCCCCTGGGCTCCAGGGAGGATCACAGCCAGCCCTTCGATGTATGCTAATTAGAAGTCAGACTCTCAGTCAGCAGCATATAAAGTGTGCAATCAAGCCCCTTTCAGGGAAAAACTGAGAGATCTGTGTTTTTGCCTGTTCCCATTACGCTGAGCCCCAGGGGCATAGCCTCTGCAAGCGCTTGTATGTGCACCAATTAAGAACTGCTTCTATGTTTACTTACTATGTTTGCTTACTATGTTTCAGTCCTGTGGGACTTGTGAATACCAGCCCCATTGGCTATCAGGGCCAGGCAGTCCGGAGACCCATCCATCAGGCAGCAGCTGCAGAAGCTGGGGTATCAAGCATGTGTACCCTCCTTCCAGAGAGGTGTTGGGGACCTGGTTTTATTGTTGGAGTGAACCCCTTTGATTCCTTTTAGAGTGACTGTTTCCTCTTATATGTTAGACAGTCCCTTTCTCATTAGTAATCTGTTTCCGTATTGAATTGTGGTGTGGGTTAACAACATAGTGTAAGTGTTTTTTTTTTTTTTTTTAACTAATCGTAAAGGTAATACACGCTCACTATGGAAAATTTGGGAAACATACAAAGATATGAGTTTGAAAAGTTAAATTACTCATCTAGAGAATAATCATTCTCTAAGTTTTATTTTATTATCTATTGATTGTCATTTTACTCCAATAGAGACATTTTTAAAACAATGCAGTGAGGATGTACTGTACATGTAAGTTGTGTATTATTATTATTTTTCTTATTATTCCATAATGATTTTCCTATGTTATTAACATTTCTTCGAATATATTTTAAATTGCTGTGTAATGTTTCATAGATAATTCACATGCTACATAATTTATGTAACCACACCCTTATCATTGGACATTTATGCTATTTCAAATTTTGTTTTTGTAATTATGAATAATACCAGGATGAACATTGTCTAAATTTGTGGTTATTTCTTTGGAATAGAGTCTTAGAAGGGGTACCACTGGATCAAATTATGCGAACATTTTCAGTCTGTTGACATATATTGCCAATTGCTTTCCAAAGAATTTAACTACCAGCTGTGTAGAATGCTGCATCACCCAATGTGAGATTATTTGAGTGGAATTAGTGTTGAAAGATATATTGCTGCTGTAACAATGCCACAAACTTAGTGGTTTAGAAGAACACAAATGTATTATCTTATAGTTTGGATGGCAGAAGTCCTAAAATCAAGATGTTAGCAGGGATGCATTCCTTCTGGATGCTCTACAGGAGGATTGTTTCCTTGCCTTTTCCAGCATCTAGAGGCTGCCTGCATTCCTTAGCTGGTGGTCCTTTCCTCCATCTTCAAAGCCAGGAGTGAAGAATCTTCACATTTTCTTCTCTTTGATCTCTGCTTCTATCAGCATATCTTCTCTGTCTATGATCCTCCTGCCTCCCTCTGTAAGAAGCCTTGTGATTACATTGGTTCTTCCTGGATAATCCAGGATACTCTTTCCAGCTCAAGATCCTTAACTTAATGACATCTACAAAATGTCTTTTGCCATGTACGGTAATATATTCACAGGTTCTTGGCATTAGGACATGGGCATCTTTGGGAAGGCATTATTCAGTCTAACACAAAAGATAAAACATAATTTGACTTACTATTCCAACGTGCAGTTTGCAGAACTGCTAATTAGTGTACTGGACTTCATGTCCTGATAGTTCAGAAAACTTTTCATCAGGACTTTTGCATGGTTGAAGAAATAAAACATAAAGGAATGTATTTAAGTCCCTAATGAGGAAACTGAGATTCAGTGAGGTCATGAAACATCTCCAACCTGTTTTTGGTTGTTTATTTCTTTTTGGTTATATTATCTTCAGTTAAAAAAACTAAAGATGTGTGTATCAAATCATCATGTTGTACATCTTAAACTTACACAATGTTATATATAGTTGTATCTCAATAGAGGTGAAAAAAAACCTAACAATATCCATACCAAAGTGTATAGCAAGTTTCTGGCTTTAAAAAGTTAGTTGCCAATTCTATAATATCATTACTGTTATAAAAGTGGCCTATTTTCATGTCAGCAATATTGGCACAGTACAGAAACAATTGTGGGAGGGTGTCCAGGCATGCTGCTTCTCTGTAGAAGGGTGTCAGTGGCTGCCAGAGTTGATATATATTTTGGCCCATTTATCTTTAGAAATCATATATCTTTCAGGATTTTTATACATTTAAACTTCAAGAAGAAATATGTGTTAGTTAGAGGAAAGCAGATTTTAGTGGACTTCATGTGTCAGCAATATGCCTGGAGCACCAAAAGGCAACTTCTGATCTCCTCCCAAGTATGACAGTTTTTAGCCAGGTTACTAACTATGAAGATGATAACCAAAGATTTAAGAGAAATGTTGGTGCCTTTCAATGAATGAGCGTAAGTTGGAGCATCTTGTCAATTTACTTGACAATGTTATCAGTACTTTTATGTGCTTGGCCTTCTTTAGGGAGCAGTCCACTTTGATTTGTTTGCCTTCATAGCAAGTTTTATGGAAATCCAAGAAGGCAAGGATGAGAGTATTGACACTATGATAAAGTGGATCTGGTATCTGCCGATTCAGGAATGCAAGATTACTGTTCTAACTGTAGACTCACAAATGCCTTTGAAGAGAGGTTAAAAGTTGGCTTTTGAATCTTAGTCAATTTTGAGGCCATAAAGAAAGGCACAGCACACTGCAAAAAGATGTCCTTGCTTCTGTACTCTGCCTGGAATCACAAGAAGAGAAGTCTACAAACGTCTTGGCTGCAGAATAGACAGTAATTAGTGAAACTGTGTACGTTTCACTAGCAGAGAGATGTTCAGAATTGCCCTTTAGACCTTTTTATCATGCCAGGCAGCACTAATCTTGCCATCTTATAAATAGAAACACTATTATTATTTATCACTTTCTTGATGGTGTTGTGCAAGTCAGGGATATCTAAAAATTATTCAGGCACTCATATGACATTCCCCTATTCTTTATTAGAATACTAATTTCCAGGCATTATCTTCTGATTCAAAGTCAACAACGAGTCTTGTCTCCACTTTGATTTTTTTTTCTGTTATTTCACTGGAAATCTGGTTCAGTTGATCCTGTGATGTGCCGTAAGCATACCTTCGTTCTACTCTTTGTTAACTCTGCTGTATAAGGTGTCCAATCCCACCAGTCTACATGTGATGACTGCTTATTCAGTGAGCTCCAGCCTGACTCTCCCCTCCTCACCTAATGCTCAGACCCCAAGAGCAGTGAAGAATGAATAAGGGATACATAGAGCCCAGAGGTCATAGCGTTGGTACCCTCCCAGTACAGGAGGCCAGTGGCCAGGACGGTACTCTTTATGGCTTTCAACTAAGCCTCCTACATTTGTGAATAAAAATGAATGAATGAATGCAAGAGGAGGCGTCAACCATTATGGTGAAGATCACCATATTCATTAACTTGTACTGTAAATTACAAGTTAAGAAGAGAGAAAATGAAGAATAGTTTAGTGAGAAGCAGCATTAATAAGTTATGTTACAGGATCTTGACGATCAAGTAGGCAAATTTAATAATTTGACCTATTTATTTTGAATTTTTTCTTCACTACTGATCATGCTATTTCACAAAGGTTTTGAGGTAGCTTAAAGGAAGAAGACAACAAAATAAAAATATAAATTAAAAAATAAGGCTAGGAAAAATTTTGATAAAAAAGCAAGGTCAGACAGAGGGGAATTTAGAAAATAGAGCAATCTGTGATTTTCATCATTCTGAAGTTGGAGAAAAGAAAAGTGTTCTTTGGTTGTTGCTTCAAAGTCTCTTCCAATGCGTCAATGGGAGCCGGGTGATCTGCGGAAGTTTACTGTAATTCACTTTACTCTCTGTAGTAAGCCAATTTAATCTTTGCTCTTTAAATAAATATAGCTTTTTGATGGCTCCTTGCTTATTATCCTTTTTACTTATAATATTGAACTTCCTGATTACTGCAAGCGTTATTTTTTTAGCGTCCAATTAAAAGTCTAGGCTACTAGGGACTTTGTAGAGTACAGCTCTTCTAAATCAGCCAACTAGTGGACAATATTCACACATTCTTGGTCTTTGTGAAACAAGTACTGAACGTGCAAATATAAAGGAAAGTGTCAGTTTCTAAAATGGCTTGTTTCCTATCCTATTTCTGCATGTAATGAACCCAAATGAACCGGAATGGTTCATTTTCTTTTTTTTTAAAAGTAGCTCCGATTTTATTTTCTAAAAAAGAAATAAAGAAATAAAAAAAGAAGAAAAAGAGGAAATCCTTTTCAACTCTCCACCAATTGGCCCAGAAATTAAAGAAAATATATTTTATCAATTTATGAATCATAACAGTTACTTTATTAATGGATTTCTTATAAAGCAAATCCTATTATTAGATTCCAGTGTTAAAAATTCTGGTTTTTTGTGAGTAAATACTGAATGATTATTTCAGAAATCTCACCTGTGTAAATTAGCAATTAAGTTGAGCCTTAAAAAAATCTAATTGTAAAGTTCAAATTACAGTGCTATTCATCATGGTATAGTGTCTTTCAATTCTTTACTTTTTTTTTTTTTTTTTTTTTACTTCAGAAATACCATTAGGTAAGATCTCACTCTTCCAAGATAATAAAAAACATGTTAAAAAAAATGTTAAAATATAGTCTCTAACAATTTTACTGAAAATAGTGTCTAAAATACCCTCTAAGTTCCTTTTGTATATGTTTATTTTTAAAATACATACCTTTTACATGTGTGTGGGTATGTATATTGTTTTGAGTTCTACATTTTTATGCAACATTTATTTCTCACATGTAGCTTTTGTTCTTCATACTTTCCATTTTAATGACTGCATAATATGTACATCTGGGATACTTTTGTTTCTTCGAGTATTATATTAACAGTGGATATTTGTATTTCTCCTGTCTGTTTTCATTATTATAAATGTATGGCAAATGTACTCATAAGCTTTAGAACATACTTTTGATAATTTAAATTCTTTGAAAATTATTGATACTAGCTTTAGGGCCCAGCATGTGATCAATTTTGGTAAATATTCCATGTGCACATGAAAATATGTGTGTTCCACAGTTGTTAAATGCAGCATTCTATACATGTTAATTAGAATGTTGATCATTCTTGCTGTTCAAATTATCTTCAATATCAGTATAGCTCAACAGAAATATAATGCTATCCACATATGTAATTCTCATTTTAAGTTTTCTAGCAGCCTCATTACAAAGTAAAAGAGCAGGTGATATTTATTTTAGTCATATATTATTTCAATGTGTAATTAGCATAAACTTATTAATGAGTTTTTTTTTAATTTAGCCTTTAACATATGATGTATGTTTTATACTTACAGCACATCTCAACGCAAGTGCTCTATTTGATCCCTACTTAAATTTCATAAAATTTACTACTGAAAAAGTAAACACAGACTCACATATCCAGATTGTTCCAACTAAATTTGAAAGTTTTCAGTACTTAGATCAAGTGCCAAAAAGTCATTTTCCTTTAATATTTATATTCACGTTGACAAAATTGTTTTATCTGTTTTAGAATACTTGATCTAACTTCTGAAGCAAAAGCATATAATTTTCAAAAATATGTCTTTCAAGTTTAATAAATTGACTAACTTTTGTGCCAACTCAGTACTATTAACATCAATTTCAAAGGCATACTGTTGAAGTTGAAAAGGAATTTTAAATTTATCGACCTTAAGAAAGCATCGTTCAAATTTTCCTGTAGTGTTTGCAGCCAATTTATATAATATTGTCAATTACAATTAAAATCTTTTTTATGTTGATCCATGTTAGAAAAATGTGTAAAAATAAGTATTACAAAACTTGTAAGTTTTGATGTTAACATAAGTTATCTTACCTGTCTAGCTAGGTTACAATAAGCTTTTTCTTTCCTTGGAATTTGAAAATTTAGCTCGTTCATATGCAGTGTGATACCAGTGAGGAAACATAAATCAAACTCCTCAGTTTTTTCTTTGATTATTGGATATTTGAAAGGCATTTCTTTTGTTTCAATAAAGTCTTGAATTGGAGTTAACAATGCAATAAATACTTGTAAGAATCTTCCACAATTCAGCCAATGAACATTGGCAAAGAACACAAGATAATTAAACTCACTGTTTATTATTTCTTTCAGGAAGTCCATGAATTGGTCATGAATTCTAGCATTTGCACATATATATATGCAATATTTATATTTTATACATATAACAATTTTAATAACTGTATGCATGACACTTTTCATAGAGACTCTTTCTGAAAGGTGAGCAAAAATATTTTCAATATGTATCACACACTGGAATGAAGTAATGAGGAAAGCATGAGTATCTTGTTTAAATTCCAATAAATAAGGATTTTGATCTAAAGCAACCAGAGCACCATTTGCTGTGGCAAAAAACTTAATTTTTTCATATCTGGTAGAAAATTTTCTTTAACAGATATAAAAGATTTGAGAATATCTATGCCATCAGTTCAAATTTTTAGGCTGTGAATTTCCAATATTTTTTTGGTAATTGGTAACTCTTTAGAGACAATACATACCCAAAATATTAATTGGGCAGAGTCTGTTATACCGTACAACTCATCTAAAGCTAAAGAGAAGTATTGCATTTCCATGATGTTGGTGTACCATTGTTTAACAAATAATTCACCTCCTGTTGGATTTATGTTACCCCTTTTTTTGGTAGGGTACTGAGCTTGCAAAACAATGATTTAAAAAAGATCTTTAGGGCTTCCCTGGTGGTGCAGTGGTTGAGAATCTGCCTGCCAATGCAGGGGACACGGGTTCGAGCCCTGGTCTGGGAAGATCCCACATGCCGCGGAGCAACTGGGCCCGTGAGCCATAACTACTGAGCCTGCGCGTCTGGAGCCTGTGCTCTGCAACAAGAGAGGCCGCGATAGTGAGAGGCCCGCGCACCGCGATGAAGAGCGGCCCCCGCTTGCCACAACTAGAGAAAGCCCTCGCACGGAAATGAAGACCCAACACAGCCATAAAAATAAATAAATAAATATTAAAAAAAAAAAATCTGTTAAAAAATAAAAAATAAAATAAAAAAGATCTTTATAGTTTAGAATAACAACTAGAAACAAAGAAAATTTAGTAAGGATATATTATAGTCTTTTTAATAATTTATATTTTAGTTCCAAAAGAATAAAAAATGCCAGTAAGATACCAGGAGAGCTGACGTTAAAAAAGACTCAGGCACTTAATTTAACTGGACTCTCATTAAAATGATAGTTGTGACCTGTGATGTTGTGATTTATACTAAGAAATATGTATTTGGTCTTTTCCCCCATTTCTGGTGCAGTACTCCTAAAACCCTTGGAATTTCCTAAGTGGTAAGAGCAATAAAGGTGCCTTTTGTTACGTTAATGAGTGACTTTGGGAAAACACCTAAGGATGGGGGCTGGTTGCCAGTGGAGCCAAGCTGTGATTAGATGGTCCTTTCAGTCCCACCCCTCAACCTCTGGGTAGGGGAGATGGGCTAGAGGTTGAATCCCTTGCCAGTTGCCAATCATTCAATCAATCATGACTGTGTAATGAAGGCTCCATAAAAATCCCCCCAAAAGGACAGGGTTTGGAGAGCTTCGGTTTGGTGACCACGTGGAGATTTGGGGAGAGTGGCAAGCTTGCCGTATGCATCTCTTCCATTTGGCTGTTTCTGAGCTACATCCTTTTATAATAAACCCGTGATTTAGTAAGTAAAATGTTCCTCTGAGCTCTGAGTGCTGCTCTAGCAAATTAATCCAACCTGAAAAGGGGGTCATTGGAACCTCAATTTATAGGCAGTTGGTCAGAAGTACAGGTAACAACTTGGGCTTGCAGTTGGCATTCTGAACTGGAGGGGGTCCAGAGCCTGCAGTTTGTAGCTTATTGATCCAAAACAGATAACAACCTGGGCTTGCAGCTGGCTGGTGTTTGAAGTGGTGGGTGGAGGATAAACAGTCTTGTCCTTGACCTGTGCAATCTGATGCCGTCTCCAGACAGATAGTGTCAGAATTGAGTTGAATTGCAGGACACCCTGTTGGTGTCTGGAGAATTGTTGCTGGTGTTGAGGGGAAAGTCCTCCCCCTACACACACACACACACACACACACACACACACACACACCCCACAGGCATGCGCATGCACACTGGAATTTGTCACTAATGTGATCTTAGGTTTTTAATGTAAAGGTCCCTCTAAACCCTGATAAGTTTCTTTAGGAAAAAATAATTATTTGAGAATGAATGAGGACAGTGCAAAGTCAATACTTCCCAAGGTGATTGCCCACATACATAATAACGAGCTTCAGATTTCAACCCTTAAATGCAGATCGGTGATGAGAATGAGTAATATTACTTTCCAGAAATGTTTCCTCCATGACATCATGCTAATAGTTAACTCAGGGGTCTAAGCATTCTAAATTAAAGACGCTGTTGGACAACAAATGCTAACTTCCAGTTTTGCACATTTGATGAATCAGAAAAATGAATCAGAGTAAAACCCTTTAAATGAAACTTAACCAATCCAGGCCTTGAAGTTTTTATTCTGACCATGTATTTCTAATATACATACAATATGTAGATGTCAGTGATGAAGGTTCACAGACTGAGTGAAGTAGAAATAAAGACCCTGGCATTAAACGTTCAGTTCCAATTACTGTTACTATGGTTTTTTTTTTAATTGGGGTATAGTTGCTTTACAATGTTGTGTTAGTTTCTGCTGTACAGCAAAGTGAATCAGCTATATGTATACATATATCCCCCTTTTTTTGGATTTCCTTCCCATTTAGGTCACCACAGAGCACTGAGTAGAGTTCCCTGTGCTGTACAGGAGGTTCTCATTAGTTATCTATTTTATACATAGTAATGTATATATGTCAATCCCAATCTCCCAATTCATCCCACCCTTCCTTTCCCCCCTTGGTGTCCATACATTTGTTCTCTACGTTCTATGTCTCTATTTCTGCTTTGCAAATAGGTTCATCTGTACCATTTTTCTAGATTCCACATATATGCGTTAATATACGATATTTGTTTTTCTCTTTCTGACTTACTTCACTCTGTATGACAGTCTCTAGGTCCATCCATGTCTCTACAAATGACCCAGTTTTGTTCCTTTTTATGGCTGAGTAATATTCCACTGTATGTCTGTACCACATCTTCTTTATCCATTCATCTGTCAATGGACATTCAGGTTGCTTCCATGTCCTGGCTATTATAGATAGTGCTGCAGTGAATATTGGGGTGCATGTGTCTTTTTGAATTATCGTTTTCTCAGGGTACATGCCCAGTAGTGGGATTGCTGGGTCATATGGTAGTTCTATTTTTAGTTTTTTAAGGAACCTCCATACTGTTCTCCACAGTGGCTGTATCAATTTACATTCCCTCCAACAGTGGGAGAGGGTTCCCTTTTCTCCACACCCTCGCCAGCATTTATTGTTTGTAGGTTTTTTCATGATGGCCATTCTGACTGGTGTGAGCTGATACCTCACTGTAGTTTTGATTTGTATTTCTCTAATAATTAGTGATGTTGAGCATCTTTTCATGTGCCTCTTGACCATCTGTATGCCTTCTTTGGAGAAATGTCTATTTTGTCGATCCCCTCTGTGTAAACATTCCAAAACAACATGTTGAGGGTGTAGTAAACATTTTGGAATGTTTACAATGAGGCAGGCTAGGTGAAGGTGTGAGGTGTACAAAGATGATGAGCAAAGCACAGTCTCTGTATTTAAGAATTACACAGAGGGGATCGGCAAGGGCACAGGGGATTAACTAAGGTACGATGAGATGTGTGCTATAATAGTCAGTATAATAGTGGTCAGTGTAAGGAACTATGGGAACTGAAGTGACTGAGGAATTAGTGGTTCTCTGTATTGGAGTGTGATGGTGAGAATGGAATGATACATACAGGTGATATTTAGCTGATCTTGGAGGACAGAGGATAAGTGTTCCAGAAAGCAGGGCAGCATATGAAGAGGCACAGAAAGACCACCTCTTTGACAAAAGTCATCTTCTAGCTAGACTACAAGCCACGAGGGTTACAAGTCTATGAAGACTTGAAAGCAGATAAATGTAGTTCAAAAGTCATTTTAATAAAGTGGTTGCAATCAAAGAAGTTTTCTTCCTTTAGTTAGCCAGAAAATTCTTAATAATTTTGTCAAGCAGTGTGTGTTACAGGCCATATCTCATTTATTTTTCACAACAATTCTTTAACATAGGCATTATATTTGTATCTCCATTTTGCTTCTGGAAAAATGAGATTTAGAGAGTTTCAGTGTCTTAAGATGGCTTGGCCACACCTGGTGTTTGAACCCATGTGTTTGTCTGTAAGAACATTCTCTCAACTGCTATTTGGTTTCTAACCATTCAGTTTGTGAGCTTTCCCCTGTACTGTTAGACTTATTTTTAGCCTACTGACATGGGTGAGTGGATGTACATATATACTGCAGTTGTTTATTATTGCCTGACCACGTGGATCACATTGCTCATTTTGTGCACATCTTTTGGACTCATTACTCCTCATTCCTCTCCTATTTAAGTTCTGACAGCAAACCTTTCTTGCACTGTTCTCAACACTTTGCCTGTTTTCACTCATTTAATCTTTAATAACTTGCCCAAAGGCATACAGCTAGTAAGTAGTGGAGCTGGGATTTGAACCCAGGAAGTAGAACTCCAGAGGCTATGCTCATAATTACTATAGTACACTTAATTTCAATCTTAATTACCCTTCAACTTCCCACACTTGAGACAGACTGTCTCTGTCTCAGGCTGAGCTCCCAAGCTCCATATACACCTAACTTATGGCACTGGAATTTTCTACCTTTTTGTGCATGACTTCACTGCACATCTTAATTTTTCTACTCCTACCAGAAGAAAAGCCCAGAGTTACGTAAGCATCTATGACCAACATCATCATAAACCACGTCTCCTCTCCCTTCAATATTTGTCACCTGGAAAAAGCTTAATAAATATTTGTGTATTGACTAAGATCATAATTATGAATATTGACTATTCATTATTACATTGTGATAGAAAACATTGATGCCCCCCAGTGCTGTCACCATATGCAGAGCTGGTTACCTTGACCCTCTAGATTTTAATTTTTTAATGAATTCTTTATTTTCATATATATATTTATATTTACATATATATATATTTGACTTTCCCTTGCTGGCTAGTGGCCTGCAATCACCTCTTTTTTTAATTCATAAACTTTATTTTTTAGAGAAGTTTTAGGTTCACAGCAAAATTGAGCAGAAATCACTGAGTTAGTTCTTATATACCTTCTGTCCCCACATGTGCCCAACCTCCAGCACTATTCACATCCCTCACCAGAGAGGTCCATTTGTTAAAATCGATGAACCTACCTTAACACATCAGTATCAGCTAAAGCCCATAGTTTACATTAGGGTTCACTCTTGCTGTTGTACATTCTATGGGTTTTGACAAATGTATAATGACACCTATCCACCATTTTAGTATTGTACAGAATAGTTTTAATCCTCTGTGTTCTGCCTACTCACCCCTCCTTCCACTCTAGCCCCTGACCACCGCTAATCTTTTTCCTGTCTCCATAGCTTTGCCTTTTTCAGAATGCCCTATAGATGGAATCATTCAGTATGTATTTTTCTTTAAGAAGGGCTTATTTCACTCTGTAATATGCATTTAAATGTCCTCCATGTCTTTTCATGGCTCGATAGCTCATTTCTTTTTAGCGCTGAGTAATATTCCATTATCTGGATTTATCCATTCACCTACTGAGGAATATCTTGGCTGCTTCTAAGTTTCAGCATTTGTGAATAAAGCTGCTATAAACATCCGTGTGCAGGCTTTTGTGTGGACATAAGTTTTAACTCATTTGGGTAAATACCAAAAAGCGTGAATGTTGGATCATATGGTAAGACTATCTTTAGTTTTGTAAGAAACTGCCAAGCTGTCTTCCCAAGTGGCTCTTGCAATCACTTCTTGCTTTTATCCCTGGCATCTCTAGTTTTCCTCCGTACTTTTTTTATTGTGGTAAAAAACACATAACATGAGATTACCCTCTTAATAATATTTTAAGTGTACAGCGCAGTATTGTTAACTATGTGCATTGTTGTACAGAAAATCTCTAGAGCTTTTCACCGCGCATGATTGACAGTCTATATCCATTGAACAGCACTCACTTTCCCCTCCTCCAGCCCCTGGCAACCACCATTGTACTTTCTGCTTTTTTGAGTTTGACTACTTTAGATCCTCATATGAGTGATCATGCCGTATTTGTTCTTAAAACTATATTATCCAGCAATCCCACTTTTGAGTATTTATCCAAAAGAGTTTACAGTAGGATCTCAAAGAGGTATTTGCACTCCCATGTTTATTGCAGCATTATTCACAACAAGCAAGAGGTGGAAACAACCTAAATGCCCATTAGTGGATGAATGAATAAAGAGAATGTGGTATATACCTACAGGGGGATATTATTCAACCTTAAAAAAGAAGGAAATTCTGTCTTACGTTACAACATGGATGAACTTTGAGGAAATTATGCTACCTCTGTATTTTTTTTTTTTTTAACTATGTACACAGGAAACCTGCTGTGGTTGATATCTGTTTTGGGGTTTTTTTGGGGGTTTTTTTGGCCACGCCATGTGGCTTGCAGAGATCTTAGTTCCCCAACCTGGGCCACGGCAGTGAAAGTGCCAAGTCCTAACCACTGGACTGCCAGGAAACTCCCACTACCTCTGTACTTTTAATCTCTTCTTTTCAACACCCTGTAGTCAGGGAAGCCAAGTCACTAGGCTTGTTAGAATTGTGTCTAAAGTAAGAGTAAATAGATATGTGAATCTGATCAAATAAATTCTGTGATGTACACACCCACATCTATATGTATGTGCTTAGAGACTTTTCTTGATTATTCCTGTTTTCTATTTTTATTATTCATGATATACATTATTACATGATTGCAGTCAATATAAAGGATATAACTAGGAAACAGGAATAAGCAAAAAATGTTTGCATAAACTGCATGGGATTGAAAATGTGTAATGAACAGCAATAACAGTTTATATAAAATTTGTAAATGAAATCTATTGTTCAGATATCATTATGTAGAGGTTCTTGACACCCACCGCTACTAGCTGACAAGCTGTCCTATTTATGCCTCTGATTGACATGAGAGAGATTGGGAGAATTTTGTTTGCTGTTAAAATAAACTTTGAGGGTTAATAAATTTTAAAAATTCTATCATAGTATTTTTTCATTGCATGAAAGTGTCACCTGAGGGGTTCTTAAATTATGTCTACATGGAAATTTCAGTTGGTGCTAAAATAACTATGTCTTAAAAGATCATTTCCTCTGTCTCTTATACTTTTTTTCTTCTTTGAAACTCTGTGAAGGAAATAAAGTATTTGTCCACTTTGCTCCCTGTAAATCTTCAGAGAGCCAATTTGATGAGAACTTTTATAAATTCCCTTCCAAACATATGCCCACACAGCTCCTTTTCAACATGCCTCATGCTTCATTTAATCACAACATTCAGCATTTACTCACTTACCAGGGACTTGCATTAGCACTTAGGAGTGTGCCCAGGAAAACGTCAGCTGGTTTGGCTCTCTGTCTTCCTCACTGCCTCATCTGGGCAAGAAGATTTGCAGAATGAAGACCGGCAGCTTACTTATGTGCCAGCAACTTTAACGTCACTTTCTTTGAGTGCTTTTGGAAGCTCCTCTTTGGGATTGCTGGACAGAAGATGTAAACACCACTCCCCACATTTGGGTCTTCAACTGACAAGCCAGGATAGTTCACGAAATTTTAAGGGGTTCAAACAGGGGATAATAACTTTTAATAACCTAAAATATTGTTGTGATTGGCATGATTGATTTGTTGGTCTAGGATCAAAAATTCTTGTAAACTTAGCTTTTGGGACTGTTTACTTACACAGACTTACAAGGTAATCACCACTGTTAGGCAAATTCAGTCTTTCCCTCCTTCTACACACACACACATACACACACACTCACACACACAAATAAGTATAGGTTGGCATATAGAAGCCACTCAATAAATGGTAGGAATTATTATTATTACCGTCATCACCATTATTTTTTAACTATCATCTTAGTCATCAGGTGAACAAAATTTCCTTTAGGTAGAAATAAATTTCCCCATGGAGTACTGTTTAATCTTTCTCTTGATGATAATCTTTCTCTTGATGACAAATTTGTCCTTTTCTCATTATTTTAGAACCTATAGACCCTTGCTGATGTTTTATAATGCAGGTAGCTGCTTTCATGTTTAGTTGTGTTTTATATTCGATCTTGTTTGGAGCAATTACCTGGAGGACATCAGGCTGCCATGTTGAGCTGTCATGGATGGCATCTTGCACTATGGTTGGGGGTATGTTGTGATGTGGAAGGGAATGATCTAGGGCTTTTCCCATTTCCCATTCTCCTGACGTTTTGTCACCACACACACACATTCACTTCTGAGGAATGCTTTACTTTAGGAGAACTCTGTGTCATCACCTCTTCATATCAATATGAAAATAAATCAAGGACAAACAGAGTCTCATATCATATGTCATAAGTCAAGAGCTCTTAAGCGTGGAGGTGTGTCCAGCAGAGTCACCAGCGGGGTTTTAAATATGCATAACAAGACCTGAACCAGAATCTCCAGTGAGACCCAGACACGTGCATTTTAACAAGCTCGATAAGTAATCCTAATGTCCAGTTAAAATTTCAAATCATTGATCTAAACCCACAGAATTATAAATATACTCCCATTGCTCAATCATTCACTGAGGCAAAAACATGGACTGTTCTTTCAGGAAATATTTTAATGGCCATCAACTGTTCTATTAAGTCATTCTCTATTGTTTTTCTGTTTTCGATTTCATTGGTTCTCATTTTTATCTTTATTATTTCCTTTCTTCTGTTTACATTTGCTCTCTTTTCATTCTTGGTTTTTAAGATGGAATCTTAGGTCATTGATTTGAGACTGGCCTTCTCCTGCCTTTGGGCTTGGACTGGAACTTACATCAATAGAGTTCCCAGCTCTTAGGCATTCAGACTCACACTGGAACTATACCATCTAATCCTCTGGGTTTCTAGCTTGTCTACTGCGGATCTTAGAACTTCTTTTCTTCTTCCAGTTTTATTGAGTTATAATTGGCATACATCACTGTATAAGTGTAAGGTGTACAGCGTAATGATCTGACTTACATACATCATGAAATTATGACCACACTAAGTTTAGTGAACATCCATCATCATATAGATACAAAATAAAAGGAAAAAAATTTTTTTCTTTGTGATGAGAACTCTTAGGATTTACTTTCTTAACAACTTTTATGTTTAACATACAGCAGTATTAATTATATTAATCATGTTGTATGTTGCATCCCTAGTTCTTATTTACCTTATAACTGGATGTTTGTACCTGTTAACTACCTTCATCCAATTCCCTCTTCCCCTACCCCCTGCCTCTGGTAACTTCAAATCTGATCTCTTTTTCTATAAGTTTGTTTGTTTGCTTGTTTTTGAAGTGTAATTGACCTACAATGTGAATTCCTGTTACACACATAGTGATTTGATATTTCTATATATTGATATTTCTAGCATAGTGATTTGATATTTCTATATATTTCATAGTGATTGGATATTTCTATATATTTCTATATATTTATCACCATAAGTCTGGCTGTCATCTATCACCATACTAAGATGTTACATAGTTATTGACTATGTTCCCCACACTGTACCTTTCATCCCATGACTCATTTATTTTGTAACTGGAAGTTTGTACCTCTTATTCTCCTTCATCTGTTTCATTCATCTCCCACTCCCTCCCCTCTGACAACTACCCGTTTGTTCTCCGTATCTGTGACTCTGGTTACATTTTGTTAGTTTGTTGCATTTTTAGATTCCACATATAAGTGAAATCATACAGTATTTGTCTTTCTCTGTCTGACTTATTTCACTTAGCATAATATCCTCTAGGTTCATCCACATTGTTTCAAGTGGCAAGATTTCATTCTTTTTTTATGGCTGAATAACATTTTATAACTATCTATCTATCTATCTATCTATATCACATCTTCTTGACCCATTCATCTATCGATGGACACTGAGGTTACTTCCATATCTTGCCTATTGTAAATAATGCTGCAATGAACATAGGGGTGCATATATCTTTTCAAATTAGTGTTTTTGTTTTCTTTGGAAAAATACCCAGAAGTGAAATTGCTGGACTTATTAACCTCCATAGTCATATGAGTCAGTTTCTTCTAATAAATCTCTCTCTCTCTCCACACACACACACACACACACACACACACCCTATTGGTTCTGTTTCTCTGGAGAACTCTGACGAAGACACCATCTAGTCTTTGCTCCTCCTTCCCATTTTACTATTATGATACCATCTTATTTCCTTTGTTGGCTTATTAGCTACAACTCTTTGTTTTGTTATTTTAGTGGTTGCCTTAGGAATTATTATACACATCTTTAACTGATCACAATCTACCTTCAAGTGATAGATATGCTGCATATAGCATAAGAACCACATAATATTATACTTTTTTTGTTCACTCATGATCTTTGTGATGTTTTCATTTGCTTTACTTTTGCATATACTATACATCCCATACTACATTTAAATAATAAGATTTAAATAATAAGAAAAAACTTATATCTATAAAATTCTGTTTTTTTCTGTATGTTTCATTTTTGAGTTTCTATTGCTTTTTCTTCAAATTCACCAGTCTTTTCTGATCTAATACTACCATCCAGAGTATTTTTTTTTTATCTCAGACGTTGTAGTTTTCATCTTTAGGGACATTTTTATATTTTATATTTTCCATTTCTCTAGTTAACTTTTGAACATACATATAGAAGACAATTAAAATAATAACTGTTTTCATGTCCTAGTTTGTTAATTCTAACATCTGTGTCAGGTCTGGGTCAGTTTCAACTGGTTGATTTATCGCTTCATTAGAGATGATATTTTCCTTCTTTTTTTCCTCCCCATTCCATCTCTTTAACTCAGAGAGTCTGGATTCTTCCTCCCTGAGTTACAGCTTGCAACTCTCTCAAGGCAGAAAGCTGGACAATTTTATATTGGGTGGCTAGGGAAGGACACACTGTAAAGATGTCATTGGGGTAGTGTATGAAGGAAGTGAGAGGGAAATCCTTGAAGATACGCATAATATGAACCTTCTAGCCAAAGAAAGGAGAAAGTCCCTGAGGAGGGAATAAGAAAAAAAAAAAAAAAAAGTAGTTAACTGTAATAGAGCTTAAATGTTACACTAGTTGATTTGTTATGGGGCAGGGATATTCAAATAATAATTGTACCTCCCTTAAGATGACTTAAATTAGAGTTTGTTCTCAGCTAAGATGGAAGCAGTTCTTCAAAAGCATGGACCCAGGGAGCTGGATAGAGGCTAATACTCTGGGGAAAAGGCTGCTAGATACATTATTCATTATAGCTCAACTGACAAGTTGGATTATTTCAGTTAAGTTGATGCATAGGTTTTTTGCTTCCTGTGTGGAAAAAACATTCACTGAGATGAGTTTTTACAGTGCTTGCTTGCTTCCCTTATATAAAATGAGGAATAAGCCTGCATCTTTCCTAATGCCCAAGTTTATATGTTAAATCCTAGGGAAGCAGCATTAACTTATAACCATCTGCTTGAGTATTATTGGTGTTAAGTCAAAATGACAAACAAAGAAGATTAAGGACAAATAAATGGATGAGAAAATCTTCCTTTGTCAAAATGTGGAGCCCAAGAGCTTTTAACTAAAAAGTTGTATTGAAGAATCAGAAAAATAGCACCATGATTAATAATCAGAAGAATTTAGAAGGAAGAAAGAAGGGACAAAATTCAAATTCCTACTCTCTTTTTTTCACAAGGAAACAGTCAACACCATCCAAGCTTGCTGTGTAGGACCTCCGCTGTGTCATCCCAACTCCTTGCCTCTTGGCTTCAGTTCTAACACGGAACACCCCCCTCTTCACTGATTGATTCATTCAACAAATATTTACTGAGTGCCTACTGAGTGAGCTTCTGATGCTGTGCTTGGCCCTGGGGACACCGTTGGTGACCAAGAGACGTAGTTCCTGTTGTCATGAATTTTTCTGTCAGGCAGAAGATACACACGTTAGAAAAGGAGCTTTATGAAGGAGAAGTTCAAGATTATTTGGGAATATGTAACAGGGAACACAGTTCAGTGGACCAGATTCTGGGAACTACTATTTTCCTGGTGGTGGTATTGAGATCCTTTTTGCTGAGACCCTGAGATGTGCGTGATGTACACTTCACAGGTTCTTGTCATGGGTTGGATACCAGGGGCCTCAGCAGAGGTTAGGTCCTGGATCTGATAAAAGACAGCTTGCCTTGGGTTTGATGCTTTTACCTTCCCTTGGCCCACCTCTAAAACAGGGATTTCCCACTGCACAAGTTTGAAGACATATGTAATTCCTATTCATGCTTATTGGTTAAGCACTTATCTCAATAGTAACCAAATAAATTTTGTGTCGTGACCTTGCACCTCCATTAAAATGGAAACTCTATGAAGGAAGGAACAAACTTTGTCGTTTTACTGTTATTCCCAGAACCCAGTAGATTTGCTGGCTCATGGTGGAAAAACTGATATTCTTTATTTTAAGAAATAAATAATATTACCCATATAGTCCTATGGACACTATTATATTGCATAGATGATGTTGTCCTCTTCCAAACCATTGGTCTTCCTTCTTGGAATTCCAGCATTTGAGCCTCTCTTTGGACACTTAACTCTGAATTTCTGTGGCCATTAGTTATCTTTTCGTATCCTGGAACTTGGGTCTATGAATCTGCACTCAGAGATTTCATTTTGTGGCAAGCATGAATCTGTGCGCAAGGCATGGTCTGGCATTAGTAGAGAATCCACATGCAAATTTAAAAAGTCAATGTTCTTTGTACTCTTTCTCCCCTCCCTCCATTTAAGCATCTTTTCATTACTTTTCTCATTTCAACATCTTTCTTTGGAAAGACATAATGATTTTTAAGTTTTAAAAAATAAATCACACACCTCCAGGAAAGACAAATTTGTGCTCCAAATCCAGGCTTTGAAAAACAAGGTATCTGATCTCCAGAGGGAGGGTAAGTGGGTGATGGGAGAGGAATTGGGGCATGATTTATGGTGAGAAGATTTTCAAAAATGAGATCATATCAGTAGCCAAGAGACGGAAACAACCTAAGTATCCATCAAAAGATGAATGGATATAAAAGATGTGTATATGTGTACAATAAACTGTTATTTAGCCATGAGAAAGAAGGAGGTCCTTTTGTGACAACATGGATGGACCTTGAGGGCATTCTGCTAAGTGAAATAAGCCAGACAAAGACAAATACTGCATGGTATCACTTATATGTGGACTATTAAAGAAAAAAAAAAGTCAAACTCATAGAAGCAGAGAGTAGAGAACAGTTTGCCAGGGCTGGAAGTTGGGGGAAATAGGGAGAGGTTGGTAAAAGGGTACAAACTTTCAGCTATAAGATGAATAAGGTCTGAGGATCTAATTTATAACATGGTGACTGTAATTGAAACTTAACACTGTATTGTATAATTGAAATTTGCTAAGAGAGTAGAACTTAAATGTTCTCACCAAAAAAAAAAAAAAAAATGATAACTATGGGAGGTGATGAATGAGTTAATTAACTCAGTGGAGGGGAATACTTTAACAATGTATATGTTTATCAAATAACCATGATGTACACTTTAAATATCTTAAAATTTTGTACATCAATTATACCTCAATAAATCTGAAATTTACAAAATGGGATTATTTGATTGGAAAAGCACAGTTACAGTGTTGATAGGATAGAATATTTAAAATCGAGATTATATTGGAAAATCTGGGAATATTTCTTTTTGGGGCTGATCTGAAATAATCTTATCTTTTAGGAGGCTTGTCTGAAATGACCGTGTTTATTGACACATACCTTTTTTTCTTCTCTAAAATAAATGCAATTTCCCCCTTTTGTCCATGAAAACACATTTGAAATAGTGTTATGTGTGGGTTAAGGGCTTGTTCATTGATTTAGTCCACAAGCTTTTAATGACATTCTACTAGGAGCTAAGTAGTGTAACATCATGTGAGCTGCTGAATTTCTCTAAATCTCAGTATTCTTATTGACAAAATGGTGATAATAACAACAACCTATTTTGTAGCATTATTGTCATGGGGTTTTAATGTGAAATGTTAAACATAGTGCCAGTTATGGGAAGAGTATCTGACCAATGCTAGATGTTAGATCCTGTGGATGCTTAATGCCAAAGAGCAAGAAGCTCACTTTCAATTCTGATAAATCTTTAGAGCTGTAAACCAGGTCAGGACAAAATGTTAACGTTTATGCTTTAAAAATTACGTGTGAGCTTCTCTTTTTCTATTTTTGTGCTCTTTCTCAGGCAGTTATGTTAGGTAACTGAAGAGAGTATATTTCGATTTTAAAAAAAGCCTAAGAAGACAAACAATTAATAAAAAGCTTTAGGATTTAATTCTCGATCATAAAAAGTAATCTGAGACGTAAAAATCTGGGAAAAAAAAAAACCAAGCATATGGTATCTTAAAGTACCGTATTCTAGTTTCTGATCAATATCAGGGCCCAGTAGGTGCTGCTGGGTTTTTAATCAGCAATAAGTTAAGCTTCCAAAAATTGCATCTCTTCTCAATAATTCAATAGGATGAGGTTATTTTTTCCAAGGATATGATTGGTCCTTTCAGCAGAGGGGTGGAGAGAGCAGGAAAGTCTAGAAAAGGAACACCTTTCACTTGGTACTGTTTAAAATCAGCTGAAGTACAGAGTAACTAGTGTTGCTTTGGGAAGAGCCAATAAGAAGGCATCGAAAGATCTGAGCAAACCCAGCCTGCGAAGCCCAGGGAAAGACATTTCTTTCTGGCAGGTCTTTAAATTGGTGAGTTTTAATAAGGGGACGAAATAACAAAGAAACAACAAATTCTAAGATGATTGTCGGGAAAATAGAACTTTGAGTTGAATGGTCACTTAAAGGGTATGACGACGATTGCCAAGGCATGATTCATGGGGCACAGAGACAGCAGTTCTTAATTCACGTTTAGAGGATTTCTCCCTCTCCTGTGTGATTGTAAGAACTAGGACCAAGTTAGAGCTGAATTTTTCTGAAGATTCTGTCTGAATCTTTATTCTGAATACCACTGTGTAATTGATGAAGCAAATTGGATTTTTTTCCTCCTGTTGAGTTTAGGGTGAAATCTATCAACTAATGCTTATCAACTTATGCTTAAAAGGCATGGCAGAAACAGAATTTCAGATCAGGAATAAAACAAGAAGGCACCCAGCAGTAGAACAATGAGAGACTGTAAAATTGCAGTTTCGGATCTGTCTGAAGTACTCTGAGTTTCCTGCCAAAGTAACTGTGTGTCTAGCCGGTTTGTTCCTCCCAGTTTTTTTTAAAACCTCATGTGGTATGGTTTATTCCTTCTCAAAGGAATGAATAGACTCAGTTGTTGAAGATTCTGCACGTGCTTCATGTTGGCCATTATTATTACTGAGGGCGACCTCATAACTAGGAATCACAGCTAACACGATCTGATCTGAAGAGATGCAGGAGCTCAGACCCCGCAGGAAGTGAATTGGGGAAGGAAGTAGGGCATTTCGTACCCTTTTTTCAAAGTTATTTTATTTTGCCCAAGTTTCTTTTTACACTAGAATTTGAGGGCAGGGGGAGACAATGAAATATCGACCGTGAGGTTGCAGACAAAAATATTTCCAACTTGAGTATTGGACACCAACGGGGGAAAACCGCGGTGGGGTGGGGATGGTGGTGTGCTGAATTGGGCGATTGGGATTGACATGTATACACTGATGTGTATAAAATTGATGACTAATAAGAACCTGCAGTATAAAAAAACAAACAAACAAACAAACAAAACAACTAATACTAAACTTTCTTTGGGTTATTTGTATGGAAATATGTTAATATAAATGTTTCAGACTTTCTGTTTGAATAAAAAAATATATATAGTTCCAACTTGAGAAGGGTTTGCAGGTCTGGTGTTCTGTCATGATGCTGGTAGGGATCCTGAGGTTCCAGCATCATCTCTGGGGTTTGCATTTTCCCATATGTTCTTGAGGCAATCTCTAGGCTAGGTGCTACCTTGATGATCTGCAGAGGTTTGGGCTATTTGATCGCTTCCTTAGGAAAGGATCCTAAGCTATATGGTACAGGAAGACCCCCGGGAGAGAAAGAGGAAAAGGTGCCCCATGCCAGAGGTGGGCAGTATTGTCTGGTAGGTGAATTGGGGTGGGTGCTCGGGCCCTTGTTCTAGGAGTGAAAAGTACTGAGGGCTGGGAATTAAAATAGTAATTATTATATGAAATTTGTACCGCATCTTTTTTGCCTAGGAAAAGTGGTTTGGAGAGAATGTGGGGAAAATTAATTTGAAACTCATTACTCAGAAGTTCAGAAAAGGAGAGCTGGTTGAAATAGGAGTTACGTGACAGTTGACACTTAAAAAAATTATCATGAACGATTTAAGACAACATTAAAGCAGACCTCTCTTGCTTACAATCCTCCCAACGCCTTAGACTTGTCAATTTGCTTCAAGCAGAATTGCTTAGGAATAAATTGACTCGAAGGTTATTATTCTCAACAGACAGTTCAGCCCCTTTTTACATGGCTTAGAAGCTACTGAGTTGAATTGATTGCTCTCTTGCTGGCTTGGTTCTGCAGCAGAAAATATTCTTTCCTTCCTTTTTCCCTCCTTCACTTCCTCTCTCTTTTCTTCCAGCCCTCTCTTCCTCCCCATGTTTCCTGTCTTGTTAAGTGGGTAAAAAAAAAATGACTTTTATTTTCTTCTCTAGCATCATATTGAACCACAGCGGAAAAACCTGAAGGGTGTTAATGCGCATTTCTGTTTGACAGCCAACCTCAGCTGAGCACTGGTTTTCTTTGTGGCTGTGAACATTTCCCCTGTAGAGAAGGCAAGGATCTCATTAGCACTAACTAACAGATAAAGGTTACCTCTCTGGAGACCTGGATTGCGGGTATTTGGGCTCCCAAATTATTTTTTTTTCTTGATTGCCACTTTGTTGAAAGTCTTGCAGGTTCCATTTTTATGTATAAAAGAAAAATACTCTATCCTTATATATGCCAAAATCATCCAAATCGCTTCACTAGGATACAGATCTCTTTTACAACATATTAGTATGAGTATGATTACTGCTTGATGCACGTTAAGCCCCGGCAGCTGCTGACACAGTAAAACACTGTCATGAAGAGCACGGTTTATGCTTATTGAATTTACACAACACTCAGTGAGCAAGAAGAGACTCAGGAATGGGGGAGAAAATTCCCAAGGTGTCACCTGGGTCCCCGACCTGTGTCTGACACACATCCAAGGCAGTGCTTGGTGCACGATCTGGGGCACAGGTGTGACCTGCTCCATGTGTGGTGAGATTTCAGGGCCATGAGGAGAGTCTTTTGCAGAAAAATCTCCTAACTCAGCTCCTGTGAGGCACCCCATTAGTGGCAAAGCCCCAAGGGAAGGAACTCAGGAACTCAGCAGAGGTCTGCCACATAACTTGTAGTCTGTAAATACTTATACGAATGAATGAATGGATGGGTGTAAAATTTTCACGAATGTTATGAATAATCGGTAACAACTCCTTTATTAAAATACAGATGATAAATATTATAAAAGTAATATACCCTTGCTACATAATTAGAAAATGGATATATCACCAAGTGCCCCCAAATAAAAAGTAAAGAAAAAAATAACTCTTAACATCACTATACATAATAACTAGACGATCACGATTTATAATGAAAAATTTTAACCCCTTGACATAAATCTTTCTATATATTTCTCTACAATTTTTTTTTCTCTTAAAAAATGTTTCCTAACTCTTTGATAGTTTTTTTCCCACCAAATATATTGTAAGCATCCTCCTATGTCAACAAAATGTATCAAGTCCATTTTTTAGAGAAGAATTTAACAGGAAAGGATGGGGTGGGGGTGATGGCGTGAGGCACCATGGTTCTCCAATGGGAAAGGCAGACTCTGAGGTTGAAGAGGACAGGAGAGAGACTAGAGCAAAGAAGACAAAGAAAACTCCACCCCCTGGGTCTTTAGTAATGGTCTTCCTGCTCACGATCATGGGCCCCAGCTGGCTGGTCTTCGGAGTTGAGGTGCAAGGAAGTTTGGTCCTGAGTTGTTGGCCTCTCCCCATAAAACTCCAGCTTAGCGAGGGGCACAAATTTATGGAGTTGACATCAAAGTGAATCTAACCACAGACCTTTTCTCTTCTAGGCTTATTGTGGGTAACCTTGAAGACAGTAGTAAAAATGGGCCAACTTGACAAAGTTGTCAACCCACGTGACAAAGACCTAGATAAGACATGCATCAGACTTGTGAAATTTTAAAAATTTCCTTGCTTACCTTGTATCAGGCTTATTGCTGAGAAATTTTACTTCTAGAGGTTGAATGTTTTCAATTCTTGCTGTTCTCCTTTCTTTTGACCACCTTTCCCTAGCTCTTGGGTGCTTCTTTGTTAACTTTCTGGATATTTCATGGCCTTCCAGTTTCTTTCAAGGATCCCCATGGGTTACAATGTTTCCACCCTCCTCCTCTGTGTCCTAATTGATGTTACTTGTATCCCATTATTTTCAGCTCCACTGGCTGCTGCAGAGTACCAAGTAATTCATTTCATAAACTCCTCAATGCTAAAGTTTTCATGGGTGCTGACAGATTCACATCTTATGTTCTCAGATAATATATACCTAGAAATAAATTTGGGGGCGATAAAGCCTTCAGCCAAAAAATGGTACAAGTTTCAGAGGCCAGAGAAGCCCAGTGGGGAAGCTCATTTTGGGCAGAACACTTTCAGACCCTTTGTATAAGAAATTATCTATTTACAATGCCCATGCTTTTTGCTAACTCCTGCCCTAAACCAGTGACAATTTAGCAGGTCAGAGGGAAAATTTGTTGCCTACCATTTTTTGAAGATACTTCTGAGACTGGATAAAGTTGAACAGAATTAGACTGTCATCCTTGATACTAACTGACGGTGTTTATTTCATCTTAGGAGGTGATGCTTTACCATTCTCTTTGCCATATCTGCTAAATAGCCATTTGAAAGTCCATTCAATTTAGACAGGAGGCCTTGGGTCTGGCTATACCTCAAGTTACCTCTTAATTTTTATGGTGAAATCATAGAAAAATTTTTTTCGGGTGAATCCTCGTAACTCAAAACATACTTAAAACTTTTATGGGTGATGAGGAGTGGGGATGTTTGTATATTTTTCTATGATAAGCTGTTACGAGAACAGTTTTAAGAAGCATTATTCATGGTCAAAAAGATCATTAACTAGCAAATGTGAGGGCACTAGAGTACATTTTATTGCTTGAGGGATTATGCTAACATGAATAACGTGACTAATCACATATAATTTCCTCCAAAAGGTTTATTCTATATGTTTGTGTAGAATCATAGATGCAGGGGGGATCTGGAGCAGTCATTTATTTTATGCTCCACTTTTAGATGGGATGCTTCTCTTGCAACCCTCTGGCACCTTCCCTGAAATATTAGACTCTTCAAAGAAGCATTTGTACTGTTACGCAGTATTTCTACAGCAAACAATAGATTTAGAGAATGGATTTGAAGGGGGGTGGTGGGAAATAATGGAGTTGCTTTCTGCTTTAAGAAACTTGAAACCCAAATCGGCCCGTGGATGAGCCTTGTGAGTTACATCCAAGATGGAGCTCATTTCTTTTTTGTTTGTTTGTTTTTAAATTTATTTATTTATTTATTTTTGGCTGTGTTGGGTCTTCGTTTCTGTGCGAGGGCGTTCTCTAGTTGCGGCGAGCTGGGGGCCACTCTTCATCGCGGTGCGCGGGCCTCTCACTATCGCGGCCTCTCTTGTTGCGGGGCACAGGCTCCAGACGGGCAGGCTCAGTAGTTGTGGCTCACGGGCCCAGCTGCTCCGCGGCATGTGGGATCTTCCCGGACCGGGGCACGAAACCGTGTCCCCTGCATTCGCAGGCGGATTCGTAACCACTGCGCCACCAGGGAAGCCCGGAGCTCATTTCCAAATGGCCCAACATTTCAAGATATTCTTAACAATCTCCTAGTTCTTAACTTCATTTAGTGAAGATTATATGTTCCTTTGTACTCAATGCTCTAATAACTAATGACTATTTTTTCTTTTAGAAAAACTCTGACGCTCACTGGACATATAGCTGACAGAGATGCTCTTCTGGGCAATTTGGATAATTGAAAAAAACACCATATTCTGGCAAATTAAAAATATTTTATACATTTGTAATATTTTAAAATATTGATGAAATCTCTCATCAATGTATTTATCTCCATACATCTTCTCTTAGCTCAGACCTTTACAAAAATTGCGAGGAGCAGGAAAATGGGTGGGGTTTGGCTTTCAACTTGTTATTCACCCAAGGGAGGTGTGAGGTGGCACGAAGGGGGTGCCATGATAAAAAAAAATGAGATAAAGGACATCCTTGACTGTCCAGTGGTTAAGACTAGATGCTTCCGCTGCAGGGGGCACAGGTTCGATCGGTCGGGGAGCTAAGATCCAGCGTGGCCAAAAAAAAAAAAAAAGAAAAAGAAATGAGATATCATAGGCTTGGCTAATCTACACACTGAAGAATTGAATATTGACATATTTGGATCATGGAAGAAAAACGTTCAAGTGTTCACCAGTTATTAATTAGAGACTCAAGCATGACTCCGGGAACGTGCTTTTCATTTTAAAGCAGGGGGCGTGGTTATGAGATGGGTCAGGCTGGCTTCTTCAGTTCTGCTGTGACCTCCACGTATCTGCCTTTCAGACCCTGGCGCTGGAGGAGGGCATGGCTTTGAACCACACGGCTCCGGCCCTGGATGAGCGCCTGCCGTACTACCTTCGGGAGGGGGATCCCTTTGCTTCCAAACTTTCCTGGGAAGCGGATTTAGTGGCTGGCTTTTACTTAACAATCATTGGTAAGTTTCCTTGCCTTTTCAGTGCAAAGGCTGCATCTAGAAAATTCATGGGCTGCTACGTTAATTTTGCACAAAGATTCCAACACTTAAGTGGATGTTTTGAGACGGAGAGCGGGAGGAAGCAGGAAGAAGGGGTGGCATCACAGAGTTCATACATGTTTCATAGAAACGACTCTATTATCTTTATTGTTAGGGATAAATATTCCCTCGATAATCCAAAGAAGTTTTACAGCAAAATAATTTATCTTGAGACTATATTTCATTTTGGTTGCTTTGATAGTAGGCTTGTCTACCGAATGACAAAATTAATGATAATGAGCTCTTATTTAAATAGAATGCTTTTACTTTTTGAAACATACTTTTGATATAAGGATAAGAGTATAGTCTCAGAATGGACCTTAGAACTCATCTAGTTTAGCCTCTGCTTTTCACAATGGAGAGAACTCTGTCCCAATGCTGTAGTCAGGATGGATACACTGTGTTTACTTCACCTAAAGTCAAGTCCCACTGTGATAGCATCACTAAGTGATTTTGATGAGAGTTGGAAAAAATGTATGAATAATAAATGGAAGTCAGTTCAGGGTCAAAAGTTTTCACAACATGGTACATCTGCTTCCAGACTCTGGTATCCAATGTGGTGGCCACGTGTGGCTCCTGAGTCCTTGAACTGTGACTTTTCCAAATTGAGATGTGCTGTAGTATAAATAGACACCAGATACTGAAAACATAGGACCAGAAAAAATAATGTAAAATAGCTCATTAATAATTTTAAACTATCAACTGCATGTCTAACCTATAACATTTTGGGCCTATTAGGTTAAATAAATATATTCTCAAAATTAACTTAGTAATATTTTTACTTTGTTTAATATGACGACCAGAAAAAATTTAAATACATATGTGGCTCACATTTCTGGTTTCCATTACATTTCTATTGGACAGCACTACTCTAGGTAATTGGATTCAACCACAATACTTTTCTTACATTTAAAATCGTTGTTTTAAATTTGGGTAACCAGTGTGCAGGTGGGTTATGTCTTTAGGTGTGTCTGCCTTTAATCTTTTCAGTTGTTGGGTCAAGCTTTCTCTCTCTCCTTCTCTCTTTCTCTCCCCCTCCTTCTCTCTCTCTCTTTCTCATTTACTTATTACTGGCTAAGACTTTCATTTAACCTCCTGAAATTAGCCAAACTCATTAGAAAAGTCTGGAGACCCCTCTATGGTCAGTGCTTGAGGCAAAAGGAATTGATGAAATTGAATCAGAAATTCCACTGCAAAGGGATTCCCTGGGTCCTTGGCTTTGTTATTAGTTATTATGGTACTGATTTAAATTCTGTTTCTTATCAATGGGCCACCCTGTCCTTTCAAACACAAATATATATTGAGTGCCTATTTGCCACTGTTTAAGTTGCTGGGAATACAGAAGTGAACAAAACGGGCAAACTACTCTCTCCCCGCACAGGGACTACCTGGTAGTAAAATCCACATTGCATTTTTATTAAACATAAGTACTTTCAATGATCAGAAAAGACAGAAAAATAGACATCTTATAAATTGAATTTGTCACAATCAATTGCAAGGAATGAATTACAAAGTAGCATCTGTAACCTGACAGATTTCTCCAGATGACACAAAATAGGGAGGACGATTAAGGGGTGGAAGGAAAATCTACAATCATATTCAAATGGGAGTGCTGAAGAGGCACCAGATAAAGGGGTCCGAAAAGAGTCCCGGAACAAAGGGAGCCTCAGATCACTCAGGGAGTCGGGGGTGGAGCCAAACGTATGTTCCAGAGCAGTCGTTCGTTCAGGAGGAGGCCAGGGTCAGCTGGTGGGGGCTGGACTCATCCTCGACCCAGTCTTGGGCTTGGTGCTGTGTCTGGTTCCCTCCCTCCTGGGGATGTGCCCAGATTCCTTTTAAGGAACCAGAGTGGAATGACATTCTTGGTGAGCTTTGTTAAATACTAGAAGTCTTAGGGAAAACTGGAAGATGAAAAGATAATGTGAGTTTGAAATAGAGGAGAAATAAACTAGAGACCCATTTCCATCCTCTACTCTTTTACTAGAAATACGTAGTCCATTAACGGTCTATATACGAGATTTAAATTTTTTGTATTCATAGAAACAGTCAGGATTTTGGTCATCAAAAAATGTCCCCCTCACTTTAGGTTTTACCTTCTTAATCTTCTTTTCCTTTAACTCTCATTAAAAATAAGTTTGCATTCTCCTGATACTCCCCTACGGGAGATTGCCTGTGGGAATAATCAACATGCAGCTCACAGAGAGTTGACTATTTTTTGATAAGCTTTGGGCACTGGGTGAAGCCTTATGAATCATTAGTAAAGATAATTTGAGAAAGGAAAAATAAGAAAATCAATATTCTCAAAAGAGAAGTAAAAAGACAAAGGATGTTTAAATGAGATTTGTGTATCAAATGCATATGCATAATTACTGTTTTTTTCATCTTTTTGGATACAAAGTAGAAGGCATGTGTTTATAATTTTTCTAGCCATGTTTTCACATTTTAGTTTCCCAGTGTGCCTTGTTAGCTGGTTTCCTTTAATGCGACATGGGTTTCATTTTAGTTGCTTTAGAATCTCCACCACCTCTTCTATTTTTTTCCTCCTCTGTCTTAAGAAAGCTAAAGCGGTTTTAATAGACCACGAGGCAGCACTGACTCCTGGGATTCAGAATTTCCTAAGAGCACAATGCAGTTAGTGCCTGGTGGTTTCATACCATCAGCTGAAACACACATTTTTTCCCCCTTGCCCCCCCAAATGAATTGTGGTGGAGAAGTAGAAGTTAAGATAGAAAAATCTGGGTTTCTCCTGTTAATACTCTCCTTATTCCTTACTACTAAAGGCAGCTGTACCAGATTCTCATTTATACACAGCTACACTATGAAGCAAGAATTCCTGAAGAAATCTACTCTACATGTTAAGCTATGGAAGTAGGTGTATTCTTTTCTTAACTAAAGTCAGTAGGGATTGGGTCTTTTTGGATTTAAACTGGGTTTGTAAGAACTTTTGAACAGTATCATTGTAATGGCAAAGCCAGTCATTAATAAAAGGATATAAAAAAGTGGGAACACATTTATATCATTGTTGGTAGGTTGGTGGGTTGACGGCCACTTTCTCTCCCTTTGGTGGGAGTGGGAGAGTCCATGTTATCAATTGTCACCCACTTCCCCTTCATACCGAGTCCAGTAGCAGTGGCAGATATCCAGCGTCCATGTCCTCAGGATGCAAAAAAGTCCTGGATGTGTCTCCAGGAGATGACCTTGTCCTTGCAGGGGGTCACGCCAGCCTAATCTGGCCTCTGCTTCTCCTGAATGCTGGTCCCCCCTCAGGAGTCCACAAGAAGAGTGAAAGCGCCTCATTTGGTTTGGGTCACTTCGTCTTCAGAATTTAGCGATAGCCAAGGGGTTAACCCTTATCATCAGAGGGGAGGAGTTCTATAAAGCCAATACTCTAAAAATGGCTGAGGAGATGCTCTATCCTGGGGATTAGTCCAAGAACTGACCATGGGGATTCCCACACCCTACTGAGCTTCACTGGGAAATTAGTGGTTCTTTATCTGGGTAAGTGCCGTTTGACAATCCCTGACTCCTATCCCTTTGGAGGTAAACCATCCCTCGCCTGTCACTCACAACTCATGCTTTTTATTTCATCTTCTTAACTTAGATTTTTATTTAGAATCCTGTCGCTACCCTCTAAATCTATGGTGTCCATTTTTTGAAATTGAGAAGTGTTTCATATCTGAGTGAACTCTAAATCCTAGTTTTAACGATGGAAATTTATATTTTTCCTTGTAGGGATTCTGTCCACATTTGGAAATGGGTATGTCCTTTATATGTCTTCTAGACGAAAAAAGAAGCTGAAACCTGCGGAAATAATGACTATCAATTTAGCAATCTGTGATCTGGGGATTTCAGGTAACGCAGCCATGCCATTTCTTCTTTGGGCGTTTGAATGCCCCGTTACAAAGTCCTCACTGGCTCACAGATCACCCTACCCCCAGCTTCTTTTGCTCCTCCTTTCACAAATCATCTTTACAGTGTTTTGTGGTAAGTCAGCAGAGTGTTGTTTGGCTAAAGAGATCATCCATTTAACATAGATGGAGTCCATTCCACGTGCCGGGCATGTTAGATGCTGAGGATACAATTTGAAATGATACATGAGACTTTGGATACCTCACAGTATAGTGGGCTAAATGATTCAGAAAACAGAAACTTACAGACAGGATTTAGATCACTGTTTTGAGCTCTGTTAAATCCCTCACTCCCTTAGGGAAATCTGTTAAACATCAAGGGGGTAAGGTCTTAAGGGTAAATGATGGGTCAGAAAGGTGAGCCAAGGAAGGGGGAAGGGTTGCCCTTGTAATGACATATTTAAGTGTGGCTTAGGGACTGACTGCAAGTATAGGAAGCTTCTAGTTCAGTGGTTCTTGACCTTGGCTGCACAAAAAAGTCACTTGGGGAACTTAAAAACAAAAACAAAACAAAAACAAAAACAACTCAAGGCTGGGTTTCATAGCCAGAAATTTTGCTTTTAATTAGTTGAGAATGTTACCTGGGCATCAGGTTATTTACAATTAGAATTTCCAGGTAAATTTATTGTGCAGCCAAAATTTTGAACCACTGGTTTATTTCTTGCTTCTTTGGCCCCTCTGGTAACCCAGCAAGGAGGAATTGGAATAAAATTTCTCTTTAACTGTAATTCATTTTTACAAATATGAACAATTTTGGGTCAGTCACTTCCCTTTACATTCATCTATAAAATTCCAGGGTTGCCTAGATACACTCAAATATGCCTCTGGATCCCCACTTTCTGCTACATAGCGTATGATTTTAAGTTACTAGAATTAGGGAAATTGAGTTTGAATAGCACACATCAACTCGTCTTTCCACTGGAAATCTTTTAGCAGGGTCTCATCCAAAGCATCCCTTCTAAAATGTTTCCCGGTATTTGTTTCTCTCTTCATAAGTGGATTTTTCTGCCACTGCCAATCTCTAAAAACAAGGCTTGGTGATGTGTCTACTTACTGAGTCACTGTTTATTACACAGCAATGGATGTGCTGCCCTCTCACTGAGTTTGGATGATCTTGGTTATTTGGGAAGACTTTACTCAGTATGGACAGACTGAAATATCATGACCTCTTTTGGGAACTACACATGCACATTAAGAGGAAAGTGACATATCCGGCCCCTTTCTGTGAAAATAGTCGAGATACGCCTCAGAGAATTTGCGAGGCTGCAAAGTGACTGCCATTTTCGTTTTGGCCACGCGATGGCGGTGTCGCAACATGAATGATGGCTCTCCGGTCAGCTCACCATGCTGCCCCCTAGTGGTTCTCTCACTGGTACTGAACGTAAAATGCTTGAATGAAACCTGCCATTTCAGTCACATCCTTCGCTTATAGCCGACTGATGCTTAAGGCTGAATTAGACTAGGCTTGAATAAAAATGTCCATAATTGGTCAGATACATTGAAAATGCTTTCAACCAAGCAAGTCTGCTGTAGAATTGCATAAACCACCTCATTACTCTGTATATATCTTTAGAGTAATTCACCAGAAAGCATTTTCTGCCATGGGTTAGTTTTCTCTGATCAACTCAGATCATTTTTTGCAACCTCTGGTTATCTCTTAAATACATTTTTTCCTTCCAGTAAACCTTAAAAATTTTTATGTCTTTTTAATTTTTTTCTTGCTTCACTATATTCCATTATAAGCACCTTGAAGAAACACATCCTAGAGACCAGATGTATTTCATCTATACAACTAATATTTATTGTATAAATATCAATGGCTCTCAATCATGTATATGTATTAGAATCACCTAGGGAGCTAAAAACAATGTATTGTAATGGCCCAGCCAGATAAATGAAGTCAGATAAATTAAATCCAGATAAATTAAATCAGATTATCTGGGGGTTGGAGCTCTGGACACTGGTATTTAAAATTAAGCAAAGCAAAGCAAAACAAAACAAAACTCCTCCAGTGATTTTAATGTGCAGCTGGGTTTAGAACCATTCTACCTAGTGGAGGAGGGAGAGACCTTTCCAAGAGGTTCTCAAAACCCTTTGGCATCCCGAAGGTTCTAGATGACATCCCATAGGTTCATCAAAAGCTCCACTCCAGAAAGAAGCCTAAAATACCTTTTGCTGATGGATCCCAGGCACAACAGACACAAATTTCGCTCCATCGGAGTCACATTCAATTGTCTTTTTTGCTGTCCTTAGCACCCACCCAGCAGACACTCAATTCAGGCTCTGAGTTTGCTGTCTCCCCTGCCTAGAATATTTTCCCTCTAGATGTTTGCTCGAGTTCTCAACCACTGATTTAGCATCTACCTAAACATCACGTGCGCAGAGAGGTCTTCCCTGATCTCCTGACATAAAGCAACCATTTCTGTCTATTTCCTTCCTCTGCTTCATTTTTCTTCCCAGAACTCATCATGACCCATCATTCCATCATATTGTATCTTATATTACAAATTATTTGTTTCTTTTGCCCCCTCTATCTATTAAAATTGAATCTGTTAATCTTAATCTCCACTTTGTCCTCTGGCACCTTGTTGCATAATGGGCACTGAATAGTTCATTTGTTAAACAAAAAAGTAATTCTTTTACACTGGGTTTCCTCACTGACAGTGGGGTGTAGACCCAATAGGACTGGGAAGTTCTGATATGAGGGTGCCCAGTCTAGCCAGGTGGAGTATGAGACCAGCTGTGTGGACCACTAGAGGCGATGTGTGTCTAACTTAGAAAAGCACCCAATAAATATGTGTTAATTGACTGAACTAACAGTGTACCAGGTACGGGGCACACCTGGGAGGGGTGGGGCAGGCTGGCACCTGCAGGCTGCCAATGTCAGTTACTTGGTTCTTCTAATGCATTAAGGTTGGGGAACACTCTTTTGATAGATGGATCAGATACAGATTTTGGAAAGCTTCCTCAGCCATTTCCTTCAAAGAGGGGGAAGATTGAATGCACAGCTGGATAAGGCGGGTGCAGGGCACGAATTAAAGTAGAAGATTACTTTCTGGAAAGTAAAAAACAAACAAACAAAGCAAACTGATGAAGCCTGAAGGAATAAATAGTTTAAATCCCAGAAACCTGGGTCTGGCTGTAAACAAACTGGACCTAACATTTCCGAAAATAGCTCTCTGTTGTCTGCATGGGATAAAACTCAACAGCGAGTTGAGGTAGGCGAGGTAAATTTTAACTGAAGGGAACTTCCCTTGACAAGTTGCTTGGCACTCTAGTTGTAGGCAAACCGTTCACCATCATCTCTTGCTTCTGTCACCGCTGGGTGTTTGGCTGGATTGGCTGCCGCTGGTACGGATGGGCTGGATTTTTCTTTGGCTGTGGAAGTCTTATCACTATGACTGCTGTCAGCCTGGACCGATACTTGAAAATCTGCTATTTATCGTATGGTAAGTAGGAAGGTTTCTATTCCCTGATAGTCAAATCTAGGTGGATTGTCAAAGCGGTACATGTTTTACCCAGAGGTAATAAGGATTATGAATAACCTCAGAGACCAGGAGTATTTCTACTTATAGCTTATCTTGTTCTAACCTATGTTTAAAGATTTGAACCTGTGTCAATGTAGGTTTCTTTAAATACTACTTTTATAGGAATGTCTGGTGTTTGGCTATGATGCTTTTAAAAGTATCATTTTTCTGTATAAAGTGTGTAAGCTTTTACCGTGTTATGCCATACAAGCAAAAGAATGCATTTTATACATTGAAAGGATGTTGGGTCCAAGATGTTTAGCTGGTTCCCCAAGTAGTAAATATAATTATATGGAAAGATGTTTCCGGTTCTCCTTTAGCACTCAGGATCCCTATGACTGCAGAGAAGAGGAATTCTCCTCCAGGTTAGAGAGCCGTGCCTGCAGGAAAGGACACACATACAGAAATACCGCCCAACGTTCTTTCTGTGGTCTTGGTAGGTAGAAAGATGAGTAGCTAAGAGAACTGGTCAGGGGTGAGCCAGCAATAAACAAATTTTCAGAGGCTAAAGATTTTTCTTTAATGATAGGACGATTCTACATGTGAAAAATAAACTTTTCGTACTTTGGCTTCTTGGGGCTCTGGAAATCTATTGAACCCAAAAGAGAAGGATTTGGGCCCTTTAAATTTAATACTGAGAACCAGGTGCAACCAGGGAATAATATTGGTTCCCACCGGCTACTTTGTTTGTTAATCTCAATCAGCTTGATTGTTGTGACCGTGGGGACAGACTATGGCCTGGAGCCTGAAATGGGAAGGATCAAGTTGATGTGACACTCTCAATGGGGAGGAATTTCTCTTTATATTTTAAAAGTTTACGGTACTAAATTAAAAAAAAAAAACATGCAGGGGGTCAGGGCAGGGGTAGGGTCATGGCCCAATGTCTGCACCATCCAGGCTCACCTTTAAAAAAAATTAGCATCTCTTTTTCTAAACAGCTTAAAACTTGCAATAGAAATAGCTTGAATCAAAAATTCCAATAAAATACAAAAAATACAATTATAAGTATTCTGGATGATTTCAGAGTCAATATTTTTCTATAAACTTATTTTTGGTCATATCAAAATAGATTTTAAATATAGATTTTACAGACAAAAAAGCAAAAAGTTCAATTTCCTGGGAATACTTGAGGAATACTAAACCTCGATGTCTCTGCTTTTTAAATATTCTCTTGACTTTAGGCTTTGGGTCAATTAAAGAGATGACGCTGTCCATCCCCAGAATCATTGCAGGGCCTAATTCCTATGGAAACTATGTATTTTTTCCAGCTTCTTCTAAGGTTGATTCTCGATAGTCTAGTTTCATCATTTGATTTGTCGCACAATTAAACACTCCACACAGTGTCTTGGAATGCTGGAATTAGAAGGTCGCTTGGGGACATGTAGACCTTTCTCCCATGTAATGTGATAAACTGTTTTAAGGCATCCCTGACAGACAGCCACTTGGCCTCTTCTTGAATCGTTCCAGTGACCAGTGACGGGGAGCTTACTACTGCACAAGGCAGCCCATTCTCTGATTGGTCTGCTCTCATTGTTACAATGTTATTCCTTATATTGAGACAAAACTGCCTCCCAGTAACCTCCACCCATTGGTCCTAGTTCTGACTGCTGGAGCATCACAGAACCAATCTACTAATCTACTCCCTCCTGTACTTGACAGCCTTTCACCATAACCGAATGTAAGTATAAAACACCTCACTAAGTAACCCTAACCATAAATGCTTCTACGTATGCCTATGCACATTCCTATAAATATATATAATTATTTGTGCCAGTGTTTTCTCCATTATAATGGATAACTGAGAGCTGACAGGTATTGTGGCTACGTATTTGTTACCCCTATCTGGTGGGTCCGTGAAATTTGCATTTTATGGTACCGTATATTTGAAAAAATAGAGACAAAGGAAACAATCTGTTATATTTCTTGTTAGCGCCAAATAAGACAAACACAGGAGTAAATATTTGTGTTAGTGTAGTTCTTCGTAGTTTGCAAAGGAGGCCTGGCATTGTTCATTTCACCCGTATCAAAATCTGTAAGCAGTATATCTTTGTTTTCTCCATTTTACTGATAAGAACACTGACGTCTGGAAAGGTTACATGAAGAGGGTCAAATACTAGAAATGAGAAGGATTAGGCCCTTCTGATTTCCCAGACCTCACGTGACACTAAACAGAGGCAGGCCTTGAGTCTGTGCTGAAGAAATCGTTTGGCTCTTATTAAGCATGTTTTGATAGTTCTTCTCTGCTACCAAAAAGCAAGGCAGTGAGGGGTTATATCTCTGGCCCTTTGGGTTTCAGGCAATAACCGGTATGGAGGTAATTTCCCCTGCAGGCTGAAGCCCTAGATCAGGCTGACCTGTCTTAGGTGGTTGTATTGAACTTTTGCAAATGATCACTAGCGCTTTACAGCTTTCCTTAAATGACTGCACTGTTTCTGCCTCTTGGAATTCTCTTTCGGCGAATGGAAACTAGTGCTGAAACACAGAACTCGTTTTTTTTTGTTGTTGTTTTACTGGAAATATTTTCACAGAATTTCTTTTGCAGAACATGTTATGATCTACCTAGATTCCCCACTTCTCCATCTATGGCTGTGTGAATGTGACTGTCGTATTAATAACATTGGAAGATTCAAAATCTGCTCTCACCCAGTGGGGTCACCCCATAACGTCACCCCACACAGTCATGACTGTGGCATCAACACCCACTCCACGAGTGCTTAGGTGAGAGGCACATGAGCTTTTAGGAAGAAGCGTATTTTAAAGATACAGGCAGTGTCTTATCATTTCTCCCGCAAAGGACTCTACCTTAGATAAACCCTTAACACATGCTTTTTTGGGCTCCATCTTTATATTCTACCAATTGGCCTCTTGTCCTAGATAGGATCTCAAAGGTCATTCCGGATGTTCTCCCAAGATCCTCCACTGTCTTCAGCATCCTCTCATCTTTTTTACTGCCACCTCTCCCCAGCTTTTGTCACTTCCCCCTCCCAAGGCTCCCAGATGCCTAGAGAAAACCTTCCCTGTGAAATCACTTCCAGTTTTATTCTCTTGGAAAAAGCACCCAAGCTCTGGAACTCTCTTCCCTCCACCCTACTCTCCCTCCGGCTTTGGTTACTGACCACTTCTCCCAGAATCCAATGGATTAACTCTTTGGATGTGGAATTTGACCTATCGAAGGGAGGTATCTGGGTGGAGGGTAGATTACATCCTGGTAATGCTCTTCTTCCACCTCCAGGGGTTTGGCTGAAAAGAAAGCACGCCTACATCTGCCTGGCCGTCATCTGGGCCTATGCTTCCTTCTGGACCACCATGCCCTTGGTAGGTCTGGGGGACTACGCACCTGAGCCCTTCGGAACCTCGTGCACTCTGGACTGGTGGCTGGCCCAGGCCTCAGTAGGGGGCCAGATTTTCATCCTGAACATCCTCTTCTTCTGCCTCTTGCTCCCAACGGCTGTGATCGTGTTCTCCTATGTGAAGATCATTGCTAAGGTTAAGTCCTCCTCCAAAGAAGTAGCTCATTTTGACAGTCGGATCCATAGCAGCCATGTGCTGGAAATGAAACTGACCAAGGTAACTGCAGTCATAATTTACCAACATGTTTTCTAATCAATTAAAACTTCGTAGGGCAAAGAGGATAGAGAATGTTGGAGACTGGGAGAACTTCGAATGTCCACTGTTTATGTCCTTACAATCTTTGTTATTATTTATTTAAACCTTTGTAGTATCTCTTCCCTCTGTCTCTATCTCACTCTCATTTACATACACACACACACACACACACACACACACACGTGTCTAAATATCCACCAAATGTATACAATGGATCTACTGGGGGCTTTTTCTTTCTATTGAATAGGATATTGTTGCTTCTTAAAATTATTTCACTAATAAGAATAATAACTTTTATGATTCATAGAATGGCTCACAGTATTTACTGTCCTGTATGGACTTTGATGGGCACGATTAGGGACATTCCTTATTAACAGAGTAAGAGCTTACCGTGTCTGCTTTCCTATGGGAAACCCATCTTCACACAAGAGCAATTTCTGCAGCATTGAGTTGCTTGGCAAATGCTAGTCTCAGAGTTGGCAGCTCTTCAGATATTGTGGTGTAAGGAAAAGAGCAGACAGTTCGAAAACGGATGAGGGTTTGGATTCTATCACCGACACTTGCCAGGTTTGTGACCCAGAGATAGATACTTAACTTCTTTGAATCTCTACTTCCTCACTTGTGTAACAGGAATAGTAACATCTATTTCTCTGGGGTGTGGTGGGGATTCAATGAGATAAACATGTTATCCTGTCATCGGCTGCATGGATGATGTTAAAGAAATCATAATTCCTCATGTGTCTTCTAACTTTTAGGATTTCTGGTAAGGGCTAAGGCAGTGGTCTTTACACTTCCATCACGTTTCACCCTTATATTGAGGAAATATTTTTCAGCACATACTCTCAATAGGAATGACATGTCTTACCATCAAACTGTGTTTTAAATATTAGCACACCCTAGTTTCCATCTTATATTTGAAAGAAAAAAATAAATGTAGACTGAAGTTCTAATCATTCTTCTGGTGTCCCAATCCATCATGTTGACTGATATCCACCTTCAAGTCTCCTCACAGCCTACCCTGGAGACCACTGGCCTTAGGGACCAGGAGTAACACAGTTCCCTCCAGACCACAGGCGGCTACCTACTAAGTCAGGACTTTTGTCCTAGTAATAGTTTTCTCTCCAAATTTCAGAGTTTTAGATGTTGTGCAAGGACCTCTTGGTTGCACAGTGAGAGCTAGAGGTTCTGGATGGTACCAGTTGACCTTTACTCCCTAAACTCCACATTTGAGTAGAAGAAAGTTTGAGTGAAGTTTTCATCACTCTAAATCTATACTGATCACCTAAAAATAGAGCCGTTCTACCTGGACAAATATGCAGCATCAGGAATCATGATCTACTTCTAGCTTATGATTGGCTGTTAGGTAGGAAAAATATTTCCATAAATTCAGGATCATGAATTAAGTTCTTCATTTCTAGCTCTTCCTTTAGCTCCTGTCTGTGCTGTAAAAAACAAACTAATGCCAGTAAATTAATCCAAGTTAAATGTGGATTCCATTTCATCCAAATCCTATTTGGTACCAAGTACTGTTCTAGGAACTAGGTGAATGCAACCGAGCTAAAAGTGTTTTTGTTCAGTAGTTCGTGGAAGTATGCCCAGGGAACCACATGATGTCTGTCACAAGGGTATGTGACCTCAGTTGCAGTCCTGTAGTGTGGCATGCCATGAAGCTGCCGAGATGTCATATGATGTCCTCTCCTCTTCCCATCCCCCAAGGTTACTGGCCGTGAGATGCTTGGCTGGTCTTAAGCAGTGAGTCTGGGTCCTCCTACCCATGAGGCCCTTCTCCCGTTTCTCTGAGGCAATCACTCATCATTCTCTCTCCTGTTAGTTGAATTCCTCAACTCAGCCCACTCACAGCCAGCTTTTACCAATACCCTAGCATCTGGTTCTTTGTGTATTCTTGAGGGTGGCCAGCTCGTTAGTCACAGTTTCTAAAGCTCATTATACATACATGGGGAAGCTCAGCATATACCATTTAATTTGATGTGTAGTTTTTTTGTTTGTTTTTAATTTTTATTAAAAAATTTTATTTTATATTGGGGTATAGTTGATTAACAATGTTGTGTTAGTTTCAGGTATAGAGCAAAGTGATTCAGTGATACATATAAATGTATCTATTCTTTTTCAAATTCTTTTCCCATTTAGATTATAGAGTTTTGAGCAGAGTCCCCTGTGCTATATAGTAAGTCCTTGTTGGTTGTCTGTTTTAATTATAGTGGTGTGTATACGTCAATCCCAAACTTGATGTGTTATCATTCTCCTTTCCCTGCACTGTGTAGACCAAATAGTCAGGCTTACCCAGACCAGATTAACCAAAGCGATGTTAAAGGAAAAGTGTAGGCATATATGTGTATGATTTTACTTTATATATGTCTTCTAACATGTATTCTCATTATATTATATATGATATCTATATTATATGTTACATCTTAACTTCATTTGTATATATAAAACCTATATTAAAATAACCTCAACATACAATGCTTCCAATTATTCACATTTGTGCAAAATATTTAAGTCAAAATTCAACCTACGTTGAGAAATAAACAGAACTTTCTATTGTGGCACTTTCTGTTCTAAATTTAAACTATTTTCAATTACTAGTTAATTTTGATTTTTTTTGTACTGAGTAAAAATAAGTAGAAAAACCTTCACGGGTCCTTTTCATAGTCTTAGAAGCCTTGTCCTCCATTCAACTACCTCTCAGGATTGGCACTTTGCTTGTTCATTTGATGCTTCTTATCTTCAGAATGTCCTGGTCTAAAAGCTTCTTAAAGGCTACCTCATTGGATTATGGGACCAAATAATTCATTTCTTTGTGTACTCTAATTATTTCTAGGTAGGTTATTATCTGGGCCTGCATTTTGCCAGTCTGACCTCGTCAACTTAAAAATTGATGTTCCAGCTATAAACCTTTCTCCACATTGTAATTTCCTTCTAATTAATTAAAAAATGGTTTTGCTAGACTTTTATAGCAGGCTGAAATTTCACAGACTACAGAAATTGCAGAGGTGTGCAAAAGCAAAAAAACCCTACAGAAACCAAAAAAAAAAAGGAAAGAAAAAACCCTTTCTCTTTGTATTCCTATGACTCAGTATAATCTCATTTTTATGCCGGCATTTGACCTTGTAAAACAAGCAACATTACACAATCAGGGTAAATTCAGTTGAATTGGGTTTTCCTCCTCTTCCTAGACTCTGTGTAAGTTCAGGGAGGTCTTTATAACTCCATGGGACCAGTGGGTGGGGGCATCTGGTTTGGTTGTTGTCATTTATTGACCCTGGTATTACTGAGATAGTTAAGGTTTCCTCTGGCCTCAGGCATCCATTGTCATGGGTCACTTTGCATCTTTCTTGTTTCAGCTGTAAGGCCTCTTTAGGCTCACTGGAAATTCCAGGTACTTCCCCATCCTTTTTTGGCAACCCATTGGGTGGATGTCAAGACCTTGGCTGGCACCCTGGGAAGTGAGGCACTAGCTGTCTGCTTGTGCAAATGCATTGAGAGTCTATTGCTCCCCCAACCCCTTCACTGGCCCCCTGTGCTCGGTTCAGTGGAGTATTTTCAGGACAGCTTCTCAAGGTCAGTTACCAGCTCCTCTGATGTCCTCCCTTGCCTTTGGGCTGTAGGCCTTTGACGCACTGTGGGCCCTTGTATCCACGTACATCCCTTTAACTTGTCCACACTGTACACTTAATGTCTCTAGTCTTGCACATCTCTGGCTGCAAATACTCAAAAATCATTTTTGTCACACTCAAAACCCTCTATTTCAACTATTTCCTCTCGTGTAAGTTTCGAATTTCTATTTTGAAACTCAGAAGCTGAGAAACGAATGTTTTACTTCTTCGGCATTTCTGCTTGTGAAAACCTTCATACCAATGCAGTGGACACTCTTGCTGCTGCTATGATGAGGGGGAAGGTGGAGTAACAGGAAGGAAATACCAGAAGTTTCAATTAATTTTTCCGTATATTACTATGCTGTGCATATTGGTACTTCATATTTATTCATTCAGCACACATAGCTCACCTATAATGTCCCAGGCCTATAGTTAGTATCCAGATCCTGTGGACACCTGGGTTTCTCTTAACTTCTCTTATTTCTACCAGGAAACCTTCCCAATCCCTCATGCTTTGTTGAAGTCCCTCTGCTATGGGCCACCAGAGCACTTGGCATATCCACTTTTCTGAATGACACATCTTTGTGGCTCTTTTTTGCAAGATAGTAGCTGCATGAGGGCAAGTGCTGTTTGCTCTGGCTCCCCAGGGCCCGACACCTGCTAGGTGCTTGCTTAATCAGGATTGCTGGGATGACACGTAATTGAATATACTATGTTGACCTAATCACCTTGATCAGTGTTAACTGGTCCCTTGACCCCCAGCTTGAGGGCCTCTGTCCCTTTTATACCTGCAGAGGCATTTTGTTTTGCTTTGTTCTTTCACGTTGATTGTGAAGTCTTTTTAAAACTCGTAAACGTAAACCTCTGCTTCCTTCAAAAGACTCCCCTCCAGCATTGCTCATTGAATGTTATTTATCATTGGGGGTCCAGATTCAGAGAACCCCCATGTGGCCTCTGAGGGCGGTTAGTGGGAAAGCAGAACTGTATTCCTTTTTTTTGAACCGATTTATTAATTGCTTTCCTCTGGTTCTTCTTACTTGTTCTTAGCTTCAATGTTACTTTGCAGAGAAGCATTCTCCAAATTGAATTCAAGTCCTATTAGAATGTTTCATTGCCTCTTTTACATTTGCCTTGTAGAACTTGTCACAGTTTTTAGTTAATTTACAATTACCTACTTACTTCCGTGATTATTTGTTCCATGTCTGTCTTTACCACTAGTCAATAAGGCCCACAGGGGTAACAACCATATCTTTCTGTTCACTTTGTGTCCCCAGAACCCAATACAATGCCTCAAACATATACAGATGTATTTGTTGAAGGAAAGAATTTCAAACTGGGGGTCAGTGCCAGTTTTGCCACTTGCCCACTGAGAAATCTCACAAAGCTGACATTTGTTATTTGTTTTGGCTGACAGCGGCTGAAACCCTTTCCGGGTCTGAAATTTCCATGTTGAGAAATTGTCAACATTTTGTGTCTTGCTGGGGAGCAGCAGGGGAGAAACAATGTTTCTGTGCAAAGATGGCCTCTTGATTTAAAAGATACACAAAGACAAGTTATTGATTTTCCAAGATTCCCTTGCGGCTAGAGTGCAGCTATGACCCTAGGCTCCAGCTATGGTGGCCTGTCTCAGGAACTAGTGACACCTGGTGAAGGGCAGGGAGATTGCTCCCAAGGACACAGCTACAGCAGCAGGAGTTTGTGTATCAGAACCAGTTCAGGTCATAGTTTTGGGTATCACTTCTGTCTGCTTGGCCCCAATTCTCAGTTGAGCATTCCCAATGATGCTCTGTCCTAACCATTGCATTCCTTTTCTGTCTCACTCAGCTAAAGTCCATTTCTGTTGCTTACAACTCAAAACACAGATGCATAGAGTGACATGACCTAATTTGCAGCCTCTCCTTCCAATCACAGCTTTCGCTTGTTTATGGAGTACTGGTATTTTAAGATTTGAGAAAATTGCAACTGGGAAGCGCAGAATTCTTCTCTTTCTTCCACTCCTTTTAAAAAAATTTTTTTTAATTTATTTTTTGGCTGCGTTGGGTCTTCGTTGCGGTGCACAGGCTTCTCATTGCGGTGGCTTCTCTTGTGGTGGGGCATGGGCTCTAGGCGCGTGGGCTTCAGTAGTTGTGGTGCACGGGCTTAGTTGCTCCGCGGCATGTGGGATCTTCCCCGACCAGGGCTCAAACCCGTGTCCCCTGCATTGGCAGGCAGGTTCTTAACCACTGCGCCACCAGGGAGGTCCCTACTCCTTTTTAAAAAATATATAAATTAACATTTCCTAGTCGGATCACAACCAGGGCACCAAAGCTCTCAGAAATTTTTTCATCAGTGTATGAAGGTGGGTCTGAGGCAGTTGGCCTTTGTTGTCATTCTGCTGGTAAAATAGAAGGCAGGAGGAAACTCAAACTAGACGTGTTTGGAGTTGTCGCATTACTTAATTTCTTAAAGGTGGTGTGAAAGCGAAATATCGCTACCCCTGTTTCCATATAGATGAGGAAACAGAGGGCCGAGGAAGGCAGGTCACAGTTGTCCAGCTCGCCACCTTCCTCCTTGTCATTGGTAACATCACTCAATGACAGGCTGCCCACACGTGGAGGGTCGTAGTCTTACAGTTGGCATTTATCATTGCATTGCCATCTTTTATTACCATTTTCCCCTCTAGTTGGGAACACATCCGTATACTTGCTGGCTAGAGCCAAGAGAGAAAAACCAAATCTGATCCTGCCTGTGTTCCTGCCAACTGTACGCTCTCGGTAGGCAGGCGGGACCCTCTCCTGCCCTGTCTCTCAATGCACAGATGTGGTGATCTCTCTCCTTGTGACCTTATCTCATCCCAGCCACTGAAATATCTTTGTTATCAGTAGTCCAGCTGGTTCTGGAGTGTGATTCAGCCTTGTCATTGATGGGGAATTTATTCCATCTCTTTGGCTCTGATTTTAAGCCTTCACTTCCACATCCAGTCCTCTCCTCATCTATTTAATTATCCAAGGTAGCAGGCGGCTTCAAATGTTGGCTGAAGTCTTACTTATATCTGGGCAAAGGAGCCTGGTGGAAGGAACTGAAGGGGCAGATCTTAGAGAGTCAGAGATTCTGTCTCCCTTACAGTGGTCAGTGGAACTGAACCAAGATTGGAATCCAAACCTGAATATCTCCATGTCAGACTTCCCCACTATTCCATGCTGCCTCTGCACACAGACGAGATAGGACTTCTCTTCTTGGAAAACTTCTCTGCTGTAATGGTTCAGATGTATTGGGCCCAGAGGCAGTGCCTTATAGAACTTCTTCATCCCTATTCTATTCTTGCTTTAATTGGTTAATTCACTGGAATTGATCCATTGCGGGCAGTATTGCTTACGTGATACTTGATGCCAGCTTGAACCGTGTAGCTGAAACGTACCAGTATTTCTTGGTCCTCTGCAGCAAGATATTTTAAAAATCAACAGGGTTGCAGATGTGTGATTCTTTTGTAGAAGCTAAACACGTATTCTGTGAATTTCCTCCCACAAAAACTGTCTAGTTTAAGAATTTGAAGTTTTACTCCTTTTCCAGTGAACCAAAAGGCAGTGATAAAGATGAAGCAATTAAAAAAATAAACAACTTAGAAGAAATTGATGAGTACAGGTGCCTGTATTAGGATTGGTTTAAAGATGTCTGGGAGAGAAATTTTGGAAAATAGAAACGAGGACACACTTAGAAATGTGGAAAGTGAAGGACAGAGTGATGGGAAGATTAAACGTGCTCCAACTTGAGTAGAAAGTTCTGGGAAAACTGAATGTCACGTGAAAGTTTTGCAAAGTTTTGTAGTCTCTCTTAAAAATAGCTTTAATATTTCAAAGTTTAATATTTTGTGGAGTTTATTTAACATGAGAAGCTCGTAGAAAATGACTGTGCCTCATATTAACTTTGTATTCACTTCAAAAACATAAGTAACATTATGCAGTACTTTGAGATCTAAGCTTTTATCCCTCTTTCTGCTTTAAACTTGACTTCTAGTCATTCAATTTGAAGTAATTAGCTTTATTCTAATCTCAGAAAAACCCCTCGGATTCATTTGCTATGTATTTAAAAACCTTGGTATATTTTAATTCTCTTCTGTCCTTTTAAAAAGGATAACAAAATGCAAATGTTTTAAGTCCTTACTGTTCCCCATTATACACTCCCATAAAAAGAGAAAATATGTAAAACGTAGAAAATATTATGGACTAAGTGCTAATCTATTTTTTGTCAATGACTTTGGCAGCAACAAAGAAAACAGCTTTTGAGATACTGTGAAATCATTTATGACTCACCAAAGGAGAAAGGATGGAGCTATGTTAAGTTCCCAGACATCTGCTAGAGCAAGCTTTATTTATATCGTTATTGTTTATCTGAGGATTTAGAAAAAAAAAACGACCCTCACTGTGAGCTTTGAGGCATCCACTCCATTTACAAACAAAAGTCACACAGACCAAACCAAATGCTGTTTCTCCTGGGTAAACTTTTGCAGAAAGATGGAAAGGCAAGTAAGCAGGAGAGCTGCATGTGTGCATCAGGCCTCCTCTATAACTGCTGAGCACAGGTGAGAATTTTAGCTCAGGACCCTAACTCGGGACTTCAGGACATGCAGGAGATCTGGGCTCATTCGTTTCACCTCTTTGGGATTTAGATTCTCTATTTGCAAAATGGAGCAAAATGGTTACTGTTGAGGTTTTTCTCTGCTAACGTTAATATTTAAAGATGATCCTTGAACTTTTGGGGTAGAACTTTAGAATCTGAGACTTTCAGGTAGATTTCTCATGCTTCCTTCTTGACACAGCCCACACATATGGGGTTCCCAGGGCAAGCACACCCTACTGGCAGGCTGTTCCACAGATCAAGTAGACTGAGGGGTACGGACCATTTCCTGCGTACAATAGCTCTGCTCCCACAAAAGCATATTGAAATGCACATGCACACAAATGATTTTGTTATGGGAAAAACTCTTCCAATTGAATTTCAAAAACAATAAGGTACGTGCAAATATTGTTGCTTTAACTACTATTAATAAAATATTTGGTGTCTCATTCCTCATCCTTGATCCTCCACACCAGCTTGACCTTGCTGACCTTGATGCTGGGAGCTGTTATTTTACATTTTACTTCTTAAATTAGGGGATGGGGGCTGTGAAAGGAAGTGGCTCCTGGCTTCAGATAGCTCCAGCCTCTCATCCTCCCAGGCCTTAAGTAACTCAAAGATAAAAGGAAGGCTGACTTTTCCTAAAACTGCCTGATAAAATCCCAAGGTGAGTCTGATAATGCTCGTTCTAGTCCTGTGTCCATCCCTGCTCCTAGGATTGTAGCCAGGGGCATGCAGTCCTCTGGTCAGACTTGACTCTTGTCATTCCTGAGATGCCAACTCCATAAAAGAGTATACAGGGCAGAAGGGCTGCTGGCAATGCTAAGGCAGAAGGTATACTGGGAAGAGGAAAATAAATATAAACAAACAACACCAGATCTTCATCACACAGAGGGCAAATTTGAATACAGTTTCATTATTTATCTTACTGAAAGAATAATCTAGTAGATAATGGTATTAAGGATGCTTTGAAGTTGGTTCACTCTCTCTCAACCAGGGCTTAAAATAGCTCGCGTTTAAAATAAAACCGAAAGCTTGGACTTCCTTTGCAAATCTCAGTACTCTAATTAAGACCCCTCTTGTTTCTTGTTCGGACAGTCGCCTAAACAAACCTGCTCAGAATGGAAAGTCTAGGTGTGCCGGCATTGTGTCTGCTTTGTTCATTCTCTTATCCTCAACACAAACGCGTAGGAGATGCTCAATCATGCTTGCTGGTTGAATGAATAAACAATGACTTTTCTGCCTCCGATTTTTCCCAGCTGCATTTTATTTTACAGGTTAATCTTCCTAAACGCGGCTCTCATATGTCTCCTGCTCAAAAACCTACTCGTGCTTTCAGGCATATGGAATTAAGGGCAAGCTCAGTAATATGTTATACAGAACCCTGAATACGTGGATGTTATCTTTCTTTCCAGGGTCGTCTCCCTTGGTTGCTTTCTCATACGTCAAAGTGAATTGTTTACTAGTTCCTATACAAACCTCACACGTACCTGTCTTTACCTTTGCTTGTGCTGGTCTCACTTGCCTTTGTTTCCATTTGCCAGCGTGTAGGTTATACGCCACATTCCTCATGAGACTGTTCTTACTTTGCTCCATAGCATGTAATTTTGTCTTCCTCTGAGCTGGCACTTAAACCATATTCAGCTTTGTCACGTAGTTGTTTGTGCTCTAGAGGGATACAACCCAGGCACGAAGCTGTGCGGGTGTCTCCAGAGCACTTAGTGTCTCACGCAAAGCACTTGCTAAAAAAAAGATTTGTTGAATTCAAGTGGGATAATCTATAGGGTCAGACCACATTCTTTTTTAAAAAATAAATTTATTTATTTATTTATTTTTGGCTGCGTTGGGTCTTCATTGCTGTACGCGGGCTTTCTCTAGTTGCGGCGAGCGGGGGCTACTCTTTGTTGCGGTGTGCGGGCTTCTCATTGCGGTGGCTTCTCTTGTTGCAGAGCACGGGCTCTAGGCGCACGGGCTTCAGTAGTTGTGGCACGCGGGCTTCAGTAGCTGTGGCACGCAGGCTCAGTAGTTGTGGCACACGGGCTCAGTAGTTGTGGTGCACGGGTTTAGTTGCTCCGTGGCATGTGGGATCTTCCCGGACCAGGGCTCAAACCCGTGTCCCCTGCCTTGGCAGGTGGATTCTTAACCACTGTGCCACCAGGGAAGTCCCAGACTACATTCTTAAAGAGACTGAATGGCAGATGGTGAGAAACTAGTCAGGGTGCTTTAAACCCTATCTCTAACTATTCTTTGGTCTGAAAGTTAAGAGGCTTCTAAAGGTAAATATAATTTGGTGAGAGAGAAAAGCACTTTCTGGAAAAGTCTCGTTTTATACAACTGTGTCACTTTGGTTCAAGCTCGATGACTCTCTTTTGCTTTGTAGCTAGTGAATTTCCACCATCTGAGCCTCAAACTTGAGAAAAACTTGAGCCAAAGGAAATTACATTTCACAGAAATCTCTGAAGAAGCTTCCTATTAGAATTTCAAACAAAGGCAGAGTTTCTAAGTTTCCTGAGGCAAAGGAGGGTGATTTAAAATTTCATCAAGGTGTACCTGTTCTCCATCTATTTTTTAAGTGAATGTGGGTTGAGAAGTCTGGAAATTTCAGGCTCACAGATGTCCTTTTAGCATGATTTTCCTGCTCCATGTAGGCACAATCTGACACCTTTTATAGGGTTAAACTTCAGGTCTTTGGGTACATTCAAATTCTGGAGTGGAGAATGGATAAGATGTGGTGAATGGGATAAGAATTGTTATAACTTCTTCTGGCTGAACATCTCAGAGATCCATATGAAATGATTCCTACTGGCAAGATAAATGAAAAGATGATAGACAGACTTTCTTGGGTTTAAATAGGCTGCCTGCTCCTTCCCCGACACCCATCGCTTCCACCAAGTGCCTCGATTTTGTTCTCTGTCGCTTTCCCTTACCAGGTAGCGATGTTGATTTGTGCTGGCTTCCTGATCGCCTGGATTCCTTACGCAGTGGTCTCCGTGTGGTCGGCATTTGGAAGGCCAGACTCCATCCCCATACAACTCTCCGTGGTGCCAACCCTCCTGGCAAAATCAGCAGCAGTGTACAACCCCATCATTTACCAGGTCATCGATTACAAATTTGCCTGTTGCCAAACGGGTGGTTTGAAAGCCACCAAGAAGAAATCTTTGGAAGACTTCAGGTAAGATTTCTGAAGCTGCAAATGAATGATAACCCTCTTTGTTTCAAAATCCCGTGGGGTTCAAGCCGCTGGGAATGCTGCTTTCTTAGGGTTAGAGCTCATCACTGAGGATTAGTGCTAGGAGGACTTTACGTTATGTCCACCAGGATTCCTGAAATCAAGTAATCCGATATATAGGAGTTGGACAACAGGAGTAGAGGGTGGGAAAAGTGATTCTGCTTTTTACTGTAGAGCAGCCAAGATACGGAGCCATGCCCATTTGACCATCCACCCTGTATCACTCTTCCTTATGTGGAACCAAATCCACTTCACTCCAAGAGTTACTGTGCCACATGCCATTGATCCAAAATTAAGTTTTCACAACAGAAACGATTCTCTTGTTTGGGACATTTCTACCATTAGCTAAGATATAGGATTTGGACAGGCAAAGGAAGGGGAGAAGGGGAGATGGCGTTTTTACTCGCTGCCAGTTTCTTTATTTTCACAGCAAGACCCATATTATTCCTTCTCTTTGTCAGATGAGGAAATGGAGGTTCAAGCAAGGTGAAGGTCTGTTGGGTTTCAAAACTCAAGCATGTTGACCCATAACTATATCTACTTGCTTTAAACTGATATTCATTCAAGTTCAAACACATTCTAAAAGATCTACATTTTTAATGTTAGCTCTTATTACCATTTTATGCTATGACTACTGTGTTGTTTTTAATTATCCCATTTTCTGAAAAGATCCCTGTCATAGGATAATAAAAAATTAAACAGAATAAAAAGATCTACATTTTTATACTTCCTTCCCCCACATTTTGTGATTTTGATGTCCTGTTTTACAACTTCTGCTACACAATGAACAAGTGAGTTTGGGGATCCAGCGCCATTTTTCCTAAAGACCCGAAAGGCTCAGGGTGAGTCAAGAGTGGAGGGTGATTGGTCGTGTTCTGTATCCACTCAGGGACAGTCTTAGTAGAATGTGGAACAAGCACCAAATTCCTGGTCTGAGGTGAGGGGTATTGAACGGCCCCTTAATTCTTACTCACTTGAGGTCTAGATATTTTTCAATGTTATTTTCCTTGAGTAAGTAAGGAACAGAGGAAAAGGTAGAACTAACTATGAGAAGTTGTGGGTTTTTTTTTTTTTAAGCATCTTTATTGGAGTATAATTGCTTTACAATGGTGTGTTAGTTTCTGCTTTATAAGAAAGTGAATCATCTATACATATATATATATCCCCATATCTCCTCCCTCTTGCGTCCCCCTCCCACCCTCCCTATCCCACCCCTCTAGGTGGTCACAAAGCACGGAGCTGATCTCCCTGTGCTATGTGCTGCTTCCCACTAGCTATCTATTTTACATTTGGTAGTGTATATAAGTCCATGCCACTCCAAAGTGAGAGAAGATGTGGGTTTTGACCTTGTTCTTTCACCGTGCTCAGGCAAGTGAAAATCTTTTGACCTTGAGTTTCCTCAGCATGTCGGTACAGCAGCAAAAAAAAAGATACAACAGGCACAAAACGAAAGGTAGTGCTGTCACTGTTGCTGTGGTCCAGGGGAAGAAACACACAACTTGGAGGTAGGAGACCAGAGTTTAAGGTCGATTTTGCTGTTTACAGTAGCTCTATATCTTTGGGAAAATGAACCACTCAGAGCCTAGGATTGGGATGAGCTGAGGGCAAAGCCCGTCTTCCAAGTTGTAATAATTACACAAAATGCCCAGGTGAAAAGGGCTAGGTGACAACTCTTAGTGTTCTTTTTTCTACATTGTGGGTGGTTATTACCATCTCTGTTGAATTGACTAGTTACATTCAAATGCTAAAATGCATCTATTTTGGATGTAATAACACTTTGCCCTTATCAGCTATTAATACTCTATTATGAATGCAGGTAGGGAGAACACTTGTAATGGAACAGCTGCAGGAGAAAATAGTGAGGCACTTTTTCATCTGAAGGAGATGGGAATTTGACAGGAATGACTGAAGGCAAATTTCACTCACCTCATAATTTCCCGTCAGACTGACTCTGTGTTCTGTATATTTGCTCACAACTGTGAGTAGCACATAAATATTCAACACTCCACAATAAAAAGAGAAAAAATAATTATGTGGAAGAAAATGACTTAGGGCCACAAAGCTTTGGAAAAATCAGCCAGGCAAGGGACAATTCGGTTCACCTGCTCCGATTAGCCATTTATATGAAGTAGAGCAATCGCTTTGCTGAAGGAAAGCAAGGGCTGCTTCCTTACTCCAGAGTTTCAGCTTTTGGTGGAAAAAGCAGGCGGTGGTGATGAAGCAGGGTGGAGGCCTTGGATTCTAGAGGTTGAAGCATCTTCAGGGAAGAAATGTTGAAAAGGTGTGATGAGTTGCAGATTCTAGAAGGATCTATTTTGGGGGAGAGCCAGAAGGCTGAGAAGTGGCCACCAGAGTTTTCTTTTTAGCCTTCCAAAGAAGACAGACAAACAAGAAGAACCGTGTTTATCTTTGTTGCTATCAAAAAGCTAAGAAAATAGGTAATGTGGAGGTCCATAGAGTGAGGTGTAGTCATAGGAAGCCAATCCAGAGTGGTTAATGTACTACCAGAACAATTCAATTGAATTAAACTGGAGTCATTTTATCCTTGGTCTTTCATTTTCTGAGCTCTGAAATGTATTACTCATAATGGGAGATTCTCTTGGGAAATAGTTTGAATTCAAATAAAAAAGCTAATGTGTTGAATATGAGATTGTTGAAATAAATTTTGAGCAACTGTAACGGTTCATTAAAAGTTAACTCATTTTTCCCCCCTTGAATTGAGTCCCCTGAGATTTTGGTAGGAGCTGATGAACTGAAGGAAAAAAATGTGGCCAAGAGCCCTTTTTGAAGTTTTATTATTCACTACACTATATTATCCAGAAGTAGTCTCCCATATTTGGTAAAGAGTGTTTCTGCACCCTGGCTGTGTATTAGACACACTCAGGGAAATTTGAAAAAATACCGCTCTCTGGACCCCATCTGCAGAAATTTGGATTTAATTGGTCTGGATTAGGCCTGAGCATCAGTTGTTTGGTTGGTTATCTCTCCCAGATGATTCACATACACAGCCATGGTTGAAAGCCAGTGAACCAGAGTCTCGGAAAGGAAGACATTGACATTGCAGCACGTGGAGTCATAGGCATTTTACCCCACCTACCTAGAGACCAATGAGGCCACCCATCACCAGTGACAGGTGACCCAGACTTCAGATGCAAGGCCAATCTTAGGTGGAATAGAAATGTTCAAAAGAGCTGGTGGTGCATAGTGAAGGCCTGAGGCATTCCACATTCCTAGTATTTTAGTAAAGATAAAGAACAAAGAAGAACGAAGCCCCAGACTCTGGCATTGCTTGTAATCAAGCCTCCTCTGACCACATTAGTTGGGTGAGTCACAGGGCCCAACTGAGTGGTAGGTTGGTGTGCAGAGAATTTTGTCCTAGAGGACAGGAAACTCACTAGGGCACAGGAAATGTGCTCTAAACCAGTGGCTTGTTTTTGGAAAGCTCTGACCAAGGAATTTCTTGACTTTGAATATTCTAAATTGAATTATTATTTTCCATCTCTTTCTAGTTCAAGTTTTGTGCATATAATCCTCATGGTACTCAAGTTTGACATGCTATACATATATATCTTTGTGTATGTATCTGTGTGTGTATGTACGTATATAGTGTATTATATATATATTAAATTGCATCTTTCTTCTCCTATATCCAGGCTGCACACCGTGACCACCGTCAGGAAATCTTCTGCTGTGCTGGAAATCCATCAAGAGGTATGAAGTTGGACACGGCATTACTCATGGACACAATGATTCACTTACTTGCTTCTTCACTGCTGTAAACGTTTGATTGTGACCACACTTTTATCTTGATATTATATTTTTATATTTTGTACCCTCTCCTTCTTTTTCTTTAGGCCAAGATTTGCTAGGAAATTCCAGTGGCCAAATGGAAACTAGATGATAGGTTACTACTTCAAGGAATATTACTAGAAAGAGCCTCCCTGGATTTTTTTTTTTTTAATTCTATTTTAAAACCTATTGTCATGGTACATAGTGTGAAGTCTGAGGTACTAAGGAAAATGTTTAAAAGTTTTATTTATTAGGGCATATTTAATTTCATTACATCATCCTTATTATTATTATTTTTTAAAGATTTATTGATTGATTGATTGATTGCTATGTTGGTCTTCGTTTCTGTGCTAGGGCTTTCTCTAGTTGCGGCAAGCGGGGGCCACTCTTCATCGCGGTGCGCGGGCCTCTCACTGTCGCGGCCTCTCCCGCTGCTGGGGCACAGGCTCCAGGCGCGCAGGCTCAGTAGTTGCGGCTCACGGGCCTAGTTGCTCCGCAGCACGTGGGATCCTCCCAGACCAGGGCTTGAACCTGTGTCCCCTGCATTGGCAGGCAGATTCTCAACCACTGCACCACCAGGGAAGCCCCATCCTTATTATTTCTTAATGTAGGGCCAGGGAGGCCGTTTCTGGGGCTCATTTAGGTGGGTGATCATGGGGACAGGGTGTTGGACCACAGGCTCTTTGACTGGGAGATGCTCCTGCTTCTTGCAGCCTCTCTCTTCTCATGCGGACAGAGGGTAACACTCTAATGGTAGTGATGCCACAAAGTAGTCCTCTAGGGAAATCAATTTTGCCTTAAACCCCTAAATGGAAAACTCTCTTGTATCTCAGAATTTGAGGACCAAAATAATTCCCACTGATGATAATTTTACTCATATGGATTTTTTCATTAAGTTCTACATACTACTATAGTGGATGTGACAGGGCATTACTAGCTATAATTATTTAAGAAACGAATTTAGTGAACATAGCTATGTATAAGTGCTGCTTCTTTTATTCGTTTGTTATTTGTTACCTTTGTTCTTTCTTTTGTTCCTTCTTTTTTTCCAACAAATACCTTGTGAGGTCCGCAGGTAAAGAGATGCAGATGCCTGCCCTTTAAGAGCTAGTAAAGGCAGCAGGCCTGTAAATACTAGGTCTAAATTGGCCTTCAACTCGACGTCTATCTTCTCTCCTAATTCAACATGCAAGGCCATCTCTACTACAGTTCTTTATTTAAGGCCAACCACGTGTTACCCCTGCTCCCAGCTCCCATCTACCTCCCCCTCCTGCTAGGAACATAATGCACCGATTCTGATCCTGCTTTTCTGACAACAGCTGGCGAGAGAAGTGAGGAAGGGAAGGGAGGGGCCGTTGGTACTCTCTCCACCCCTCCCCTCTCCTTTCACTCAAGGATGGATGGAGAATGGACCCTCCTCCAGGGTTCAGCCTTCAGTACAGGACACCTGCAGTTTCTTGGTCTTTCAGTTTTCTCCAGAGTTGCGGTGGGCGACCAGGAACGGGTTGGGGTGTGTCAGTGGTTTAAGAAAAATACTAAATAGATGTGTGTATAAAACACACTCTATGATGACAGCAAAAGGAGTGACAACTCTACTTGGGGCTTGGGACCGCTTGAGAAAAGAAGCAGGATTGCCCTGAAAATAGAGAGGCCAGGGACTTTTAGGCAGAAAATATAGAGGTGTGAAAAAGTGTGCTGCCACAGGTGGAGAGCGACACAGGTTCAGAGAAGAGAGTCTGTCTGTGTCTGCACCCCAGCTCTGGGCCCTTCGGAGAGCCTGTAGAATGGGGATAGTAACAGGAGTTTGCTCACAGGGTCATTGTGAGGCTTAGAAGAGAAAATAGCCATATAATTCACTTAGCACCGTGCCTGAAACAGAGGAAGCACCCTTACATGTTAGCAATTGCTCTAATTATGATTAAGGCGGGTGCTGGTTGTCAGAAGTGGGCCTGGAAGTTGTAGTCAGCAAGGCCTTTGTTGTTTATGCTGTTCTGTGAATTTTACCTGCAATGTAATGCGGAGACCTTGCAGGAATTCAGGCAGGGGAAGGAAGAAATGAAGTTTATGATTTTTATTTTTTAATATAAATTTATTTATTTATTTTTATTTTATTTTTTGCTGTGTTGGGTCTTCCTTGCTGCGCACGGGCTTTCTCTAGTTGCGGCGAGCCAGGGCTGCTCTGCGTTGCAGGCGCGGGCTTCTCATTGCAGTGGCTTCTCTTGTTGCGGAGCACGGGCTCCAGGTGCAAGGGCTTCAGTAGTTGTGGCATGCGGGCTCAGCAGTTGTGGCTCACGGGCTCTAGAGCACAGGCTCAGGAGATGTGGCACATGGGCTTAGTTGCTCTGCAGCATGTGGGATCTTCCTGGACCAGGGCTGGAACCCGTGTCCCCTGCATTGGCAGGCGGGTTCTTAACCACTGCGCCACCAGGGAAGTCCAAGCTTATGATTTTTAGGAAGACCGGCCTGATGGCCATATGGAGGGTGGATTGTTCTGGGTGGGGATGGGGTTCAAGATTAGTGATTTGGAGACAAGTTAGGCAGCTTTTATAAAGAAATTGCAACTGTTAATGGGGGCCTGGATTAAGGAATGGTAATAGAAATGAAGATGAGAATATAGGTTTAAAATCTCTTAAGAAGTAGGAGATCTTGGCAATTGATTGCCTGGAGAATGGGGGAGTCAGGATGACCCACAGGCGTCTACTTAGGAAACTGGGAGGATGATGGTTTCTACAGAAGGGAAAAATGCAGGCGGGAGTGGGATGGAGGGCAGATAATGAACTATATTTGGGATGTGTTGAACACGGGCCGAGCTATTTAAAATAGGTGGTTAAAAATAATCTACATTTCATACCAGTTGATATGGAGATTATAGAGTTTGGGAGTTCGCAGGTAGGAAAAGCATGTTAAGAAAGAAATTGTTGGTCTCAAAAGACCTGAAGAAAATGAAGTGAAGGAGTTTTCGTTTGTTTTGTTTTTGAGGGAATGATTATGGAAATAAATGATGGAGGGAATAAGTAGAAAAGAGCATTCAGATGAGTGTCGGTTTGTCTAGGAGGTAGAATTTAACACTGACGTAGGAAATCCCTGAAGGTAGACCATACCCTGTCGTTCACTAACTGGTTAACTGGAATGTGGTCTTTAACACAGCTTTGAAAAGCAGGAACAAGAAAAGATTAGTAGAGTGATGGGGGCGTGGGGTGAGGGGAGGAAGCATTTAACACTAGGAGCCTTGAGGGAAGTTCCGAAAATTCTCTTCTGCTTCCAATTTGAAAATACGATTTAAAAAGTGATCCTCCATGTTGTAGTTTTACATTTTTTTGTGTGGTACTCTGGGATCTGGGAGGCTCCAGAAATGTTCCCGGTATCGATAGGGAAGGACAGAGCTGGTCCTTGGGACAGAATGGAGGAAGAAAAGAATGATTCTTTGAGGGTGAGCTTGTATACACCAGGCTGTCGGTGGGTAATTGCCTCTCCCCCAGCATCTTCCAATGATTTGAAAAAGCCCTTTGTAGTCTCCAAACACCTCTACCAATTTGATTTAAGTTTACTTTAGCTTAAAGAAAGACATTACCTTTTGTGTGCTGATGTGGTCCTGTGTAAGACAGACTTTGAAATCTTGAGCAGGCACTATGTCTATTCTCCTCTAGGTTCTGGTGACTGGTCCAGTGCCTGATGTGGGATGGGCACTAGGAAACTGAATGGTTGAAATCAGTCATCAAAAGGGTAGCTATCAGGTTAAGATTTGGGAAAGATTTGGAAGTATGGGCTAGCGTATTAAACCAAGAATGTAAAATCCTAGATCTCTGATTTATTCTTTAAGTTCACTTATTCACTTGCTTCTATGGACTTCCATTTAAATATGACCTGTCTCATTAATGAGTGAATGAATAAATGAATTTGTGAAATGGGAATTAAGAGAAGAAATGCTCTGTTAACTTGAAAGGTTGGATTTCAAGAATCTTAGTAAATTCCAAATATATTTTGATTTTTTCCAAGTAGAGTGAGGCAACAGGAATATATTATACAGTAAAATCCTATTATTTGACTCTTAGAAATATAGTTGTCTCAAGAATCAAGCATGATGTTTATTTAGAACTGAAATGGTAACTAAAAATTTTTTCTCATTTAGTTTTCCCTTGAAAAACTCAATACCACCTCTAATGAGCTTTAGAAATATGAACCCCAAATCCACCAATGGGAATGCTTCTCCATTAAGTTAGTGCAAATGAGGGAGGAACAGGAAGAGAGGAGGAGATTGAGAGTAGGATACTGAAGGGGTCACTAATACCTGCATAACAAAATGTCTTAAAGACTTTCGAAATGTCAGCGGACATTTTATAGAGTGAAGGTATACAAGCAGACCTTGGAGATATTGTGGGCTCGGTTCCAGACCACCACAATCAATGGAATATTGCAATAAAGCAGGTCACACGCATTTTGTAATTTCCCTGTGCACATAAAAGTTATGTTTACACTATACTGTAGTCTATTTAAAGTGTGCAGTAGCATTGTGTATAATTGTATGTAGGGATCTTCCCAGTTTTATCATCTGATTATGAAATAAATTATATATATATATATATAAAAACCCTCACATGTATCACAGGCTCTAGAATAGACAGACAGACATTATATACATTACATGAAACATATTTGAGAGCAAAAGTCATTCGAACTGTATATGTGCATTATTGTTGGTTTTGTTTTAATTTGGTTTTAACATTGACCAAATCTACCTAGGCAAATACTGCATTCTCCCATTCAGCTTTGAATTCAGGAAGCTTTTATTAAAGGGCCTGTAGTCTACACTGTCCTGAATGTTTTGGGAGATGCAAAAAAGGGGAGGATGTGCTTTCAGTTCTTTAAGACTTTGGGGGTTTTGGCAAAGTCTTGACCTCTATCTACATTATAAATGGTTTTAATAGTAAAAATTTTTAGATGGGGATCTACAGACTCCAGTAGGGTTTACTTTGATGGCATACTGTGAGAACACGCAAAATGTCAAGACAGATCCTGGAAACGGATTTGCATAGGTGCTTCTGTGCCCCAGATGAGGAGAGAACTGCGGGGTTTCTGACAAGTCTTTTAGAGCTTAATTCATTCCTTGCCTGGGGCAACGATCTGCTGTAATCTCTGGATATTGGTTTGAGCAAAGGCAAAGTTCACAAATCTGTTTCTTTCCCCAGGTTACAATAAAATTGGGCCAGCTAGGCGGTTTGGGGAAATTATGCATTTGCTCCCAAACGAAGATTAGAGCATCAGAGAGACAGCATCGTTTAGAAGTACTGAGTATGGTTGCTCATTGACCCAGAGCTGATCTCATACTCAGGTTCTGTCATTTACCAGCTGCATAGGCCTGGGCAAATGACTCGATCGCTCAATGTCCTCATTTGTTCTAGCTGTGAAATAGGGACAGTCTTACCTCGTTAGGATTTGTTGTGAGTGATTTAAGTTTGTAAGGTTCTGAGGACAGTTCTGGCCACTGAAATTATACCATAAATGAAAGCTGCTATGATCAACACAGCTAGTGTTAGGAATTGCCACCTCGGGAAGATGCTTACCTATTTAAGCCACATTTGGAGGCGGCAGGTCGTGCATTAGACCAAGAGAGTAGAGGTTTGTTCCATTCCAGTGGGAGCCCTTCTGGAAGGAGAAGGGGGCAGGAGTGCCTTGTCTATCTAGTTCTAATGGAAGGATCAAGATGATCAGCCCTTCAAAAATACTTCACTGAGGTGAGAACAGTATAATTTCCCACTATGGATCTTTTTGGAAATAGAGGCAGAATCAGAAATTCTCTTTGAGGTTCAAACTAGTTATAAAAATTCTCAAATAGTCACCTGGCCCTCAGGTTATTACTAGCTGGAGAGTGTATTTAGAGCAGAGAAGATTCCATTTTGAAGGCTTATTTAGGATTTTTAACCTGTTAATGTCTATGTATGATGTGTAGAGTGTGGTCTAAATCCTTGTTGCCTACAGGTGTAGTCTTCAGAACAAGAGCTTGGGTAGTTTTTCAAAGCTGGCTAGATTCTCCTTCTCACAAAACCAGGGGAAGGGAACATGGGGCTGGTGGGTGAGTCAACACATTTCTCGCCTACAGGGATGTTTTAGTGGGGATTTACTACTCAAAGCTAACTTGTTTAGAGAGAAGGAAATTTCCCTCGATACCAAGACTTAAACTTTTGTAAGTATTTCCTTACTTACATCCACTTACACACACACCCAAGTGAACAAAATCTAATTTTGCTAGAGGAAAAGGAAAGCATCTGATCCATTTGAAAAATGAGCCAAATTCGGCAGCAGCCAACATGTGGGATTTATCCAAACTGCCCAGAATTATATCTGAAGCTACACATTTTGACATTCCATCCATGTAGGAAGCACAGCCATGGATGAGCCCAAACTGATAAAAAGTTTTAAAGCATAGGAAGTGAAGAATAATAGCATGAAAGTAGCAAGTCACTCTCAACCCTCCCGGAGAGTGGAGAAACTGACACCCTTCTCTAACTACAGGACCAGACCTGAACACAGTACAAATACCTCCAAGCTAGGGTTTTGCAGGAACTCGCTGCCATTGGGGAATTGGCAGGGCATCCATCCAAAAGATAATCTAATTCTGCAGTTGAGCTTGATTGTGGGTCAGAAACAAAGCCCTTAGCTCAGGGTGTGGATGAAACCAAGAACTCTTTAAAGATGATACTAGTCCTAAGATAGGGAAGATGCCCAAGATGAGAAAAGACCCTACCCTTTGTTGTCAAATCAAGTCCCGCTGCTTGCTGCTTACAAAATCAATACTCAGAAATGTTGATAGAAAGTAAAGGTGCCTTTAATCAGAATTCCGGCAATCTGGGGAGGTGGTGGACTCAGCGTCGCCCAAAGACTACCTCTGAAGATTCTGTTGGTCCATGAAAACTTTTAAAGGGAAACAGGAAAGTAGTCTCGGTTAATCATTGAGATGGGGGTCAAAGTCGTCGACCTGCCCTACTGTGTGCAGGCTTGTGTACAGGCTCTTCGACTCCTCGTGATCTGCCTCCAGATGTTCTCTTGTTCACACAGTTTGGTCACACAGTTTGTTCGGGAGATTACTGAAGGGGAAACTAGGGAAGAGATCTGGTCATCTGTTAATTACTTACTCACTCTTCATTTCTACTGCTTTGACCTACGGAAAGAACTGACAAGTCAGGCAAGGTATTGTGTGATTAAAAGATTTGAAAGGTGTGCTTGGGTGGGAGATGAGTAGAGCCTGGGGGTGCCTGGTGTAAAAGCTAGTTACAATGTAGCTTTGCTAAAGTGACATGTAAAGGGGCTTCCTGCTGAGGGCGGTTTCCTGCAAAGAGCTGCTTACAACACCATCTCTTTTGAGCCTTCTCCTGGTATTGTTAGCTGAGGTAGCTGGGCGGCCACCGAGGAGGAACCTGCAATAGAGGGTGTGGGCTGGGAGCAGGACAGTCCCGGAAATCAGCAGTCTGGTCAGCCTGGAGCCAGGACACCAGGCAAGCACCGCTGTGAGAAGCAGCTGGCTCAGAGGACTTCATGGTTAAGAATCAAGAGTCCCTGGACTGTAATGGGTTGAGTGGAAAAGGCAGAAATGAGAGGGGAGTGGAGGCGCATGAGACAGCGGATGAACAAGAGAATTTCCCGTCTTGTGCTGGGTTAATGCAGCTGTTGCCTGTCCTGTCCCTGCGGGTGGACAC